>NC_056728.1:483074767-483094767 GCF_019279795.1 Protopterus annectens
CTTTGATAACATTATTAAATAGGATTGGGTTATGCATACTCTCCTGATGCAAAAATGCCGGACAATAACATGATTTCCTAAATACCTTGGTTTTTAACATTTGTCTTTCCTTAAAAAGTGTGACATCCAAATAATTAATATTACTAACAGAATATTCCATCGTAAACTTCAAAAATTCACTCATAGAGTTAACAAATTCATGGAAGCCAACCAATTCACCTCTTTACCTTTCCAAATCAAAAAAAGGTCATCAACAAAACGTTGATGAAATATTATATTGGGGTGACCCATCAAGTTCTCCTTTTCCCATGCCACCATAACAAGGTTAGCATATGTATTGGCACAACTCGTGCCCATTGCTACCCCTCTCTTTTGTCTATAGAGCTTATCATGAAATAGAAAAATATTATTGTCGAGCACCAGCTCTAACAAAAAACAAAAAATCTGCTTTGAATCTATCCATATCTCCATCCGTTGTTAATAAGGTATTTAATATTGGGATACCTGCCTCATTGGGAATACTGGTAGTGCTTCAACATCCATAGTTACCAATACTAACTCGGTGATATCATCACATGTTTGCATGCACTCAAACAAATCTTTCAAAAAATGCTCGGTGTCTCTTAACACCTGATTGTACATAGATAAAACATTTTTTCAATTCATGGTCCAAATAAATGGATATAGCCTCTGTTGCCCATCCTGCTCCCACCACTATTGGCCTAAACTTAGGTTGAGTAGGGTGCTTATGTATTTTCGGTAAGCCATGTAGTTTTGGTATTATGGGATATTCAGTAATGAAATATTCATATAATTCTTTAGTTAATATTTTCATATTACTACATTCTATTAAAGACTTGTGTATGTTCTCTAAGATATTAGAAAGCTATGTCATATCAATAACTTCATAAGCATCATTGTCAAGCATACTCAGCATAGTATTTAATCTTAAATCAACATTACTCATAGGTATAAAACCCAGTCCCTTATCCAAAAGTCCCTTATCCAGTCTCCAGTCTCTACTTCAGAAAGGACATATTGTGATATATTCCAAACTAGACCCTTTGGGTCCACATTTACTTTATAGTACGCACCTGTTGCTGTGGTGCCTCTTTGCGTTTCTGTCCTCGTTGGTTGTCTAGATCCATTGACTTTTTTCTCCCCAACCGAATGGGGAGTGGAAAGACCAGTCCGAATTTTGGGGAATCCCAAATGACTGAGAGTTAGACCATATGTTGGAATCTGGCGTTCGGATCTGGTTGCAGAGAAGTTCTAAGGATGGTGCCTGCGTATGTCACTTTTGTGGCTGACATCCAGTTGTAGCCTATATGCGACATACTACACACTCTACAGTAGTCTTTTGTATACTGGCTGATGGTGGGTCACCTTCAGCGGGAAACTCCCTCATGTTATGAATACTGCAACAGATGACCTAGTTATTACATGCACATCACTACATTATTTATTAAGTATTACTCCAATCTGCTGTTCAACAAAAATGGTTGTTGGAGATTACTATACTTTCTGACTAAGGCAGTATCAGTAAATGGAGTGCAAACTCCTACTTCAGAATACAAGTATGTCATTTGTTTACACAAATTTTACATATTTCTCAACTATGCAGATTTTTGCAGAATGCCCAGATTCTGCCCCCCATATTTTTGTCTTTTCTTCATAAAATTTGTGGTTTGTTGGAAAATCACTAATGACTAAAGTCACTAAATAACGACATTTTTGAGTTTCATACTTCATATCCTTCAGAAAGTGCATGGTAACTAAAATCATGTTATTCTAGCAACTTTCTAAGTTTATAAGAGCGATATTTAAAGTCTGTCATATTTTTGGGCATTCATCCCCCCATTATTTTATGCCTTGTGCAGATGTTTTTACTCTAAGAGGTTGGGAGGTATGATTGTAGCTACCTCTGCCATTTTTCAATGAGAGGAAAGAATAGCTCCTTTCACTTTCAGAGGTTCAACACATTACTATTTGTTAGTTTTATCAAAATCTTTAGAAATCTGAATTGTGATTGTTTCTGCTACTCCTGTATAATGTGCATCAGTCTTTAAGGTAACTGCCAGTAACCAGCAACCATTTTGACTCTGCCCTACACTGCTACTATCTCACTTAATAAGTGAATAAGACCTGTGATGTCATAACTTTGATTAGTGCACAACATATTTCTTGAGGGGCTATTGAGCTCCCTGATACTGAACATCACACTGATGTCATTTGATAAGGCCAGTGAGAGCTTAACACTAACTTGTAGGATATCTTATGGCTGCACACACATGAACTGGTCTGATGCCAGCCATTCCTACAAGCAGTTATCTAATATGTGATACCATTTCATCATCCAACATTGAAGTTATAGGATTATTAACATTAATAAACTGCTATAATGCTTCCTCATATAAAAATAGGTTGTTAGGCTCACATATTAATTATAGTAATTATGTTATTTCTTTAACCATGGTCACATCATCTGTTCCTTCCTCCTAGTTGTGGGAGTTGTTGGGCCTAACCCTGGAGACAAGCCAGCATTTAATCTTAGTGTAGGCCATCCATGTACCCAGATTACCTGCCTAAATTGTATTCCACAGTAAATTGCAGTAGTATAGCTTTATCATAGCCAACATTAATAACGACTTTGCAGCACTCAAAGCCATCTTAACATCAATAACCCTGACATAGAGGGACTTACTGACTCAGGGTTTAAAACTGGTATGCCATTCCTTTCAAACCTACTATCTAACTACAAGCACCATTGAAAAGACAGACTGGCGAATGGATTTTGGTGGTAGAATAATGCTCTTAGCTTAAAAAAAGTTGTGCGTAATGCATAGTTACTGATGATTCCCCATCAGATGTGTGTCCTTTACATACCAAACTGTTTCTTTGTGTGCAGTGTAATAGTGTCTGAGGAATGTCTCAAAACTTACTATTCCATTCCAGTCTATGCAGGAAGAATGAGCTTAAAAATTTACCTTTTACTGTACTCACCTCCTTCTTTAAACTACTCCTTTAAATACAAATGAGAACTCGGTAGAACAACTCAACATATTTTTGGTTAATTCTTTGTTTCAGGTGTTGTTTGGATCTGTAATAACATCGACTCCCTAAAAGACAAAGGCTATTGTGTGCACAAGAGAGATGAAATCTGTGATCAGAGTGGTACAGCTCTGTGAGATGTTCAAATCATTTTACCATGAACTGGTACTGGTTGTGTGCGCCAAATATGTTAATCACTGATAGAGCCAATATAGGTGGTAAATATTTATAGTTTCTTAGCATCTGGTTGCTCACAGCTGCTCCAGCTATTCTGTTGTTATACCAGGCAGCAGCACCACATATTCTGCTGTTATACCAGGCAGCAGCACCACATAATCTGCTGTTATACCAGGCAGCAGCAGCACCACTTATCTGGTAATATATCCGGCAGCTGCTGTGCCTTTTCAGTTGTCATGTTTGTCAGTTGTTCTATATATTTTCTGTTCTTATACAAGGCAGGAGCAGCATCTCTTTTTAAGTGTCATTGTCTGCCATGCCCTTTGTTACCATTTCATTTCAAGTGGTCAGCATATGTGCCATCTGCTTATGTTGAACATATCAAGACCCACTATAGCTCTCATTTCTGTCAGTTCTCTCTAATATATTCAGATCTTGTGTTCGGAAGTCATGTTTAATTTTCTCAAATGTCATAATTCTGCTCCATTACTTATCAGACTTACTGTTCTGCAGCACTGTATTATTGGTTCTTTGAGATGCTAAACAAATATTGGAATGACATAGAAAATTGCATAATTATTGCAAGTTTCTTCTATAGAAGAGACACCAAGAAATGAAAAGGATTAATAGCCTTTACTTTGGTTACTTCTTGCCCAAATATTTATTTTAGCACTCTCAATAACTTTCTTTTTTAATTATACAAATATGTCCTGAGTAAAGGCATCTTGTATATTCAAAGATATGGGATGCTAATGAAATTCAAAGACTGGAATATTGAGCCTGAATATAAAAATCCCAGGAATATATACTAAGTCTGAAGTTGTGATATCTTGGAGTCTTCCTTTTATTCTGATATATGTGATGGCTGAGTTGGTATTTATCACTAATAAGGGTGCGGATGTTACAGCCACTACATTGTGGGGTGTAGGGGGAAGCTTATCTACAAAAAGGCTTTAATGGCAGGATACCATGTTTTGAAGTTTGCAAAATACTTTATATATACATTATAGGACTTTCAATTGTAAGGCTTACACTTAAAAAAGGAGGCTTTCAACTATCTTACATTATTGGTATTTATTAATTTGAGATCCTTTCATCTCATTAATACTGCATTTATAATTTATCTTTATAAAATGTAAAATTATATTTTTATAATGCTTACTTCTTTCTTTGCAGTGACAGAACATTCAATACATTTAGGTATTATTGGCTACACTTTCCTCTTCTCCTTTCACCATTTAAATTCTCTTCATTTTTAGGAATGTTTTCTAGCTGTTTTTTTAAACTCTTTTTTTCTTCACTTATTCACTCATAGCGGTCTTTCACCATTGGTTATATCTCATGAAGTCTATTTTTTTTCTGTTGCAAGCTCACAGTGTTTTTATCTCTTCACTTACACAAACGTGTTACTATTTCAAAACAAACAACAAATCACATTTCTTCAGAAAGTTTCCTGGTAGCTCATTTAACTCATTCCACAGCTCTACACGTTCCTTCAACTTCCTTTTCTAGGATGTAAACATTTTCTAGTCTGATACTTTTTGTGATAAACAACTTGATGTCTCTTACACAAGTCAATCCAAAAGCGTTTGAAAGGCCATGATATTTCTGAGTATTATTCATTGTTTTTCCCTTAGGTGGATTTTTGAGTATTACTCATTGTTTTTTCCTAAGGGGATTCCACAGATCTTTGTTAAGGAACAGTCAGATTCCAACCTGATCGAATGTAGGCCTATGCTGGGCCCTCCTGCCCTACATAAAGCAAACCTGCATAGGAAAAAGAAACAAAAAAACAAGTATTTGTCTCCACCAAAAGAACCTGCTAGAGAATTGCAACAATTCACTCAGGGCCTTTTCAATGCCCTTATGTCAGTTAGGCCTCTTCCAGGCTTTACAGCCCCCTTCCACACTTGAAAGAACTAGGGAAGAGGAAAGATCTGAGGAAGAGGCATCTGCAGGGAATGAATCCCTGGCTAACTCTTCTCAGATCCCTGGCCCCCTGGATTATGCTTCCCCAGAAGAGGAATCAAATGGTACAGACTCTCCAATGGAAGACCTGTTAGGACAGACGTTAGCTAAGATGAAAGATCACTTTAAATGGGATAGCACCCAAGTATCTGAAGTACAGAAAAAAATACTATGAGCTACTACAGGTGGAATCACCTAGCCCATCAGCTATCCCTCCTATCTTGCCTACCTTTCTCAATACTTTTGCCTCAGTATCACAGGCACCAGATTCTCAGCCACCTGCCCCCAAAAAAGCCAGACTGCTTTTACAAGGTCCCAGAGGATTGCAAGTTTCTCTTCAGATGTCCTTCTGCGGACCCTTCTGTAATTTCTGTGGCTTCTAACAAGCCATCAAAATTGCTGCCCTCCACGACCCTCTTACCATCTGATAAGGATGGTAGGATCCTGGATAGACTAGGCAAAAAAGTATACACTTCTGCCACTCTGGCATTCAGGACCATAAATTATCAGACACAAATTAACAAATTTGCTTTACAACTTACGTCTGCACTTTCATAGATAATTTCAGGCTCACCTGACTCAGAAAATAAACCCTGACTGGTTCTTTGCTTGGTTCTTCTTCTCAAGTAGCATGTCACTCCATAAATTGCACTTATGCCACCATGGCAGCTACCTCTGGATCAGTGATAGGAAGATTTTCTTGAGTAAGACTTCAACCTTTACCTGAAGACATAAAAATCCAAACTTATGGATAATTTTCTGGAAAATCCAGCCTTGTTTGGAGCTGCAGCTGCTAACCTGTTTACATCATTGCAGGAAAAGGGTAAGAAACTGCAGGAATTAAAACAATATTTTTGTTTCCCCAGTACCCAAGTTCCAAAGAAATTACCCTGCTAAGCTTGTATTGGTGCATTGACATTCCCATCACATACAACACACAACAGAAAAGAGTGACAGGAGACCACAACAGCCTAGGGCCCCACCGGCAACTCCACCACCTAAGCGACCCTTTCCAGACAAGCCATTTTCTCTTTGACTGCTTTCACTCTCCCACCCATATCCCTCTTTCCCAGTGCCTTCCCCTATCCCTACCAGCCTGGAAAAGCATAACCCAAGATGCCTGGATCCTCTCAATTGTTCAAAAATGGTACTTCACTGTGTGGGACCAGCTACCCTCCTGCAGGGGCATCTCTCAACCTCTCAGTGAAAAACTTGCCCTTTTCCCAGAGGTTTTGTTAGAATTATTGAACCAAAGGACCACCCAGATTGTCCCCAACAACCAAGTAGGCAAAGGATTTTATTCCAGGTTGTTCCTGGTGCCCAGGAACGAAGGTGCTTTGAGACTCCTTCTTGACCTGTCCTATCTCAATACCTTCCTAAGAGGACCCACTTTCCACATGATGGACCCTCCTGACACTATTACCACTCATTCTGCCTCAAGCCTTCATGATTACCCCGGATATCAAAGATGCATATCTGCACATTCCCATCCACCCCAACTACAGGAAGTTTTTATGCTTCTCTGTATCATCATGGAATTTTCAATTCTATGCCTTGCCCTTTGAGCTTTCTGCCACACACAGGGTCTTCACCAAGTGCCTTGCTTCCGTGATTGCCCACTGCAGACTCCAGTGAATACACGTTTCCGTATCTGGATGACCTCCTTCTATCTACCTCCACAGAGGAGTTGCAATGAAATATTTCCTTTACCATCAAGCTTCTATAAAGTCTGGTGTTCACCATAAACTTAGAAAAATCAGTTCTCAGCTCTTCACAGGACCAAATTTTCCTGGGGTGCAGGATTAAAACAGAGCTTATGAGGGTCTCTCTTCCCCCACAAAAGATACAGAACCTCATCCCTTACTTTCAAAACGTTTTACTGGTTCACCATATTACAGCCAGAGAGTTTCTTAGGGTCTTGGGCTTCATGGCATCCACCATTTCCATGCTCCCCTTTGCCAATATCCACATGAGAGAATGGGGATGGTATCTAAAATCAGTTTGGATACAACGCCAGCACCCCTTAGAATTCTCCATTCCCCTCATCCCCTGTCTGAAGAGGGAACTTGAGTGGATGATACATCAAGTGTCACTCAACCCAGGACTACCCTTATACCCTCCTGCTCCCTGTCAAGAGATCTGCACAGAAGTCTCAGATGTAGGTTGGGGAGCAACCTTTGGCCATCTGAAAGTACACGGAATTTGGTCTTCCTCTCAATTAAAAGGATACATCAGTGTTAGGGAAATGAGGGCAATGTTATTGGTCATGCAGACTTTCCACCCCTTATTCCAACCAGGACCTCTTAAAGCTGTTCACAGACAGTATGACAGTCCCCTGGTATGTGAACAAACAAGGAGGGACCAAATCCTATCTATTATACAGACTGTCTCTTCAGACTTTGGAGCTGGCAGTAAAATCCCAGGTAACCATTCAGGCAGCGTACATCCCATCCTCTCAAAATTATATAGCAGATTACCTGAGCAGATCCCAAAGGGATGTGTTTTTAGACATTGTCTCCCAGTGGGGTATTCCTCAAACAAAGCTTTTTGCCTCCCCTATGACCAGACAACTTCCACAGATTTGTGACAGAGAGCCCCATCCTCTGGTCTGGAAAGTGGATGTCATTCCTTTCTCTTGGAAGGAGATGTTTCTATATGCATTTCCTCCCCTTCCCCTCATACCAAAAGTCCTGTCCAAAATTCAGTAGGACAAACCAAAACTCTTGCTGGTGACTCCCTTTTGGCCAAGACAGCACTGTTTCCTTCTTGTCCTGTATTTAGCCAAAGGCAATTACCACAAGTCTCCTCACAGAGTGGACTTTCTCACACAAGACAAAGGGACCCTCATCCATCCCCACTTGACGATTCTTGAGTTGACCCTGTGGGTGATAGGGTACTTATCCCTTTCAGACACCTATTCTCAGAGGACATGCTCACAGTCCTGTAGGAGGCCAGAAAACCAAATACCATAAAATCATACTTAGCAAACTGGAAGAGATTTTCAATCATATGATCATAGGATCACAGGAGATTACTAGGCTATCAATCCAGAGGCCATTTTAAGCCTAGCTATTTCTTCCCAATGTAATATCATAGAAATACTTGTTAATACCCAAGGCTGCATTTAGTGATGACTGCCCATGTTCAGGAAGGTTGTGGGCTCTGTCTCTGGCAAGAATTTACTGTGCTCCATCCACTCATCCAGGTTCCTCTTGAATATTGTCATAGAGGTATTCTGTTTCACATGAATCAGTAGCCTGTTCCAAAGATGCAACAGTTGCTGGGAGATAAATCTGTCCCTCCAGCAAGCCCTATTTAAGTCACAGGCCATATTTAGGTCCCTAGAATGGGTATACCTAGTCCCATTTGATTTATGAATGTGCAGCAAGTTCATTAGGTCTGGGTCTTGGATTGCTCTGTAGGCCAGACATAAGTCTCCCTTAAGAAGTTTATATGATACGGAGTAAAGTGACAGGGACTTTAGTTGGTCTGTGTAAGGCACATGCTGCAGCCCCTTGAGCTTCTTTGTTAGAAACCTCTGAGGTCTCTCTAATTGCTGCAGGGGCTTAGTATGGTACAAGCCAAATGGGGCATTATACTCAATTATGGGCCAGAAAAGTGCCGAGCATGGGGGGAGTTATAACTTCTTTTGCTCTTGTGTTGATGCCTTTAATAATCAAGTGTGCTCTGTGGAAAGCTTTCCTTACTACAGTAGACACATGGTGGTCGAAGTTAAGGTCATAGTCAGCTTGTGATCTCAGGTCCCTTAGCACTTCATGAGTACTGAATCTTGTGTCTGAAATCTAAACAGAAGCCATTAACAGTGCAGGTTCAACATTTCTGATTTTGACTTATTTGTGTGAATTGCCCAACACCGGTTTGCCTTAACTCTTCAGTAAAAGCTCATAACATCAGCCATATCTGCCTGTTTGCCTCTATCTACACCCTTAGCTAGCAGATTTAAGGTAAACAATTTTTAAAGGTGTCCTACACATTAGACTTCCCAGGAAATCTTTTCCGCCTCCCTGGGACCTTATGTTTGTTTTGGAAAAGCTGAAGTCTCCCACCATTCAAGCCAGCTTCTTCAGCTTCTCTTCAGTACTGTTCATGGAAACCTGTGTTACTCCTAGCCTTAGCTTCAGCAAGATGAGTGTCTGAGCTACAGGTTCTTATGGTATCTCCACTCTTTCTGTATCCCTGCACACAGCCCCCTCATTTATGCCTAAGGTAATCAATGACCTATCTGTAAATCAGTCCATACACTTACCCGTCTTTTTCCCTTCTCCTCAGAACTCTAGTGAGCGGGTTCTCCATACTTTAGATGTCCACAGACAAGTTAGATTTTATTTGGATAAGACCAAGGCTGTTAGAAAGTCAGATCAGCTTTTTGTTTCTTACCACCCCAGGGCTCTGGGGCAGGCTGTGTCCAAGCAGACTATTTCCTCCTGGATTTCCAAGGCTGTTTTCTTCTACTGCACTCACCATGGAAAGACTTTCCATTCCCATGTTAAGACTCATTTCCCCAGAGCTGTTGCCTCATCTGGAGCCTATTTCAAGGGACTGGGCACTAACTCAATTCTTGAAGCAGCTACATGGACCTCAGTCCATACCTTCACCAAACACTATAAATTAGATGTAATTTCTAAACCTAGATAAGGATGTGCCAGAGCCATACTGCAGAGCTTGCTGGAAAGCTCCTCAGCTACTCCCTCCTCCCTTACTTCAAGAGCTTTGGTATTTTCCCTCATGTTATGAATATTGCCAACAGATGAATAGAAGGACCTAGAATAGTTGTGTAAAATCTTACCATAATGATAAAAGCCCTTCTCTTCTGTTTTGCAGCATTCCTATCCCTCCCTCCTTCCCCCCGATCTTGCTTCTTCTAGGATGATTCTTACTCTTTTTCATAGGCTGGCATTCCACCTGGGCTGGTCAGTTCTGAAGATGGTGAGAGTGTGCATCACTTTTATGGCTGATATATGATCATAGCCTACATGCAACATACCACGCACCCTACATTAGTGAAGTATTTTGTATACTGGCCAATGTTGGGTCTCCCATGGCAGGGAACTCCCTCATGTTATGAATACTGCAACAGAGAAAAAAAATACATCTATTGTTATGGTAACATTTTACACAACTATTCTTTATAACAACTGCAGTGCTCCTACAGTAAGTTATATTGAGGAGCTTGTAGAAAGGGAACTGGCTCACAAGAAGCTATGCTTCACTTCAGAAGTAATGAGCTAAATCATGACTGTAAGAGAAAATGTATTTATGCAACCATCCCTATTAAACAATACATGGGAAGTCAAACTGATACAAGGATTTAGGTAGCAGCTTATCAGCACATGCTAAGATAAGTAAATCTAAATTAAACATAGCAATACACAGATTCCTAAGATTTCATTGTGACGACTGGGGAGAGATGGGCGAAGGCTGTCAGCATAGTCAAATAGAATTTGATATATAATTCTGGCATTTGTAAATAAATGTAAAACACAGGCATGTTTTCTTGAATGTAAAAGAATATTGTGAAATGTGGAACTGCAAAATATGTGACAACATTGCACTCTACTGGCCCATTGAAGAATGTTGTACCCTATTATGTTAGAATTTGGCTCCAGGGCAGCTGGTTGAAGATTTCATGCCCATTGTTTTAAGGCTAAAGTTTATGACCAGAATTTAGATATGGAATATGTTTTATTGCTCTGGTTTCTGCTAGAATGTATATGTCAAATGCCTTGTATTGTTGTAAGTTTCTGAGGAGGTATTAGATTGCTAAATAATGCAGTTTGTGGCCTGAGAACTCAAACCAGGTGTTAAGATGATGCAATATGAATACTGGGAAAACCTAAGTGTCAACAATGATGTAATTTTGGGAGGGCCTTAGAGACATGTTTGTTAGTAATGTTTAAATACTATTTCTCACAAGAGACTAGAAAGCATTTTGACTTTGGACATCCAACTTACCAGCACTCTGCTTAAGCTGACATGTAAGTTTTTAGCACTGTGATTTCTTGTAGGAATAGTTAAAGCTAGTAAAGATTAATTATGTATTTTTCTTTGAAATCAGACCTGTCCTACTGTATTATTTTAAGTTTCTGTGTGATCTCTGAACTCTTAGATATCTCTGTGGTGTAGTAGCTTTGTCTTGTGTTTTAATTATTTATTATTAAATATTTTAAAACCTTCTACCCGAGTGATTTGTGTAGAGATAAGCTCTAGAGTACATTGCATATTTATATAGAGTTTATTGTAATAGGCTACTCTGATAAGCCTTAGACTGTATAGTCACATTACCATTGGATATTAATATTACACAGTAATAATTGGACACCCTTTTGAAGGCCTTTTAGTAGCTGATATTATTAACTGGGTGGTGGCAGTAATTACTACCGTATAGTCTGGGTAAAGGGGCACAGCTGGAGAATCTGTGTCAGCCTTTCCCAGGAGAGTCTGTTAAGGTGTATGAATACTTATCTCAAAGTGTGTGTGTGTTGTGTCAGCTACCTGGCAGGGACAAGAGGCACTGGTTGGACAGAGAGGGTACTGGAGGTTCTAGCTTGCCCAGTTAGGCTAAGACCTGGACCCTATAGCTGTGCCAGTGGGGAGTCTTATTGGGGACCTGGTGAGCAAGGGAGCAACCATGCCCAGACTGACTGTGTTCACTGTGTGCACTTAAGGGAAGTTGTACTTTACTGTGTGTGTTAGTTATCCTTTCCTCTTCTAGGAGATGACCTCCCTGGTGTTAGTGGTGAGGACTGAAGCTCCTTGATTGCTGGGCCAGGGCACGGTCATCACATTCATAATGAGAGACTGAAAAAAAAGTTTAGTAGAGTTGGTCATGCAAGTAATGTAGGCTGATTTGATACTGCGAACCAGATGAACTGTTTTCATAAAGCTGAAACTAGGAGGAAACGGGTTCAAGCTAGTCAAACCTTTCACTTAACTTGGAACTTAGACTCCTTTTAGAAGAGCACTAAAATGATCAATTTCTGTTGTTTTTTATATATATATATATATATATATATATATATATATCTATATATATATATATATCTATCTATCTATATATATATATATATATATATATATATATATATATATCTATATATATATATATATATATATATATATATATACACACACACACGCACACACATACACACACACACACACACACACACACACACACACACACACACACACACACACACACACACACATATATATATATATAGTTCCCTTTCAGAAGGTCGAACGGCTGAAATCTCGAAATGCGTATAGCCGAAGCTATATGCTCGAATTTCAGAAGCTCGACCTTCTGAAAGGGAAAGAAAACAAAAGAAAGAAAGCACAAAACAGTGTTTCTGCAGGGGTGCAAGCCCCCCTGCACCCCACACCCCAAGCTACTTATTTATTCTAACTCCAAGATCGCATTACAGCACAGAAAGGGAAATCTCCCATTCTGCGCTATATGCCGATCCCCATTCAGAAGGTCGAGTTTCTGAAATTTTGAGCATATGGTCTTGACCATATGCATTTCGAGATTTCAGCTGTTCGACCTTCTGAAGGGGAACCATATATATATATATATATATATATATATATATATATATATATACACATATACATTTTTTTGCTACATTACTAACATTTCTTCACTTGCCTAGCTTGTAGAAATCCTTAATACCCAAATTGCACTGAGTAATTGATTTAAAACTTGTTTAGTCTGACGTCTATGAACTGTAGTTTCATTACAGATATGGCATGGCTTCACTGGAGTCCCATTTCCCCTATTCAAACTTTATGCAACAGTTTTATGCCCTTTTCCACTTGTCTTCCGTTCCTGTCGAAATGCGTTTCCTTTTCTTGCAGCATGTGAAGATCCTCAGAGCTGGTAAGTAGAAATGACAAGCTGTAGGTTTGTAGCTGGTCATACAGTTATTTCACACATGTGGACCTGTATATACCCCTTAGTACTCAACAATATACCATGAGGATTTGTCATGTAGGCTATTAAGTGCAGAGTACTGAGTGCTTCATTTTGTAGAGCTGTTACCATGCCAGCTTTTTGTGAATGACTGACTAGACAGTACTAACCTATGCTCTTTACCAGGAAATCTCTTACAGGAAATCATTAATTTATTTTGACCCCCTTCTTAACAAAGGTAATCTAGTTATCAGACTCTTGATCCCGCAGGTCAATCCACCAACACCTTAGCTGTCAGTCAAGACTGTGCTATTAGTAACACAGGTAAATGCCTTGCATAGTCAGTTTTCATCAGACATGTATTTCTATCTTGAAATATTCTGCTATTTCCATCTCAGTTAATGTTTTTATACAATGATGTAGAAAACTGAATTATGACAGAAAATAGGAAGACTAGCTTTACATGTGAACCTTTCCATTTCACAATGCAATAATAAAATAAAATAAAATAAATCATTTGTGTATTGTCCTTCAGAAGTTTTAACATATGCATGATGCCTTAACAAATCTAACCATTAGTATTCACTTTTATTATTAATTATATCTGGCTTATATTGATGCAACACACTGATGCATTTTTTCATACCTTAATTTGTGTGCTTCATGGCTATTATCATTTCTGCCTTCCCTTTCCTTCTTTGGGTGATCATCAACAATGACAAATATATCATCCTAAAAAAGGCACAGAAATATCAGTCAGTAGTTACATATTATGCTTCAAAGTATATGTATTACATATAGTACTTTTTGTAGAAAGCATCAGTGTTTCTTTACTAAACATTGCAATCCAGTCAATTTCTTTACTTTATAGCATATATGCCAGATATTGACTATGGCATACAGAAGTAGACATGCAATCTCCACCATTAAGGTATATGCTAACAATGGCATATAATTTAAAATCATTGAAGGCAGCCCAAGAAAAGGTTCCTTGATTGAGTTAACCATATTAGCACCATTAAGCACAATATTGGGACTAAATAATGAAAGAAAACACTTGCAATGGGAATGACATGTAATGCTGGGAATATTAGCCTTGAGTAATCACTTTCACTTAGACTTACTATCATCCCACAGCCTGCACAGCTGTTATAACATCCCTTGGGAAGAACCACCCACTCACTCACTCACCCACTCACCCACTCACTCACTCACTCACTCACTCACTCACTCACTCACTCACTCACTCACTCACTCACTCACTCACTCACTCACTCACTCACTCACTCACTCACTCACTCACTCACTCACTCACTCACTCACTCACTCACTCACTCACTCACTCACTCACTCACTCACTCACTCACTCACTCACTCACTCACTCACTCACTCACTCACTCACTCACTCACTCACTCACTCACTCACTCACTCACTCACTCACTCACTCACTCACTCACTCACTCACTCACTCACTCACTCACTCACTCACGCACTCACTCACTCACTCACTCACTCACTCACTCACTCACTCACTCACTCACGCACTCACTCGCTCACTCACTCACTCACGCACTCACTCACTCACTCACTCACTCACTCACGCACTCACTCGCTCACTCACTCACTCACTCACTCACTCACTCACTCACGCACTCACTCACTCGCTCACTCACTCACTCACTCACTCACTCACTCACTCACTCACTCACTCGCTCACTCACTCACTCACTGTACTGTAGACACACCAGCACAAGTAGACAACAAGTGAAATTCACAAACACATTATTACCATCTCACATGTGAAGAGTTTGTCTAACCTTACATGATTCATTTTCTGAAGTTTCAGGTTTTGGACTGAACTTAATACTTTTAAATACCACCCTTTGCTGTCATTTTTACTATCATAGTCAGTAGCATAGTAAATATTCCTTAGGCTGATTTCAGTCTATGAGGCCCCCCTGCCTCACATCCACTGACCCTTGCCCTCACCTCATTACCAGACAGTGTTTCTAGTACCCAGTCCATCCCAGGTTGCTCCTGAAAAAAGATGTTTGCACACAGTGGACTACACAGTTAATAAAAAGGAACAGAATTCTTTACAAGGTGATGTTCCCAAATCTGAGCACATCATTTCTAACTATTTCAACAAATAGTCTAGTGGAAGCAGATAAGGGACAAGACCAAGGCCCATTACTATGTATACTGTCACCAAGAGACAGTTTGTCATTCTTTAAAATTAAATAAAAAAAATAGTGCCAAAATACTGCCACAAGACTTTTGCAAATTGCAGTTAATGTATAAAAAGTTGCCAGTTACTTATCACAAAAGGACTGCAGCTATGAGCTGTTATATATCCCTATACTCCAGGGTTCCAATTGTGTACTGTGTGACTGTAAGTAAGTTATATAACCAGGCAGTTCTTCCTGACCACTCCCTGGGCAAGGCTGTCCGGAAAGGAATGTTTGAGTCCACTGGATATACAATACACCCAAACAGTATACAGAATTATTTGCTTCGTATCAAATTTCAAAACTGAATACATAAAACTATCACTGAAAACAAAATGTCTTCTTTCTATCCTGATCAGAAGGCAATGGAAAGGGGAACACTTAGCAAGCACTTCCTTTAAAAGGATAAACGGCTTGCTTGTGCAAAATATGGAAAATCCATCCAACTATTCATCCAGCCATTTTTCATAAAACACGCAACCTGCTTTATCCTTTACTGAGTCACTTGAATTATATTTATACAATTGTGTGGGTGTATATACACACCACTCACATACACATTAAGTAATCACCATCTGTGAGAAAAGTTTTAAAATTGCTCATTACTTGTAGAATTGATTTTTAAACATATGACATTTCTTTCATTCTAGATCCTTAAAACATATTTATGATAAAGTTCAGCACCTAGTCAAAGATTCATGGGATTTTTTTAAGTAGACTGAAAGCTGAAATATGGGGCAAGGATCTAATCTTTTTAACCATAGATGCAGTAGACTTGTTTCCATGCATTCCAAAGGATGAAGGGTTAGAAAGTTATAGCAACAGTATGAGAAAATATTCAGGTTTGGAATGGGACAGGATTAAGCTATTGGTAGAATTCATGACATTAGTCTTTGAGAACAATATCATATATTTTGAAGGAGAAATATATAAACAGACTAAGAGAGTAGCTATGGGGGCAGCGTGTGCCCCCATATATGCTAATTTGGTACTATTGGATTGGGAGGAAGAATTCATTTTTAAGAGTCAGTATTTAGATAAGATTATTTGATATGTACATTTCCTGGAAGATATATTTGCTTTATGGAGAGGTGCTATTGAGGAAATCGAAGAATTTGTAGGATATCTGAATCATACTAGTACCTATTTAAGGTTTACACAGTCTTACAACAGTCAAGGGATAGCTTATTTAGATACATTCATCTCTCACATTGACAAAAGGTTTAAGTCTAGAATATATAGAAAAAGCAACTTTAGTAATTCTTATTTAGAATATACTAGTTGTCATCCTTGGAAACAAAAAAATAGTATACTGAAAGGGCAGTGTATAAGGGCAGCTCGGGTGACCTCTGATTATGAGGAGATGAGAACTGAGATTGCCAACATTGGCCAAATGTTTAAGCGTAGAGGATACCCCATTTCTATGATTAATGATGTTTCTCAATATGTTATGAGAGAGTGGGGGGAAAATATAAGCCATTGTTAGGAGCAGAATTGGTATATAATAGAAATATAGAGGGAAATAATAGTTTTAGTAGAGCATTAATATTGGAATATAACCCAACAGTAGAAATTGTAAAAAATATTGATACATGAAATTGGGAACACCTAAAAGGTAATGCTGAGGTTTATGGAATCTTGGGGCACAAGCCTAATTTCGTGTACAAAACTGCCTTGAATTTGAAAAATAAACTTGAATATAATAGAGGTATACAAGCACAAGGAAGAACTAACAAAGGTACAAAGAAATGTGGCAGGTGTAATCAGTGCTTTGCTATTATAGAGGACAACTATATTATACTGGATAATGTAAATAAAACAAAGACATTTTTTTATGGAAGGGAACTGTAATACTAAACAGTTGATATATTTAGCTAGGTGCATACCTGTGCAGCATTATATATATAGAGAAAACCTTCAGAACTTTTAAAAACAGGATATACGAACATCTTTATAATATAAGGAGAAAGGATAAAAATAGTGCCCTATATAGACATATAGAAGCTAATCCTACTTGCTCTGTGTTCAGGTTTGGCATTGTGGAAATACTTATTTCACAGCCCAAGGAGAAATATAAAAGCTATTTTGAAGAAGAGAAAGGTGAGATGGCAGTTGCTGCTAAATCCAGCATGTACCCCTGGTATTAATGACAATGTTACTATTACACCTGTGCTAGAATTAAGACAATAGTAAATATAATAATATGTATGTGAGTATTTTATTGTCATAAATATGTCACACTTTTACTTATGTTTAGGTAAAGTTTCAGCTTGTCATTTGAACATTGTATATGTATGTTTAACACATAAATACATTTTTTTTAGTATTAGACTTTTAACATTTTATGAATAACAACAGGTATTTATAAATTTTATTTACTTCAGTGTTTTATATTAGTAGTCTCTTAGAATTGGGACTTACATATGGTAGTTTGTTACTGTTGCCTTAAGCTAATGAAGTAGTTGTTAATTAATTAATTAATTGGCTTGAAAATGGTATAAGTATCAGTGAAGGGTGTTTATTAAATGATTCTGTTGAAGTCTATGGTGCAGTAGACGAGAGTGCTAAATCTGATGGAGTTCTTGATGTGAATACAAGACTGTTCGTTTTAATACATTGAGTGGACTGCTATGGCTTTTGGAGTGCTTGGGAAGCCTGTGCCTGGTGTTTTCATATTAATATTTGCAATTTATTTTTTTGCTGGTTGTAGGGGATAAGGCTGACAGTTTTGGTTTAATTATACAAAGTTACAAAGAAAGATAATGAGAAGTTTGAGGTAAGGTGAAAAATTAAAACGAGTATTCGTTCCAGTAGCTAAACTATTCAAAAACAGCTGAGATGCAGGTTAGTAGGCTAGCAGTAGGAAAAGGGGAGACTGAAGTCAGAAATGTCAGAAAAGAGAAATAAATCAGGAAAGAAAAGTGAAAAAATACTGAGGTGGGGAAAAGGAAAAATAACACATAAGTTGGATGCCATAGAATGATTTTCTTACTACCTTGACCACATGTCGGTCAAAGGCGTGATTACTGTCTACATATGTTCCTAGATCCCTGACTATTTGGTCAAGTCTTAAGGATATCTTATTGATGGAGTAATTAGTCTGGGTGGAAGTTTTCCCAACAGGCACAGTAATGCATTTCTTGGTATTGAGATTTAGTTGTTGACTTTGACACTGCTCATTTGCCAGTGTTAGACCCTCTTGTAAGATGCCAAATTGCAGTAGTTGCAACACGGAGCCCTGAAGTATTCTGCCAGTGAGTGATCTCTTATTAGAGGTAGTATCACCAATACTGACTTCCTGAGTCCTGTCTGAGAGACAGCTGGCAATTCAGTGAGTTATGTAGCGGTTTAGGACCATTTTGATGAGTTTTTCAGCTGTACCAATGTAGAGTATTGTATCGAATCCCTTGCCATGTCCAGATAGGAGCTATGCACTGTTTTCCTCTTATCCATTGCTTTGGTGATCTTCTCAAAGAAGTCCACCAGGTTTACTAGGTATGACCTTCCCTTGACAAAGTCAAACTGGGTTGGGTCCAGTATCTGAAGGTTGCCTATGTCTTTGTTGATCATTTCAATGATAATTCGTTTGATGGCTTTGCATATTAGATTAGTCAGACTAATAGATCTGTAGTTTCTGTGATTGGTTGATGGTCCACCCTTGTGATATGGGATAACTGTTGCAGTTCTCTATTCTAGTGGTACAAAGCCTGTTTTGAGGCTATAGTTGAATAGTGACAAGTAGTCTTGGTATGTCACATTCCAAGCTATTTAGAAGGCATACAGGGGGTATTATTGGGGCCCACTGAAGCTGTGTTTTTGGCCTTAGTGAGTGCTGCCAAGACCTGCTTCCTGTTAATAGTTGGGGAGGGGGGGCCATGCTAGTAGATATTTCATGAGGGGAGGAAGGAGGGGGAGTGGGGGGGTGAAGTTTGAGCTGAATTTATGAGCCAGAGAATTTGCTATGCCACTCTGCTCAGTGAAAGTGGCACCACTGACCATCAGTTCTGCACACTGATGTGTGCTGCCTTTAAGGTTTTGGCCATGGCTGTAGAAGGCCTAGTGGTTGTCTTTAGCCTGTGAGGCTATCTTGACCTTGTAATTGGCCATGTTGGACTTAATTAGTCCTCTTAGTTTCATGTTTACTTTAACCTTATCATTATAGGAATTGTTCTTCCTGACTTTACCCATGACTTTTTTCCCTTATATTTTATACCCCATTAAGGTTAGGGTTCCACCAATGTGGTTTAATTTTAGAGTTTGCTTTGGTCTTACTTCTAGCAAATACAGCAGCATTTATATAGCTATTTACATGGTTGTACATGGTCTCTATGAGCAATTCCGCATAATTTGCAGTGAACTCAGGGTAGGGAGGGGCAGTGAATTTTGACAAACTATCACTTAATAGGATGTAGTTTGCTTTGGAATATTTTGTAACTGTAACAGGTTTAGCTGGGGTTACCAAGTTGATTTTTATTTTGACAGCTTTGTGATCTAACCTAACCAGTGAGGATGTGACACTGGGGGGAGTGCAAGCTCTCCCATATTGGTGAGTACGAGGTCCAGTCTGTTTGAACCTCTGGTGTGTTTGCGCACTATCTAGTCAAGGGTATTTGTGTTAATTAAGTCCAGGAATCATTA
>NC_056728.1:483099767-483322267 GCF_019279795.1 Protopterus annectens
ACCATGAACTCCCAGAGTCTCAATAACAAAGTCCACCTCTTTCAGGCATGGCTAACCCATAACCAACCAGACATCCTAGCCATTTTCCAGTCTTGGCTTAAACCCCATATCTCTGATTCAGAGATCCTTCCCCCAGGATATCACATTCTTAGAAATGACCAACCAAATAAAAAAGGTAGTGGCTCTGTCATAGCCTACTCCAAATCACTTAGTTTAATTCCCCTCCAAACTCCAATTCCTCAATTCAAAAATACTGACCTTACAGCTGGACTACTGAAACTAAATAGACACAAAAATATCCGTATTATTGCCCTATATATCTCTCCCAGGAATAATATCCCTATCCTCGAAGACATTCTCCAATAGGCATCTACTAAAGTTAACTACAAAACATACATCTTAGGTGATGTAAATATCGACTGGAACAACATCTCTCTCCCTCCCAAGCCATCAACCTTTACAACTTCACTCAAACAATTCATCATATAACCTGACCCAACAAAACTAACCCCCCAGGATCCTCCATTGAGTGGATCCTAGTCTCTGATCCAAATAAAATCACAAATTCTGGAACAATTCCTGATACTATAAGTGACCACCTCCCAGCCTTTATTCATTGTGCTACCAACTCTTCTCCTCACCAACACCAATACATTCTTACTCATAATCTTAGTAACTTTAACCCCATAACCTTCTCAAACCTGTTCAAACAAATGGACTGGCAAGACCTAAAAACCCTCCCTCTTGATACTGCTAATGACTCCTTCAACTCTATCTTCTTAGATACGCTAAACTCTCTTGCCCCTATCAGAAATAAAAGGGTAAAAACAAATACTGCTCTTAGGTCATCTAAACATACTAAACAAATTATGCATCAAATGGACAAACTATGGAAGCTGTTCCAAAACAATAAACTGCCCACTACCTAGCTCCAATACAAACAACTACGTAACCAAGCAAAACAACAAATCACTAAGGACAAAAAATCCTATTACATCAACTTCCAGTCAAATAATAACAATAACCCCAAGAAATTCTGGAATTCAATAAACTCTCTCCTTAATCCCGGCTCCAAGAATAATCCCTGTCCTGAATCTAGTAAATCTGACCTAGAACTAAGCTCAGCTCTTTCTTCATACAAACAATATCTGACCTAACCAAGACCTTCCCCAGCAATAACCCATCTCTTCTCCCTCCAATTCCCCAAATAACCCCTCCTCAGGTTCAAACTCAAACCTGTCTCATACTAAATTTATAAAAATACTTCTGTCTAAACTTAAACCCTGCTCTAATGCCCCTGACAGTATTTCCTCTGCTTTCCTAAAATGTGCTATAGATGGGATAGCAGTCCCAATCAGCATCATTATCAATAGATCTATTAAGGAATCTTACGTCCCCAAAGTTTGAAGCTCAGCATAAATTCTTCCTTTCTACAAAGGATGCAAGAACACCAGCATCTTAAATTTTCGCCCTTTCACTCTACTCTCACCAATCTCTAAAATCTTAGAAAAGTGCATCCACCACCAACTTTTGCCTTTTCTAACCCAAAACCATCTTCTTACGCCAACCCAACATGGTTTCTGCCCTGGCCATAGTACTATTACTGCTCTACTCTCCTTCTTAGAAACTATCAATCAAGCCAGAGATTCAGGTCACCTGGTCTCTACTGTTTTGCTTGATCTCTCTAAAGCTTTTGATACTGTTTCCCATAAGCACCTTCTCCTTCACCTTTCAAACCTGCTTCTCTCACCTAACTCTCTATCCTGGTTCTCTAGCTACTTATCAGACAGGTCTCAGGCAGTCAAATGGAAAAACTGCATCTCCTCCTTCCTACTTACATCAACTGGTGTACCACAAGGATCCATCCATTGGATCTATGCTATTTAATATTTTCATTAATAACTTTCACATTGCTATCCCCATGCCAAAATTATTCCATAAGCAGATGATTCAACCTTAATCTGCTCTACCTCATACATCTCTGAACTGCTCCTCAAAACCCAAGCTGCTTTCTCAACCACTGAAAACTGGATGTGCCAAAATCACCTCTCCCTTAATGCTAACAAACCCAAAATTCTCCTCTTCCCCCCAGAAAGCCCTAGTCCTATGATAAAGATACTTTCAAAGTCCTTAGTCACTCCAACTCCCCTGTAGAAGTGGTTCCCTCTGCCAAACTTCTCGGTGTTACAATCGACAAATTCCTTAAGTTTGACATACAGATTCAATAAAATATTAAGAAAACCCACCAGAAACAAGATACAATCACTTTCTCTCTCACTCCACCAGGTACACTTTGGCCACTACCTACCTTATGCCCTCATTATTATATGGAACCCCTCTTCTAACCAACCTGTCTTGCTCTATCACCTCCAAACTAGAAAGCTGCTACAACAAAATCTCTAAATTTGCCTCCAACAGTGAAAATTCCACCCATCATTGCCTTTCCCTTCAATCTCTAAACTGGCTAGAACTGCCAAACTACCTAAACTATCTGCAGCTCACCACAGCACACAGACTTATATTTCATGCAACTAACTGTCCAGCTCTAGCTAACATCCTTCCATCCTACATCCCCACCAGAACTCTCAGATCTGAACATCAAAACCTGATTGCTATCAACAAACCTAAAAGTCCAGTTGGCCAACGTCTCCTCTCTTTCACTATTGGCAAGGTTTGGAACTCTTTCCCTTCCTTTCTAAGAACAATAGCAAACTCTGAAAATTTCAAAACTCAGCTTTTCAAACATCTGTCCACTAAATGGAAATGCACCTGCCTTCACCCCACCTAAAAACTATCCAAGAGCACACTGCTTCCTACTAAGAGTGTACCCTAGCACTCAAAATGTCCTAGAGATATTTATCCTTGAACTCCTTTGTGTAAATATTATAAATAGATTCACACTTTAAAACGAGTGCATGCTAAATGTCTTCTTAACTCTCTTCTCTATGTGCACATATAATGCATTTTCCCAAATTACTCTATAAGAATAGCTTTATACTTGTATAACCCTTAAGAAAAACATTAATGAATTTGTTTTGACTATTTGTAATAATGAATGTTCTTATTGTGTAAACTGTTTGCCTCAATTTATCATTTATATTTTTGATATTTCTGTAATTTGTATTGTTGGAGTGTTTCTCCCCAGGCCTCCACTGAAAATGAGTCCTCTGGGCCCAGTGGACATCCCCGGTAATCAAATTGGAAATAAATAAATAAGTAAATAAAAGTTGTCACAGGACGCTGACTGTAAGGACAAGTTGCCACATTGTGATCTCTCTCTATAATCTAGTTGCAAGAATGCACAAACTCAGAGCAAACAAAAAAAGTGGAAACAAAATTTAAACTCACCCAAAACTAAACCTAAAAACATGATATCAGGTACATAATGAAATATTAAGTCTCCCTTACCTGAGACACAAATCTTCACAGTATAACTGTCTAAAGCACATACAATTATCAGCTTAGCTATCCACAGAAGAAAATTGCAAACATTACAAAAACATTTCTTTTGCAGGGAGGTATATTGCTTGTGCTGATTATAAGAGCTCCACTCCGACACATCTTACCTCTGTATGTACACTACCTCAGAGAGGGGGAAGCTGTGAAAAAAAACTGTTTTCCTTCTATAAATTGCCAGTATCACAGATAATTACAACACCTGCAGCAAAGCAAGATCCAATGTGTCAACATCTCAATAACATGAAACAGAGATTTAGCAGATGAGCACACTATAAGCCATGATGTTCCCATAATACTGCATTTGGGGTAGTACATAATACAGAATTATTTATGTACCCCTTAGGAATTGTGCTTTATAATATCCATTACACCTACTCCACAGTCTTGATATGTATGCTTTACCCCAACACTCCATTTATTAAAGTACTAACAATGAAGTTGAATTTACTATAAATAACAGAAACTACCATGACTTAGTGCAGTCTCACAGATAGTATAATTAACAATGTGAAGTGTGATAAGAAGCCACAACATTAAACAGGATGCTTGAGAAAAAATCCTCCTAACAAAAACAATCATATTTTTCTACATTTATTCTAAACTGTTGGTAAGTTGTTTGGTCATATTGTATGGACTGGTAATCAGACATAGTAAGCATTGCTATCACTGTCAACTAGTTCTGTAAAATCTACGGTATTTGCACCTTTCATAATTTAACACCTATCTATGATATGTATATCACCTTAGACAGGCGCAGGTTATGTAGAACTATATCTGCATGCTATAACATCTAACATTGCTGTACATTTATAAGGAATGCATACCATAATATTTAGTGGCTAAAACAGTTTTCTTTGGCAGTAGGGTGCAAGTTGTTGCTGGTTAGTAGACTCAAAAATACTCTATCATAGCAGCATTTAACAAAAAAATGCGAGAATCCCACTTTCTGCATTTAATACAGCCTGTTTCCCTCTAAGATCATCCTTATGTCTAGAAATGGCACCTCCCACCTGGAGCTGCAGCTTTAAATTAGTATTCACATCTTTTATCTATACCCCCTGTCATCTTATAGATTTCAGGGCAGTATATGATAATTATAGTTATGTACTTACCATAACTTGGCATCTGTGTTATCTGTAGTCACCATTCATCACATTAGGGTCTTGGAATCGATATCGGATCTGAGCCAGCATATTTAGAACACAGCTTAGCTCAAGCTCCTCCCCTCCCATAATGCTCTGCTGCCATACACTCCCTCAGATCAAGTTTTAATAAGGAAGGAAGACAGATAAATCACAGAAACCAAATAGAACCTCCAAATTCAACCAAATTTCCAGGCAGGGGGGCTGGAGGGTGGGATTGTGATCAATGGTGACTACAGATAACACAGCTGCCAAGTTATGCTAAGCAAATAACTATAAATCTGATGTTATCTAGTCACCATTCCTCACGTTAAGGTCAGAGTTCCCAGCTACCTAAATCCTGGGAGGTCTCAAGGAAAGATATTCCGAAGAACTGTGGAGCCAAAAGAAGCCCTTCCTCTGAAAATCAAATCCAACTTATAGTGGGAAACAAACGTGTGGGGAGAAGACCACATTGCTGCAGCACAAATGTCTGCTAAAGATTGATGATCTGCAGAGGCAATGAAAGCAGAAACTTCCCTGGTCGAATGAGCCCTCACTGGTGTAGCTAAGGAAATACCTTCTGAAGAATATATAAAGGAAATACATTGCGAAATCCAATGGGAAATCGCGACTTTCAAAATACCCCTGCCTTTTCTATTAACAGAGAAGGCGGCAAATAGTTGGTCTGAATGCCTAAATTCTCACGTTCAATGTAAATAAAAGCAGAGTTGATGATGAACATCCAATGTGTGCAGAATATATTTCCCTTTATTGGAATAGTTAGGGAAAAATACTGGTAAGTGAATACATTGGTTGATATTCACTGATAAGGCCACTTTAGGCATGAAGGATGGATCAGGTTTTACAGACACTCTGTCCTTGTGGAAAATTAAATAGGGTGGCTTGACAGTAAGAGCTTGCAACTACAAGACTCTCTTTGCTGAATTGCCACTAAAAAGGCAGTCTTCCAGGAGAGAAATTTAATATCGCATGAAGCCGCTGGTTCAAAGGGAGGTTTTGTTAAAGCCTGTAGTACCAAAGTCAAATCCCATGGATGAGAAGGATGTTTAACAGGAGGCCTTAATAGAAAACTCCCTTTTAAAAAGGCCTTACAGAGGCGTGCAGAAAAGGTTGAATCACCCCCAAGGTGAAAATTCAAAATTGCTGCCAATTGTACCTTGACAGTGGAAAAACTAGCTCCTTCTTTAAAGAGAGAGGTCAAAAAGAGAAGTATTTCGGGAATAGGGGCAGAGAAGGGGTCTAAATTCTTACTCTTCGCCCAAACCAAAAACCTCTGCAATTTACTGGAATAAACTTTTCTGGTAGAAGACTTCTGGGAAATAAGAATAATCTCTTTCACGGGTGAAGCTAGCCTGGTCTTAACCAAAACAGGATGGATGCCTCAAATGAGAACACACCTGCCGAGGCCAAGAGGGGGCAATGAGGATCAGTTGACTCTTGGGGCATCTGGCTTTCTGAAGTACTCTGGGAATTAGGGGTAACAGAGGAAAGGCATACAGGAGACCGGAGGCCAATCTTGGGAGAGCACGTCCCTGGGGGACTCCTCCTCTGGGGGGATCAATTCAAAGAAGTTGTTGCATTTGTGGTTGAGAAGAGATGCAAACAGATCACAGCTTGAATAACCCCACTGACAGAAGAACTGTTGAGCCACCACTGGGTTCAGGGACCACTCGTGAGGGGTCACGATAGCCCTACTCAATTTGTCCACCAACACGTTGGATGCTCTGGGAGTGTGCATTGCAATGAGAAAGCACCCCATGGCCATCATCCACTCCCAAACCCTCATGGCCTTGCGACACAGCAGATAAGAATGTGTGCCCCCTTGCTTGTTTATATACCACACAACAGCCATGTTGTCTGATAGAACTGCAATCATCCAGTGCAGAAGGCAGTCTTGAAAGGTTTGCAACAATAAAAGGACTGCTCTCATCTCCAGAACGATGATGTGCAGTTTGATCTCTGAGGGCGACTAAGTCCCTTGGACTGTCTGTCCCTGGAAATGCCCCCCCACCCCAGGAGGGAAGCATCCGAGGTGACTGTCACCACAGGAGTAGGAGGAACAAAAGACCTGCCTGCTAGGAGATCCGGAGATCAGATCCACCATGAAACATGCTTGTGACACACTGGGGTGAGGCAAATGGGAAAAGACAGAGGATGCCGCCACACTGACCACTGAACTGTAAGGGTCCACTGAAGCACCCTCATATGGTACTGAGTTATCGGGACCAAATAAATGGCTGCTGCCATCGATCCTAGAGCCCTGAGAATGAGTAAGACTGAAGAACAGGTTAGCTCCAGCAAGGTCTAAACTTGGTCACAAATAAGCGACACCCTTCAAGGAGGTAAGGCTGCAATCTGATTGGTGGTATCCAACAGAGTGTTTATAAATTCCAGTTTTGAGTTGGAGTCAGGGAGGATTTTGCAATGTTCACTGTGATCCCCAGGCAATGGAACAGGGAGAGAACATAGAGAATATTGTCCAGTAGTTGATGCCTTGTGGGGGCCGTCAGGAGCCAATTGTCCAAATAGGGAAAATTTGTATTCCCTGCAGCTGGAGGTGAGCTGTTATCACTGCCATACATTTGGTGGACACCCAGGGGGCTGAGGTGAGACCAAATGGCAGGGCCCAGAACTAGAAATAATCGATTCCCAAGCAAAAGCAGAGAAACCTCCTGGACTATAGATCCATCTTTACATGGTAGTAAGCATCCTGGAGGTACACTGAGCACATCCAGTTATTGCTGTGCAATACAGGCACAATCAACTGCACAATGACCATCCGAAACTTCAACTTCCGCACAAATTGCTTCATGCAACTGAGATCCAAAATAGGACATAGGTCCCCTGTTTTCCTTGGAACCAAAAAGAAGTGGGAATAAGTTCCGGATCCTCTCTGTCCTTTGGAGACATGTTGGATGGCTTGTTTTTGAACAAGGCTTACAACCTCCTTTTGGGCTGCCTCTTCCTGACTGGGTGGCACATTTAGAAGAGGACTGTATTTTGGGGGAACTTCCAAAAAGGGAATGCAATAACCCCTGGATATAATTGCTAGCACCCACTGATCATTTGTAATACTTGCCCAGGCTAGTGGGTGCAGTGATAACTGACCCCCGACTGCCGCCAGGGAAGGACAGTCAGCCAACACCTCAGGGTCGCTGTAAAGGTTTCTCTGAGAATGACTCCCTGGAACATTGGTTTTGTGGGCCTCCTCTGCCTCTGGGGCGACATCTACCATTGAAACCTCTTCCCTGTCCCCTGGAAGAGGAATCCTCCTGAACATCCTAAAAGGGAGAATGTGCCTTCCTGAACCACCTTTTCTTACCCCTCTTCTGGGTCTTGGAAAAGGACCTCTGAGGGGCAGAAAACCTGATTCCAATGGCTGACAAAGTCTTCCTTTTCTGTTCACTGTGGGTCAAGTGTCTTTCACAGTGGGACCAAAGAGAGTGGAATCATCAAAGGGGGTGTTAACACAGGATGTCTTGAAGGCCTCTGCAAACCCACTCAAGCAGAACCAGGCATGAAGCCTAATAGCGATACCTAAGTCCACAGCCTGTGAGGACCCTTCTGCAGTATTGGAAATGAGTCTCATGGATGAGTTTGCAACTGAATGAAGGGTTGACAACTTTGGAGAAATAGCCTTGAATTCCTCCTCAGACATGGACCCAGAGAGGAATGAAGACAGTTCTTTTACCAAATCCCTCTGGTGGTGAGTGAAATGTGCAAGGTAATTTAGTGCTCGCAGACTGAAAGCAGCCAAAGCGAACACCCACTTTCCAAATCTGTCCATAGCTTTTGACTCACAATTGGGTAGATGGGCAGAAGAACTCTGCTCTGCCAATTCCTTTTTGGTGGCAGCGGCCACCACAATAGCAACAACCGGGACCGCTTTGGACCAAAAAGTTCTATCTGTTGGAGGGCTCAAAGATTTGTCTGCTTTCTTGGGGACTGGCTCCACAGTATCTGGCTCCTTCCAAGCCCTGTTGGCCACACGATCAATGAGAGGATCAGCAGGGTGGACACCCAGGAGGTAGATGGCCCTGTACCAAAAGCCTCCAGGAATAACGGTTTCCTCCGAAGGCGGGGTTTGGATAGACCAACCGCCTTTGGCCTTGAGGATCTTGAGTATGTTTCCAAAGGAGACATCCTCTGGTGAAGATCTTGGGGACCTGTCCCCCTCATCAGCATCCGTATCCTCGGTAAGAGACTCCATAAGGGGTTGTGGGGAAGACTCAGAAGAGGACGGGACCCCTGTGGAGGGGATATTCCCCTGGAGACTAATTTGGATGGTCTGACCTGGAGCAGGATGAGGCAAGCCGCTCAGAAACTGGGGCTGGGTAGGAGAACTGTGCATGGAAGAGACAGCTCTGATAGCAGAGAAGGATCTTTTGGCAGCCTGGAAGGCAGAAGGACTAGAAGAGGTTCCACCCCCCTCTCCCACTGATAGAACCCTGGCAGAATAAAGGGTGGACCACCTCCAGTCCTGCCCCTCTGTTGGACGGCACTGGACCCGAACTGTCAAAGGCCGAGGTGCCCAGGGGAAGAGACAGGTCTGAAAAGCCCTGCCCCTAATCCAGTCCCATGGCCCCAGGCTTGACAGGGCCAGCCGGCCAGGTGGCCTGTCCTGGGGGAACAGAAACAGTGCCAGCCACTGAACCCATCAGGTAAGGGCCCAATCTGGGTCCTAAAGCTCCCCTGGCTTCCTCTTCACTCGACAGTCCTTGAGAATCCACACCACTGGTCAGATGAGGAGCGATTGAAGGGGGGGTGGGAGATTGGATCCCTGCCCTATGGGTTGGGGAAGCCAGAAACCCCAAATCCATCTGAGCTTTCAGGAAGGCTCACATCATCCTGTCCATATCCATAGGGAGGACACTCATGGAAGATCTGGAGGAGATTGAGGACCTACTAGGGGAGTCACACCTGGAGCTCGAGTGTCTTCTCTTGTGCTCCCTGGAATGAGAACTAGATGAAGAAAACAGCTGCTTAAGGTGCAAAGGATCCAAGGGAAGATCCTCCACTACTATAGGCTCTGGCATGACTCTCGGATCCAACCGGATCAGAACCGAGCTCAACAATGGATCTGAGGAAATATTTCTCTAATACCTCAGATATGAAAGAGTCAGATCCGAAGGTATGGTGCCTTCCCTCAGATGTGAAGGTCAGGGGCCGAGGTCCCTGGATCCGGCGAAGACATCAAAGTTACCAGCTCCGAGAGCTTAGGGTCTGAGCCCTTGGATCCAGGAGTTAAATCCCTGGACAACCTGGGACCCGAAGATCTCAGATCCAAACCTGCCCTGGCTAGAGCCGGATCCGAGGACCTAGGATCCGACAGCCTGGGACACCTGGTTGGGGCCTCCTCAACAGAAGGTTTCTTTTTAGCCCCAGGAAGGCCAGCCTTGGCTGGGGAAGCAGTGACCAAGGGCCCTCCTTTGATCAAACCCTTAATTAGAAGCTTATTGCGATGGTCAACCAAAGCCCTTGGGTTGAATGTGGCACAAATGCTTCATTCCACCTCGAGGTGGTCACCACCTAAACAGTAAAGGCACTCCTCGTGTGAGTCAGAAATAGGCATTTTCTGCCCACAAGAGGAGCACCTTTTAAAACCTAAAGTTTTTTCTGACATGGCCAAACCATAAGCAAAACCCAAAGTCCACAAACAAGCTAAGGTTTGAAAACCTATAAGCCGTCCAAAACACTCACACACACGCTTACTAAAGAAACACTCTTACACCACAAAACAACTAGGCTGAAGGCAAAACCATGAGGAAAAAAGAACCTAAACAAGGTTAAGACTCGACCGGGAGGGGATAGATAAGAGGAGAAAACTACCCACTAACACTAGAAACTCAAGGAATAACAAGAACATTCAATAATCTGTGCTAAATACACTTACACTAACAGGAGCTGAGCAATCTGCGTCTGACTGACTAAGTTGCAAACGAGATCTGAGGGAGTGTAGGGCAGCAGAGCATTATGGGAGGGGAGGAGCTTGAGCTAAGCTGTGTTCTGAATATGTCGGCTTGGATCCAATATTGGATCCAAGACCCTAATGTGAGGAATGGTGACTAGATAACATCAGACCTAAAGATCCTATCCCCTTTACTTGCATTTCATGCCACTGGCAACAAATGTATCCTAAAGCCAAGATGTGTTTCCCTGATTTGTAATGTTAAATGAGTGCTCATAGCTACTCAGATCACCCTGCTACTTTATCCAGTTGTAATATATTAAAATAGTGACCATTTTTAAAGTATGTCTCATTATCACCTTCACCTATTATGTTTAGTGCAGAAGTGAGTAGCAGTGCAATGCCACATGTAACAGTTTCATAACCAAGAATTCATGAATGAACAGTTCATGATATTGTTATTTATATTCCACCAGATCCTCATAGCCTAAACATGTGGCACAAATGAAGTACACAGTTGGACTGATCCAAGCGAGGCAGGACACGTAGATGCAACCTTGTTATCAAACATACACAGAGGTGTACTTGTCTTTCCCTTTTCAGAGTTACTGTGTTTTTATTCTAAGAATACAGAGCTCAGAGGCTTTCCAAGGAAAGACAAGCCCAGAAATCCATTAACAAGCATGTATACCTCATACCAAAGGTTACACAATTGCCAGTTTATGCACAGTGAGCAGTACTGCTCACTGAACATGCAAGACTCTAAGCAGCCTCAAATTGAGCAGTACCTACTCATGGCCAGAACACAAGGTAGTGACCATGTTAAGGTGAACTGCAAAACTACAGAGAGTGAAACTTGGAATACATAAATAAAAGGTGGGGGAGCCTAATAAGAAGCTGTGATGTATAAATAGATTCATATACAACTCCCCTTAGCAGAATTAGGAAGAAATCCAGAAATAATACATAGGAACACCTTTATATGTTTTTAAAACTGAAATGTTGACAGAAGGAAATGAGTGTGACTTTATTATACATTTATCAACATAAAAAGAAGGCTACACCTGAAATTATTGGCATTATCTACTATAAAATATAATTCACCATTTTTCAACAAGGTCATCACATTTTACAAAGGAATAAGAGGCAATGTGATGAATAATAGGGACAGCTGAGAGGTCTGATAATTTACAAGGAAAGCTGAAAAAGTAGGGGTCATTGCATATTTTGTAGTTGTCCACAATTAGGGAACTTCACCACCATTATCATGTATATTGGTGAATTAACAAAGGCAGTATTGTACATCATAATGAACTGATGTTTGAACAGACATACATGCTAAACAAATTGAACCTTTTCTTGCCTTATATGTATCAAAGTAACAATGAAGGTGTAAGGGCAAATTACCATTATTTATAAATGGTGACACATTGAGAAGGTTAATGAACACCTGTACAATCCTTCCCAAGCTTTAATGTTAAGACCCTCAGATCATCAGAAAAACTTATGCTACAAGTTACCCGCTCCCACGACCTTCATGGTAACTCCCTATACTCTTACAAAATGGCCAAGGTATGGAACACACTTCCTCAGCCCATCACAAAAAACCCAATCTGTCATGAGTTCAAAAAACTCCTAAAATAATACTTAGCAAATCATTGGTTCTGCTACTTCCATAATCCAGGCTGATAACATCCTAGCACCCCTCACCTTTCCACCCTCCCATAATATTAGCCCTTATGCTGTATCCTCATGAATGTACTACTCTCACCTGCTCAATTGGTTGTAGGCTTCCATCATAGCTTTGCTCTCAACTGGACATCCAATAATATAGAAGAATACTCAATTAATAAATTGTACTTATATGTAGTCACTGAATTTTAACTAGCAGTAACTGCTTGCTGAAATTTCAATTGCTTCTCTCTTGACAGATATTGTGTCTCTTTCTAGTTTAAGTATAATGCTTTGAATGTATGATTCTGAACCATATTGTAATTAGCTTCTTAGCTATTCCTGTACCTCCTGTAATATGTATTGTACTTCACACCTTGTTTGTTATATGTTGGAGCTTTTCTCCCCGAGTCTCCACTGAAAACAGGCTCCTGGCCCAGTTGGACACTACCCAGTCAACAAATGAAATAAATAAAATAACCTGAGAATTGTTTTTCAATGTATATTCCTTCCATTAAACTGAGTACAATAGCTGTTCTTTCTCTACACAATTGTAAATGTTTCCAGTTAAGCATGCAGCCAGATACAATAAAGTCTACATGGTCCATTTCTATAGGGTGTGCTCCTCAAAATGCACATGGTAGTACACTGTTTTAGATTCAGTAAGCAGCTCTACATAGTGTGTAGAGCCATGAAAATAAGGTAAACACTGCGGCATGCTAATTACAGCATAAGCAGCTGAATTGTATGCTATCCAACCAATCCAAGATGGAGGAGTTATTCAACAAGCTATAAAGCTACTGTGTAGACTCAGTGCTGGTTTTCCCTGTGAATTCCAAAACCAATTGGAAAGGAGTCTACACAGAACAATGTTAGGGGCTGCTGTTTTTTTATAATTCATATGTATGTGCAACAGGCTGAAGTCTGTGCTGCTGCTACTGCTGCTAAGAGACCAAGGCCAAGAAGGAGAAGAGTTTTCAAGCTCCATTTAACTTATCACAAACTACATGGCAAGGGGAATTGTAGAGCCCTACAGAGTGGATAGATGCACACTACAGGAACTCTGCGACCTCTGTCATCCTTAACTCAGACCTATGGCAAACCGAGGAGAGCAGTGGAGACAAAGGTATGTGTAGCACTTTGTATTTAGCTACAGATACCTTTCAGAGACCAACAGGGGACATGCTGGGGGTGTCACAGGCATCAGCATCCAGGATCCTCCATCAATTCCTGAAAGCTGTGCTCCAACATGCCAGTGACCACATATATTTTCCCTGTACTCCTGAAGACAGAGCCAGAAATATGCAGGAGTTCGACCCTGTAGCACACTACCCTGACGTACTGGGTGCCATAGAAAGCACACATGTAGAAATGAAGGCACCACCCAAGGAACAGGAAAGGCTCTACATAAATAGAAAGGGCTTCCACTCTATTAACTGCCAAGTCATGTCTAAGGCCAAGTGAATCACATATCTGGCACATCTGCCAACTGTATCAGATGTTCACTGGGGGGATATCCCAAAGGGTCATTTACTGGGAAATGCATGTTATGCACTGGAACTGTGGCTGATGATGTCCATCAGAAATGCATACACACTCACTGAAGAACACCATAATGAGGCACATGTTCAAACCAGAAATATCACTGAGCATGTGTTTGGCCTGCTGAAGTTATGGTTGCAGTGCCTAGATACATCTGGGAGAGCCCTGCAATACAGTTCACATACATGTACTGAAATATTCACTGTTTGTGCCATGCTACAAAACATCATCCTGAGAAAACAGCTTCAGCAGGATAAGTAAGAGGAAGGGGCACACATCCCACCACCAATGGGAAGGTCACTACAGCCACAAGCAGGTGAGGAGTCAGAGGGGGAACCAGTAGCTGCTGTGGGTGTAGGTAGACATAGGCATGCTCAATATGCCCTCGCATTGGCTAAGAGCCAGTGCATAGCACACTGACTCATCAGCTAAGGGGCTAAAACTCTTGCAACTGCTGGGTTTACAAGGTAAGTGTTGAGCCTGGAGTGTATTGTGTAATAATATGAATGACTGGAATATCCTTGCATTTTGTTACTTGGTAGTGTAAGCAAGTAAAAGGTGGGTGATTTGTACAGAAATGGCCTTAACATGTGACAACAGAGACTTATGTGACTTATATGTGTCTATTATTACGTATTAGGTCTCAGGCATTAAAGATTCACACAGTCATGCTTCTTAAAAGTACCGATGGTCACTGAACGCCCTCAATTTAATACCATATGTTTGTACTGGAAAATCATTAAAGAGAGAAGATAGGAAAGTAATGAGACAAATTTCAGTTTCAGACTTCACAACCCTCACAAGATCAACAAAAATACTGATGCAAAAAAGTTTGATGCTATCATCTGTCTAACTTTCTAAGACCAATATAAGTCAATGATATAATTATTAATTCAACATCCCAAATGCCAATATACTAAGCAGTAAGTCAGATATGCACCCTGAGCAACAGACAGAAAGCTTATGTATTCCTGAATCCCTTGCCCAGGGTGTTGTGGGGGGGGGGGGGCAGGAAGCCTAGGCTGACACAGAAGGTCAGCGTGTGTGTGTGTGTGTGTGTGTGTGTGTGTGTGTGTCTGTGTGTGTGTGTGTGTGTGTGTGTGTGTGTGTGTGTGTGTGTGTGTGTGTGTGTGCACGCGCGTGTATGTGTGTGTGTGTGTGTGTGTGTGTGTGTGTGTGTGTGTGTGTGTGTGTGTGTGTGTGTGTGTGTGTGCGTGCAAGAAAGAAAAGCTGGCAGACATTTGGATAAAGTACAAAATGGCCAATGAAACAAAATGAGTTTAAGCTACACAGCTCAACCATGTAACTGTTGTGTGTGTGTGTGTGTCTGCATGAACAGCCAAGCTCTGTGCTAGCTCTACATCTTGCCATGCCAGACAGTTGTGAGCCATGCATGGTAGAGGTGGCAGTTCATTACTGTCATACCTGACCACGAGAACTGGCTGTGCCAGGAGTTGCACTGGTGCGTCCACATCCACAGTCTGATGCACTACTGCTACCTGAATGTGAATGATGTCTGCTGGATGAGTCTTCTCACAAGGATGCCCAAGATCACAACCCCATATCTTGCCATGTGTGGGTGTGGACAATTCACCACTGATGATGGAGCAGTGGAAGTACTGCCACTATGCGAGCATGATCAGGCATGGTCATGTCAGATAACAGCAGATGATGTAGCTAACCTATGCCCATGAAGATGCCATCCCCTTTCCAGCAGATGTTCCATCACAGACACCACCCATTCCAATGTGTTGTTCATCTGATCCATTGAATCAGCAACATGATGGAGGCAGTCATGCATGTCAGCCTGTGCCTCATCTACAAACCTGAGCATTTCTCTAGAGGACCTATGGGAATGCATGCGTGGCTCCATGACAGAGCTAAACATACATTGAGTGGCACAGGAAGAGACCCCTGGATCAGGTGGAGAATGGCCAGCAGGCCTCCTATGAGCACCCTAAGGAACCTTCTGTGTGGCACCTTGCCAACACTTTGGTTATGGCCAGAGTCAACAGGGAATGAAGCCAAAGTAACCACATTTCCCTGATTGATTATCTCACCCTTCACCTCTCCAATATTTGAGGAATCACTTGAATGGGTAAGCATAGGCCTACTGATAGTGTATGATGGAATTACAGGGGATGGCTGTATGTCAACCTCAGTGACAGATTCAACCTTTGCACCTCCCTCCTGATTGTGCCTCTGTTTGGCCACCATCATCATCAAAGTCCGCTGATACTCTGACATCAGGTGGTAGAAGTCCCACACTTCCACTGTCAGGATCACCTGTGATAATATGCAGCAAACACAGAAAAAAAAAATAATACCTACACTACGATAGTCCAATATATTTTAACAAACATACAATGGTGCCACTATTACAGGCAGTATAGCAATAAACATAACATTCTTGACACCAACATCACAAACTAAATATTTCTTTGAACTGTTCATCAGTACTAACTTAAAAATGTTTGGCTTACCATGTGCAGATGATTGTATGCTCCCTATGATGGATGGTCCTGAAAGAAGTTAAGCAAAATGTAAGGACAACATCATCAACATTAACAGTAACATGGGGGTAAAACATTTCCCTTTATATGTCCATTAATTATACTTTCAACAAGAACTTGTATGACAAGTCCAACCTAAGCCCTGTGTGTAATCAATCAGAATATATTGTTACTGTAGCAATCTACAAACCCCCCAACCAGTTTCTTATTAAACAAATCTAACATACTGATGTAAGTATTTTACAACACAGGAGTATTTAAAAATTGGAATACATAAGCCCTAACTGGAAACTCCTTTCCCTGAAACAGCAGCAGCAATGTCAAGGGCATGCTGTTCTGCACTTTCCTGGGAGCTGTCTGGATCCCTGACAGTGGACAGGAACTCATTTGCTGTTAGTGGTGGCCACCCAGTACCCGAACATGGGCCACTGCAACTGCTCTCCTCCATGCAGATGAGATCTTGTCAGTGGCCGTATGGTGCACCTGATCATATGTCCTGCTGTGGTCATCTACTGCAGTCACATCTGCAACTATCTGCTGCCAAATTTGGATTCTGCCTGACATATCTCCACATCCCCTCACAAGCAAAACAGCACCATGTCGCCTAAAAGCTTCCACAATAACCTCATCCTCAGTGTCATTGAAGGGGGATTTTGGGGTATTGAGACACCTGGGTGCCATATTCCTAGGTGACCTAAAACACAACAGAAGGATAATACACATAAGTATCACATAAAACAAAAATACCTGTTCCCAGGTAAAACAGAAAAGGTAGCATTTTAGTATTACTTCCTGTAGAAACATTAAACAGTCTAGATATTTCAAATATGAACAACATGAATTGTGTTGTTGTAACATATTATATTCGCACACAAAATAAGGCTGGATGCAGAACAAGAGAGAGTAACAATAGTAACATATCCTTGTTTGTGCTAAAACAGAAATGCAGCTTTGCTCCCCCACCCCCAAAAGAACAGGAAAATAACACATTTTGCTAACAAACCATCAGTGAAATGCTAAAAGTGCTATCAACTGAACTGTTCTTGAAACATGTGTACAGATTTAACACATAACATTTAATTTTAAGCTATTGCCAATCATGTGTACCTGTGAAATTCCTTGACAAACATGCCCATGCCATCAGTACACTTCTAAGTAATGCATACAAATAACAGTAGCATTTTCTAATTAATATGTATATATATATATATATATATATATATATATATATACACATATATATATATATATATATATATATATATATATATATATATATATATATATATCAATATGGAACAGATTTTTCCTAATGGCATTTCAGCATGTGCAGTATATCACTGAAAAATGCAAGAATACCTTCTCCAGTTCAATAGTCTTCTGTGCAGATATTTCCCAAATAACAGCTTCTTCTGTGTTTTTCACATAAACACGTCTCCTCACCTTCACATTCCCATGCTACACAGTTGCCTTTTTATGGTGTAGATTCAAGGCTGTTAGCACAGTGAAGATGCAAATGAGGTTTGAACACATTATTATTACTAATCCTAAATGCTTGTCTCTGTGTAGCAAATGTAAATACAGTGCAGGCACTCCCTCAATGTTTGTTGATAATGGATTGCAACTGTAAATGATTACTGGTAGGCAGAAGGAAAACACAACAGCAATGCAGACTGACCTACCTCCAGTGGATGTGTCAAGTTATATTTACAAAGTGTATAGAAGTAATTTTTCAAGTTTGAAAATGTAGGTAAGCACCACACAGTTTACAGGTTCTGTTCATTAACATCCAACCTCCCCTTCATTTGTTGAGAACTGTATATCATTGACATTTAATATCCCCACATATTTTAAAGACACGCATATAGAATGCCTTAGGACTGCATGTCTCAGATTACTGGTCAGATAAGACAAGAATGTGCAACAAACAGAGAGGTAAGACAGAGCTGCATTTTTGCAAGCAATAGTCATAAATGGTTGTGATCACTCAGTACATTACATCCAAAATTAATACATGTACAAATAACTATTATGTGGTTTCTTAGTACTATGGAAGATATTGCATTTGGTTGTATGCAGAATAATTTCAGTTCCCTACTGCAAAGCTGTTTGTGTGGCCAAGGGGGTTATGGCAACCTTATTCTATTCTGAAGGTTCATTGGAGAAGGAGTTGAAATCCAGATCTATGTAGAAATATTTCATGTGCACTAACAAACATTTTGTAGTGTTTATTTCATAGATTGCTTATCTTCATTTCAACTACTTTTCTTTCTTTTTTTTTTTTTTTTTTTGGCCAGTGTTTGCATGGTGCACAGCTAAGAGCAAACAAGGAAAACAGAGAAAATGAATGTCAGGTTTGGCTGTGCTTATCTGAGTTGTGTGACACTTAGTGCATAAATCCAGACTAGTGGCCCTCACAGGAAGCAGACAGAACACCTACAGAACACCTGGAGACAGGGTGTCTGTAAAAGTGCAAAGGTCAAAAATGATACATTGTTGCAGTTTTTGATTTCCATCATGCAATACCTCTAAGTGGTGTTGCATGGTGGTTAGCAAGGTTCATCAACACCTGCAGTCATCTAACATCTGCAGACAGCATGCAGACAGCCATTAGCTGAAAATGGATGCATTCAATTAATTCTGTAGGGCACTGTGCAAACATGCTAAGTAGTGTTGCGAGGCAGTTAACACAGAGAATTTAAGAATGAGTAGGTATTTATGGAAATTTATTGTCACTAGTCCTGTGGCAACAGGTGTAAATGTAGGACTGCCATACACATGGTCTTGGTTTCTAATATAGCACATTCCAGACATTTTTACTGTTGTTCTATTTCCCATTATATTCACTCTCAATTATAAAATTTTAGATAGTGGAGCTGAAACGAATTATATGTATGAGGGATAAGACACCATTGTTGTGTTTTCAGATGTATGGCTGTGGGTATACTTTCTACTATATTTCTGTAAGTATAATTCTGTATGGACTTGGATGTCCTTCACAATTAAATAAGACACATACACAACTGGATCTATATACAAAAACCTTGTCAGGTCACACACATGCATGTATAACACCTCAAACTGTCAGCTATATTTATGAATGATTCCTGACTATGCCTGAGCAGCACATCTTCTGTCGCAAAGAAGAAAAATCAACACTGTGGAAGAAAACGTCTTATCTCTTATGCCTAGGTTTGAATCTCACACTTTAAAAAATCAATTTTATCAGTGTATAGAGCCAGAAACAAATGTGTCAGGTCATGACACTTATGCCCCCAGTGCATGTCTATAGACTTAACTCACCTAAGAGTTACCTTCAAATGTTCAATATATATTTCTAAGCTACATTAGCAGATGCCTCTCAAACTAAGGTCAAGTATCAGATTAACCTTCCTATTTCTCCACTTAACATTGTGCAAGCACAGTTGGCATCATTGCTTAGGTTTGTGCACTACCAGTAAATGCAATAACTGTAACTGATGGGAAAGCATTAGTTTCCATTGCTGTTGGTCAGGTGGTAGACATGTCTGGAGTTAGTGGGGAAGGTGCCCAGTTTAAGGCACAGAGGTGGGGTGTCTAAGAGTCCAGGATATTTATTGGACTCCTGATAAAGTGCAACAGCCAAAGGCTTTGGCAGGGGGACTATTCTGGCTCTCAATACAAGTCTGAGGCATGGACTAGATGGCTCAGGCTGTATCCATTGCTACTGGAATCCAGCGCACTGAAGAACAGTGTAGGCATCATTTTAATGACCTACACAGGCACAAAAGGGATACCCTCAACTGCTGGTTGACTGAATTTGAGACTGCAGACATCCCACAGCTGTGAATATGATAATAAGACAGAGATACTTAAAAAGCTAAATATAGGCAAGACTAGTATGCATAATGTTCTTCTGTTCTTTTCTGTTCTTCCTCAGCTAATGCCAACATAAAGTTCAATAAATGTGCTCATGCTAATAAAATGGAGAGACTGAGGGAAGCAAGTGTATGCAGAACAAGAGAAGTATTATTGTAGCTTTAAAAGTTAAAGATAGATTTTTATATAGTTGTAGAAAATTGAGTATGCATAATATAACTGTAAAAGCAAGTATGCATGCATTAGTCTGTAATAAAAAACAACTTTAGGAGTCAAATATAAGACTGTAGTTAGAGGTTCTAGGTTCAAATACCACAATACTGCATTTCATTAGTAATATTTACATTAAATTAAACTCTATACAAGTGACATAAATGCTCTGCTGTTAATTGTAATCTGTATAACTGGAACACGCATACATGCAATATATGCACATTTCAAGGATTACTTTCAGCAATCTGTAGGTATAGTGTGTATTTGTTAGTATGGTTACCTAAATGTCACACATCAGATAAAATAGTTGTATAATTGTGTTAATGCATCATATGTCACATATGATGGCACTCATTTTATGCCTTTTTCCCTCTTGCCCCAACCCCTATCTCTCTTTTATTTATCTAGTATGTGTTGTCAAAATGTCTCCATCTCATTCATGTGTACATAATCCCTAAATGCTATACAGTATAGTGAGGTAGGCCAGCCCCAGTGGATCAGCCTGCCCCCACTCCACCAGCTTCAGTACTGATGCTCAGCACATCTGGGACCCAACCTGACAGCACTGCCTCTGTTGCCCCTGCACTACCTGAACCCTTAAGTAGTACTGCCCCAGCAGCTGGTGCAGTGGTACCCTCCAAGGGTGGGATTGCATCACCTGCCAGGAGATGCAAATGTTGGTGCATAGGGTCATGCACTGTGCAACTAATGTACACCTATGCTGGATGGAGAGGCTGTTCTCCCACATGGTATGTAGGATGAGAAGATGTCAAGCACTGCAGCTGCAAGTGGAGTAAGGGGACAGTGATGACAGTCCAGTGGGTGACAGTCCAGTGGGCGAGGACTCAATTCTCACTGTCTCCATGTTTGATGGGCATGAACCTGTTTTGCCCCTCCTTCACTCAATCATGGTATGCCCCAACCTTTTGTGTCCCTCACTGTCCCTGTGCCTTGTCTTGTTTGTCTGCATTTGCCTTATCATCTACCAAACTTACCTGACCCAGAAATACCTACATCCCTTACCTAGCATTCCTCTCTTATTGAATTAAAAAATGGACACCTGTCCCACAGAAAAATATGGTCCCATACATAGCTCTCCATTTCACACATGTGTCTTCCTGATAGCTATACAGCATGATTACATTGTTGTCAGCCCTCTATCTGGAGGGACAGTCCAAATTCAGCTAATATTCTGCACATGATATCAGTTTTCACTGTTGAAGCAATTGACAGCTATGATTCTTTCCTACCTCACTCCTGCACATTTTTGTATTGCTTTCCCTTTGCTCTTCCCTCTGCTTGCTCCCTATTTCACCACTTTCCTATCTACTCAATTTTAATACCTATCTGGTCAAAAAATAGAATAATGCACAACACACATTACCAGAAAAAGCAATGGATTCCTTTACTTTTTGGCCTCTATGTTTGTGCAGAGTTTGACATTATGCATCAATGCCAAGTGACAGTGAGCAGCTTTACAATGCTGCAGTTACCTCCATGTGATGCTGCTTAGCCCCACTACACTACATCCACACAGAATAACATATGCTGAATGCACTGTAAATAACAATGCCATTGCATTATCACTGTTTATTTAAAAGTAATACATGCACCTGCATTCAAACCCAGTATCATCTGGGCTTAAAAATATATATATGCATATATATGTCAATGCATTTACACTTGCTGCCACAGAGTCAGCTAAGCAGCAGGTCTCTTTCATGAATTTAATACTAACTCTCAAATTTTTAGCAATGCAGCTCATGTTTGTTCATTGCTTAACTATGTGCAAACAGGGAAAGTAATAGAAATATGTATCTCTCATGCACAACCACCTTGCCAAGCATCACGCAAACCTGCTGGTCACTGCTGCACTATGCAAAGTCAATATTAGCATGTATTAGTGCTGTTTACTGTCCATTTACTCTTTATTCCATAAAACTGCATGTGGAAACATAGTAAACTGAAGGCCCCATATAACAATATGTCACATATTTACAATGCAGCCATGTGTTGCCTCCCTCCAAGCACTGCAGCCCTGGTGTCTTAGTACTTTTTCACACATATATCTACTGCATCACATAAATTAATATCAAATGCTGTGTGATATTGAATGCATGTCAATCTGGTAAAATGCAGAACTAGAATTATCTTCACAGTTGAACATGCCTACACATCCATCAACTGATGCTGAGAACTACTGACCCACCAGCCTAACCAGCCTGATCTCAAGGCTATGGAAAGAATAATCATGGACCTTATTTATAGGGAGAAAGATAACCTTCAACACTCAACTATACCCATTTTGGTTTTGTCAAAGGTTGATCTTGCTTATTAAACCTAGTGGACTTCTTTGATAATGTCCCCAAAGCCCTGGATGAGGGAAAACAAGACATGCCACCTACATCTATTTAGCCAAGGCCTTTGCCACAATCACCCATTCATGTATCACAGAGAAAATCTCACATCTGGAGATTAACCCATACATTACTAGATGGGTAGCCAACTGGCTCACCAACAGAATGCACACCATCAAAGTTGGGGAGTCCACCTTCACCAGTAGACCAGCTACCAGTGGAGTACCACAAGGATCTGTGCTGAGCCCTCTACTGTTTGGAAATTACTTCTCCGAAGTTGAGGCAAAGGTAGATGGCTTGTGGCTTACCAGGTTTGCAGATGACTGTCAACTGGGCACAATCATATAGAGTCCCCCAACAATGTTAACATATTACAGAAAGGGCTGACACAGACAAATGACTGGTGACAAACACATGGACAGAAACTTAAAGTAAAAAATGCCTCATTGTCCCCTTTGGCAAATACATATCTTCACTCTGTGTCTATAGTGGTAAGACACACATTCTACATTACACACCTCATAAATAAAGGTATCACATCCAAGACCAGAGAGGTCATAGCTCTGCTGTACTTGACCCTTATCAGACCACTAATTGAGTACAATGCTTCCTTCTGTATGTACCTCACCAGACACTTGCAGCAACTGGAGAAAACACATAGGTTTCTGACCAGGAGAATCCAGGGTATCCAAAACATGACATACATAGAAAGCCTGAAAGACCTCTCACTGTACTCTGTAACATACAGGCTGCTGAGAGGTGACTTATGCCTAGCCTACACAGCAGTTTCAGATCCTGCCCTTTTGAAAATGCTGGACATCCACAAATCAAAAGAGAAAAGAATAATTTGCTCCAGAGATCTCAACCTAGACTGTGACATAAACAGAACATGCTGGAGCCACAGATATATCTCCCAGCAATTGCTACTCCTCTGTAATAGACTCCCACTACATGTGAAGCAGTGCTCCTCAGTGACCTTATTCAAGTGCAACCTTGACAACTGGATGGTTGATTGTAAATTCCCCCCAGGAGTGGCACCTATGTCCCTCATGGACAGAGGCAGTTGGTACTGATCACAAAATCACAATGACCATCTAACTATGTTCAGTAAGGGTACTTGGGATTTTACATGGCTAGGCTGTTAAATGCCATAGGCCCATTAGCCTAGTAACCCCCTATGAACCTATGAAGCTATGAACCTATGCAGGCCTCTCAACATCTTCTCTCCAGCATGCACTGCGGATGTCATTCACTATAAGTTGCCCTGCACCTTGTAAAAGTTAGACTTATGCTGTGGTGCTTGTGTAAAGTACTGTGCTCTGTAGTCTGTGTACTTAGATGTAGGAGTTCTGTTCTCACTGCAGTCAACTGCGTGTGTGTGTGTGTGTGTGTGTGTGTGTGTGTGTGTGTGTGTGTGCACTTGCTTGACATTAGATAGAGCCTTTTATTTACACCAGCATATGGGACACTGTTATTACCATATTCTCCTCATCAGACACTGCTGATGTCATTAGCTATAAAGTGCTGTCAGAGACACTCCAAGTCTGACATGAGCTGTGGAGCTGGCCTTAAATACAGATTTCTGTAGCCTGTGTACTTAGATAGGTAGGGGTTCTATTCCCACCCCAGTCAACTGGGGTGTGTGGTTGTGCTCTTGCTTGACATTAGAGGGAGCCTTTTACACCAGCATGTGGGACACTATTATTACCATATTCTCATCACCAGCCACTGCTGATGTCATTGGCTGCAAAGTGTTGTCTGAGCCACTCCAAGTCAGACTTCAGCTGTGGTACTTGCCTTAAATACAGAGTTCTGTAGTCTGTGTACTTATATAGATAGGGGTTCTGTTCTCACTGCAGTAAATGGGTGTGTGCATGTATGTGTATGTGAAGGACATCCACATCGCAGGCCATAATACCGCCATAGTTCACAGCCTTTATCAAACCAATAAGTGAGTACAATGCACCTTTTTTCCTGTACCTCACTACACACCTTCCAGTGATGTGTAAATGAAGTGTACCACCTTTGCCACAGTGAGCTGTCATACATCTTATTGGTCATACTAAGGTATTATTTTTGTGGCATAAACATTACTGTCTGATGGTGTGAAACTGCTGTTACACCAGATGCATGTGTGATAACTGTTCCAGTGATGCACACAGTACATACATAGTTGTTTGACAACAATAATGGCATGGGTAACATTTGTGACAATGTGGATTGTGCCCTATATATATATATATACATATATATATATATATATATATATAGATATATATATATATATATATATATATATATATATATATATAGATATATATGTATATATATATATATATATATATATATATATATATATATATATATATATATAAATATATATTTCATGCACACAAGTCAGCTAACCTGTATGTAACTTTATGGTCAATACAGGTCCCTCTTAACCCCTCCAGCAGATGTTACAACATCAGGACTGTGTGTGTGATTACCCTCATAGAGTGCAGACATGTCTTTGTGTAGAACCGTATCTGATCACTCTAAATCCCATATGTTATAGCACAGACATGGGGTTACTGATGGTATTATTCTGATATTGTCCATAATTGTGAATGTTTCTTTTAATGTTGTTCCTGAGCCTTTACCTGTCTCCCACTTGCTGGAGCCATCTGCAGAGATTACACTCCTATTCAGGCAAATCAGTTTGCACAGCTTCACAAAATGCACCCTACTCCAATTGTATATAACATCCCTGACAGATGTCCTCTGCATTGTTCATGTATGGATGCGTATCTTATATAGACATCTTCCCCATTGTTATGTCACCTTGTGTGACAGTCACATAATACACATTTTCACTGTGCAGTCCCTACTCTACCATATTGATATGTGATTGGTGTTGCTGCTACAACTGTCTTCCATTGACATGCCCTCATCTGCTGTACATTAGGCTGTTTCACCTGTTCTCTTCCGCTGTGTTCATTCTTACAATTCATCTGTGTATCCCTATTCAATACACACACTTCACGTGAGTATTTATTTTACATGGCAGTCCATGTACCCTTACAGATCATTTATTAAACATCAGTACAGAATGCCAGAAATGAGATTTCACAATAATCTGCACTGTATACACTGTCCTGTACTGTGTTTGGACTATATATATATCATACTTCTCAAATGTCCAGATTTTCTCAGTATGTCCAGAATTTTGCCTTATATCCTTTAGTCTGTTCCTTATAAAATTTATGGTTTTCTGCCATATCACCTGGATGACCTCAGGACTGATGTCAGTAAATAATGACATACATTTGTGTTTCAGACTTCAAATCCTACAGAAATTGTATCTTAACACAAACCTTGTTATATTAGCACATTTCTAAGATTAAATGAGCAATTATGTAGAATCTGTCCCTATTTCTGTGTCATTGTCCCCCGTTATGTTGGGCTTTGTCCACATTTTTTGCAACAAGAGATTGAGAGCTATGGAAACTTATATGTTAAGCCCTGGTAATTATTATGGCATTCCACGGAAACACGTTAACTGACTGTGCTCTAATGTAAACAGGATTGCTATTTGTGTTTCTTTACATGGTTTCTTGCCCAGTAACACTGTTCCCATCCATAAAACCACACTTATTTACGTTTAAATTTGGTGCATAGCATGAATATGCAATTAGTGCTGCCACTTACTGCACATCACCATGCACATATGTAAACTCTGTGTAGGCTTTGCGTGAAGTTTACTGAATCCCGGGGATGCTGTAAATATAATTTCATTTGGTAAAGCAAATCTTGTCTGTAGGCATTCTTTTACACACTCAGTAGATAGACGTTGTTAGACTCAAACACCTGTCTGAGATCATAACTCATAGATCTGTATATCAAACAATCATATATAATGTATCATGAAGAACAGAGAATAATAGGGTTAACATCTGACATCCTGGTTAAGGTCTTTACCTCAGGCACAAGGTACAGGATTTGACTTTCATCTTTGGTCACTGCCTGATTATAGTGGCCAGTGGGTTTGACATAAAGGCAAAGGTTTTCACCTCATAGATACAAAGTATAGGGTTTGAATCTGACCTCAGATTATTGGCTAGGCTTAAATGGTCATTCAGGGTAGTTAACCTAGTACTCACCTTTGAACACACTTAAGAGGATTACATCAATAGCTTTGTGCTAGAATGGTTATAGATCCCCTATAATGTAGTTGGAGTCTTCAAGAAAATATATGCTTGCTAGTGTTCACTCATCTGTGATTGTGCCATATCATCATCAGTTGTGTAAGCCAATCCTACTCATCGCAATTGCCTGACAAACATCACTTATCAGGTTCAAAATTCTACCTATCTATGCCCACATTCAAGAGAGTTGTATAGTAACTGCTTCTGGTACAGGAAACTTTAAGGTACTGGTGTCAAAAAGGGCAGACTTCAAAGTTTTATTTAAGCAATGTTTTGAATACTCATGCATCTCCTAAAATTTCCATTGAGGTATCAAAAGCCTTTTGCTATATTACTGTTCACACAAGTGTGAGTCAATCCTGTCACCATATGGCCTAATGGATAAGGTACTAACCTCCTAAACCAGGAATTGTGGGTTTGAGTCCCATCTGGGGTGATGCAATTTTGATCCAAGTAGAGGTTTTTAAAGTGTGCTGAACTAAACCTATCTGAATTGGGGATTGCTGGTGGAAGGCTTATTGTTTGCTTTTCTGATTGGTTAGCTTAAAACCTGTTCCTTTTTGCCTGTATATAAACCTCGTATTTGTGCAAAGCTGCTTTCCATGCTATAGATGTAGCAGTATACTGTATAAATGCAAATGCGTCAAAGATAACATTTCCAAAGAACAAGTATCACTGAAGCCATACCCAGCCCTCTGCTACTCTAGGGCACCTGTATTTTGTGCTAAGCAGCGTCGTTCTGTTGGTTAACCTTAGACTACAAAATGTATAGTTCCCACTCATATTTTCTGTGCTACTAACACAGTCCAGTCTGATTAACCCATTCCTTTCCCTGATAAAACCCACAGTAAGAACCTGATATCATGGATGAGCAGTTTTCTACCATCTATGTAGGCAGCCTGATGGACATGGGCATCCTGAGGCAATGTAGCAATTGTCTCACGTATGCTGACCACCAAGGATCATGTCACAATACAAACAAAAACTGATTAACTTTAACAATTGACTTAACTTTTGGTGTCAGTACAAGGAGATCTGATACTTGTCAGCCTGGGAGTACATGATCGACAGACCACGCTGTTTTGACAGAGGTGGTCTGCACCTGTCTCCTGTGGGCTTTTAGATAGTGGCAACAACTTTAGCCACCACTATAGTGCTTTTTTAGGCAAAGTCCAAAGTAAAAAACCTCCCATTGTAACAAAATCTTCTCTTGATAATCTCAAGGTACTATTGCTCATTGCAGGAGTCTAAACAAGAAACTGCACTCCCTAAAATCACTCCTCACCTTGGAAAATGATGACATCTGTGTAGTCACTGAGACATGGTTGAAAGCCACAGAAAATACTCCAGCTGTGCATGGCTAAAATGCCTTCCACATGTTCAAATCACCAACTGAGCAAGAAAGAACCAAAGGAGGAGGAGGTATGTCCATCTTCATAAACATTATGACTGCCTTGAGCTACTCCATGTCCAACTAACCATAGCAAAATCCCCCCACATCATTGCTAGATATAGGTCCCTCACTATGAGCCAGGAAAAACATACCACATATCTGGACCTACTGGAGGCACTCACCATGCAGTCCAATACTTTACTCATGGGTGATTTTAACTATCCTATCATTGACCGGGGAACATTTATGACCACTAACATGCAGGCTGAGAGGTTCTTAGACTTTGCCGATGCAAATGCTCTGAAACAGCAGGATGGCACACCTACTAGGGGCTCAAATATCTTGGACATAGTACTCACTAACATGGGGGAGCACTGACTCCCCCTTAATGTCCTCTGTGGTAAAATCGGACCACAAAACAGTATCCTCTGAAATAAATATAAGACCAGATACCCCGTCAAGCTCAAAAATGCTAAAGAATTTCTCCAAGACAAATTATCTCCCACTAAGTGATAGCACAAGACATTTCAAAGCAACTCCAAACACAGAACACACAGAATCTCTTGCAGAGCTGTATACCAATGCACTGTATAGCCAGTTAAGCAGTTATATAGAATTGGCAGTGCCAGACCAGATTAAACCCAAGTCATGCCAGAAAAAAAAAGCCACCTGATGGACCCCTGGTATAAACAGGCTATAAAAAAAAAGAAAGAAACTAATATCAGAAAATAAGTGGGAACAGACTCATCAGAAGAAGGAATCTCTTGCTGGTCTAAACAAACAAATTGGAGATATGGTCAAGTCCTCAAAAACAAATTATGAAAACTACCTTCCATAGCCAAGAAAACTCAGAAAGGGTTTTTAACCACATCTGAAATCTTAAAGGGAAAACACAGCTATGTGCAGAACTGGTTGTACAGAGCATGACCCATACTCAACCAGAGGAAACAGCCAACCTGCTAGATGACAGATTTGGATCAAACTTCACCCTCCTGTCCCCAGCTGTCATTCCCCAAAATATACCTGCCATCATTCCTCAGCCAACTAACTCAAGAAAGCATGTAATTACTGCACTCTATAAGGATAAAAACACAACATCAATGGGCCCTGACAACATTCCAGGCTGTATTTTAAACAAATTAAATCATGACCTAGCAGACCCACTTGGATCCCTGTTTAGTTTCAGTCTCCAGACAGGCAATATTCTGTCAGAATGGGTGACTGCAGCATTCATCCCTCTGCACAAGGGAGGACCATCAACAGATCCAGTGAATTATAGACCCATAAGCCTGACTAGCCTCATCTGTAAGGCCATGGAAAAATCATTATGGACCTTATCAACAAGAACATAGGTAATCTCTAGACTCTGGACCCAACCCAGTTTGGATTTGTTAAGGGTAGATCATATCTGTTAAATCTGGTTGACTTCTTCAAGAAGGTCACCAAGGCCATGTATGAGGGAAAGACATTGCATACTGCTTACATTGATCTGGTCAAGTTATTTAACATAATTCCCCACTCAGGTATAATAGAGAAACTCTCTCTAATGGGCATCCTACATCTACATGTTGGTAGCCAAATGGCTCACTGTTAGGACACATACTGTCAAAGTGGGTGAAATTACCTCTAGTAAGAGACCAGTCACCAGCGGTGTACCACAGGGTTCTGTACTAAGCCATCTCCTGTTCAATATTTTCTTCTCAGAAGTCAAGGTAAACACAGACAGCCTCTGGCTGACCAAATTTGTAGATGACTGCAAATTGGGGGCAATCACTGAATCCCCAATTGATACAAAGGATTAACACAGATAAACAGCTGGTGCCAGAGCCACAGATTAAAACTAAATGTAAAAAAAATGCATAATTATTCCCTTTGGGAAAGCAAATACCCCAGCTAATCGCATTACAGACAGCACCCTACCTAAGAGTAGACCCAGTGATGATAATCTGAACTTCGAACACAATGTGTCCGCAGTGGTGAGAAAGTACTTCTATGTGGCACAACTCATAAGTAAGAGCATGACATTCAGATCAAAATACATTATAATTGCACTGTACTCATCTCTCATCAGACCAATAATTGTGATGTCTGGTGACCTACATGCATCCTTTTGCATGTACCTCATCAGACATTTGCAACAGCTGAAGTGACTCCAGAGGTTTCTCACCAGGAAGATACAGGCTATATAAAAAAGTCATACATGGAAAGATGGAAAGCCCTATCACTGTATTTTCTTTCCTACTGGCTACTAAGGGGTGATCTGTGTCTGGCTTACAGGGCAGTCTCCAATCTAGCATTGATGGAAATGTTACACATTCATAAAATCAAACTGTATGAGAGTCACTCAATCCAGGGGTCTTATAGCTTCTATTCCTGGCTCCACAAAGTCTGCTCTTCACTTTTTCCCTTAGAACTGCCATATCTCTCAATTTAAACACCATATTCTCATTCTAAGGCCCTTCACTGGTCCAATTAAGTAATCCTACAAGTTAGCACTATTAAACCATAAGCACTACTTACTCTGTCCTCTATTGGTCCGTCTTAAATTCAGTTTCCCTATATTACTCTAGCATGTCCAAAGGTCAGTCAATGGTTTCCTCACCAGTCCAGCTGGTGAATCTGGGAATTTTGAGGCAATGTTACAACTGTCTCATGTACACGGACAACCCTCTCCTCCTCCAAACAGGTTCAAATATATGTGAGAGATGCAACTATTTAGCCAAACTGGAGGCTGAGCTCCCTCATCTCAAAACTGGTGTAACCAGTCAGGAGGAGAAGGTAACCTCACACAACACAATTCCAGTATCACATAGTCCCACCACATCAGTGAACCAAACACATAAATACACAAAAACATACTCGGAGGCTCTAAATAAAAATCTACCTAAGCAACAGAGACCTCCAAAGCAGACATCCAAGCAAACACTACCTCAAAACAAAACACGCACAACACATAGCCCACAAAGTCAGTGTGCCAAGCAGCCACAGCCCATAAAGCTGAATAACACACCTGATACTCTTGTAATAGGTGATTCTATTGTCAGACACACTGACATCCCGCTCACCAAGCTGAATAAAGAGAAGGTCATGGTGAGCTGCCTGTCGGGTGCTAGGATCCGCCACATAATGCAAGCACTCAGGTCACTCCAAAGCAAATACAAATATGACTCAGTCATTGTACATGCTGGTGTGAATGACCTGAGACGTACCTCCCTGGACTACATGAAAAGAGACATAGAGGAGCTCTCTGATCATGTAGCCCAGGCTGGTATGACCCTGACCTTGAGCAGCATCTGACCCTCACCTAGAATGATGCCACAGTACAAAGACAAAATGATCGATTTTAACAATTGGCTAAAATTTTGGTGTCATTCAAAGGGGATCCAGTGTCTGTCAGCCTGGGATGACATGCTCGACAAGCCACGTTGCTTCGCTAGGGACGGCCTGCACCTGTCACCACTGGGCTTTCGGATATTGGCAAAGGCTCTTGCCACCCCCATAGTGCCTTTTTTAGGCAAGGCTCAAAAGTCAAACCCACCCTCATAGACAGCACAAGGAACAAGAAACTAAGGGTAATGCTGCTTAACGCCAGAAGTCTTAACCTCAAGATGCACACACTCAAAGCTCTCCTCAGTATGGAGAACATCGATATCTTTGCAGTGACAGAAACCTGGTTCAAGGCTCCAGAGAGCACCCCAGCACTACCAGGCTATACCTCATATCATGCTTTTCGGCCCCAAAACCCAGACAGAACCACAAAAGGAGGGGGAGTTTCCATATTTATCAAGGATATCCACACCTCCAGGTTAGTGGCATTGCACGAAATATTGGAGACCATCCATGTGCAACTAACAGTGGGAAAGACTGCTTTTCAGTTTATAGCATCCTACAGACCACCCTCTCAAAGTCAGGAATCCCACTCGGCTTTCCTGAAAACATTGGAGAACATGAAGATCTCCCCAAACACCATTATATTTGGTGACTTCAACTACCCAAACATTGACTGGGAGCACTACTCAAGTCCCAGCACCTTAGCCCAAAGGTTCCTGGAAATTATAAACTCAAATGCTATGGAACAACTAGTCACCACTCCCACACGAGGGGACAACATACTAGACCTGATCATTACCAACATGGGGACTCTATGCTCCATACCAGAAGTATATCCCTCATTGGTAAGATCAGACCATAAATTAATTTCACTGGATGTCCACATCCCGACCCCACCCCCAGCTCAGAAAACCACAGTGAAAAACTTCTCAAAAGCGAACTTCTCACTTCTCAAAACCGAAGTGGAATCCTTCAAGGCCCCAGGGCCAGTGGAAACTACGGCCCAAACTGCAGAATCCTATAAAAACGCATTTTACGGACATCTCCAGCAATGCATGGATCATGCTATCCCAAACAAAACCAAGACCCAATCATCCAAAGGCAGGCGTCCAGTCTGGTGGACCCCTGCCATAAATAAACTGTACAACAGAAGGAGGAAGCTACTACATGATAGAGCAAAATCCCTAATAGGAAGACATCTCTGATCAGTACTAGCAAAAAATTACGATCCCTCATAAAATCCTCCAAGGCCAGCTTCGAGAGAAAAATTGCACAGGACACCAAAGACAATCATAAGGCTTTTTTCAGTTATGTTAGGAACCTGGGATGCAACTCCCAGACTTGTTCTGAGTTGATTCTAAATGACAAAAAATACACTGAACCCACAGACATCGCCAATATCCTGGCAGACAGGTTCAGTGCAAACTTCTCCACCCCTCCCCCTAAAAGAGCAAGTATCTATCCTGGCAGAGGGCTGCCTCCCAAACATCTCTGATGCTCAGGTGAAGGCTGCCCTCTCCAAAGCAAAAAACACTGCTTCCATGGGACCAGATGGCGTCCTAGGTTGCATCCTACATGAACTCCAAGAGGAACTAATCCCTCAAATAAAACAGCTATACAATCTCAGCCTCACTACAGGATATGTGCCCACAGAATGGCGTACAGCAACAGTGGTCCCACTCCACAAAGGTGGAGCCTCTATGGACCCTGGAAACTATCGCCCCATAAGCCTGACTAGCTTAGTCTGCAAGGCTATGGAGAGGATCATCATGGAGCTCATAAACAAAGACATTGGGGACCTACAGACACTAGATCCTACACAGTTCGGCTTTGTCAAGGGCAGATCCTGCCTTTTGAACCTGGTTGACTTCTTTGAAACAGTCACCAAAGCCACAGATGAAAGAAAGGTAGTCCACACAGCCTATCTGGACCTTGCAAAGGCATTTGACACAATACCCCACTCGGGCATCATAGATAAGCTATCCAGCTTAAATATAAACCCCTATGTCACAAGATGGGTCGCAAACTGGCTCAAAGACAGAACCCACAGAGTGAAAGTTGCTGGAGCCATGTCAGACTCGAAACAGGTCACAAGTGGCATCCCACAGGGTTCTGTCCTGGGACCACTCTTGTTTGGTATATACTTTTCCGAGGTACAGGCAAATGTGGGAGGACTATGGCTCACCAAGTTTGCAGACGACTGCAAACTGAGCGCCATAATCGACTCTCCAGCTGACACAAACATCCTTCAAAAAGGTCTCACAGAGACAGATAACGGGTGCCAGCGCCATGGTTTAAAGCTAAATGCCAAAAAATGTATAGTCATACCCTTTGGAAAAAACAATGTGCCCACAAATTACCACATAGGCGGAAACCCATTAAGTACAGAGAAAGCTATTAGGGACCTGGGGACCCAAGTTGATAGCAATCTCTCCTTTGAAAACCACATTGCCAAAGTGGTTAGAAAGACCTTCTACATAGCCCACCTCATCACGAAGCGTTTCACATCTAGCTCAAGAGAGGTAATCATGCCCCTTTATTCATCCCTCATCAGGCCCATCATAGAATACAATGCCCCTTTTGGGATGTACCTTACCCGACACCTGCAGCAATTAGAAAGACCCCAAAAGTATCTCACCAAGAGGATCAAGGGTCTCAAACAGATGCCATATGCTGCTCGGTTAAAAAAACTCCAGCTCTACTCAGTTGCATACCGCCTACTTCGAGGCAATCTATGCCTGACATACAAAGCTATGTCAAATCCAGAATTAATGGACATGCTCCACCTCAGTAAATCTAAATCCCTTAGAGCCACACGCTCGAGGGACTTGAACCTAAGCACAGAAATAAATAGAACTTGCTGGAGGGACAGGTTCATAACCCAGATTCTCCCTTCGCTCTGGAATAGAATTCCAGTTCATGTGAGGCAGAGCACCTCACTGAATCTCTTCAAGAAGAATCTCGATAGGTGGATGGGGGATCGTAGGTTTGTCCCAGGGATTACTCCTGTGTCACTATTAGACAGAGGCACAGTAAACCTTAAAAAGGGCACAGCATACTCAAATCAAGGGGTGGCGTAAGCCATACAGAATCGGGCTAGGCTTATAATTGCCCCAGGGCAGATAGCCTAGTATGAACCTATGAACCTATGAACCTATACCTTCATAGGATGATACTAGGCTATTGGCCTGGAGACCCCTATAAGCCTAGCCAAGAATTTCACCCATGTTATCAGAAAGTCAACACCTGTTTCCTCTGTCCAGCAGGGACACAGGTGGGATCCCAGGGGTGTATTTTCTGTTTCCCATCCAGTTGTTCCTCCTAAAGAGGGCTAGTGAGGTACTCTGCTTGACATGGAGATGGAGTCTATTCAACAGATGGGGGAGTCTTTGGGACACAAATCTAACCTGCCAACAAGTTCTTTTAATGTCATAGACCAGGTTGAGGCCTTGCAAGCAGGTTGCTAGAGTGGAGTTTGACTTATGGATATGTAGTAACTCCATCAAGGCTGGGTCTGAGGTGGCCTTGTATGCTAGACACATGTCACCTATGAGCAGTTTGTATGAGACTGCACAGAGGGACAGGACTTTTAGCCTATCCGTATAGGATAGGTGTTTGAGACCCTAGATTTTCCTGGTCAGGAACCTCTGTAGTGTCTCCAGCTGCTGCATGTGCTTGGCAAGGTACATGTCGAAGGGGGCATTGTACTCAATAATGGGTCTGATAAGGGATGAGTACAGTGATGTAATAACCTCCTTGTTATTGGATGAAATACCCTTATTTATGAGGTGAGCTATGTAGAAAGCCTTCCATACAATGGAGGCAATATGGTGATCAAAAGCTAGGTTGGTATCAGCCTGGGTGTCCAAGTCCCTCACAACTGATTGTGTGCTTAGTACATTGCTATTAAAATAATAATCAGTGGGGACACCATTTTCCCCAAAGGGGATAATGATGCATTTCTTGGCATTCAGTTTGAGGCCATGCTTCTGACACCAGTCATTAGTTTGGTTAAGGCCCTCTCAGAGGATGTTCACATCACTAGGGGAATTTAAGACAGAGCTCAGCTTGCAGTCACCTGCAAACTTGGTCACCAACAGACCAATGATTTTGACTTGCACCTCAGAAAAGTATATCCCAAACAGTAGAGGCCCCAAGACTGATACTTGGGGTACTTAAATACAATGCTAACTGCCATGAAGGGCAATTTTAAGCCTAACCAATATCCTAAGGTTAGAATCAAACCCTGTACATTTTGTTTATGTGATGAAGACCTTAATCATTGTGCCAAACCAATACTCCTCTGACATAAATAAATCATGTTGGAGAGATAGATACATCTCTCAGAAACTACCCCCTCTCTGGAACAAGTTTTCCATGCACATGAAGCAAAACCCTTCCCTGACCCTCTTCAAACACAACCTAGATAATTGGATGGATAATTATAAATTTACTGCTGTGGTGGCACCAATGTCCCTCATGGACAAAGGCACTTGGTATTAGATACCATGGCATTGGCTTGTACCTCTGTGAACTTTGTCCACCTAGTTATTGAAAACTGGGAAACTCAAGTTAAATATGGCTAGACTTGTAAGGGCTCTTGAGCCATTAGCCTAGTAATCTCCTATGAACCCATCTTAGGTAAGCTACTCTTGTCTGCCACTATTGTTGTGCACATATACAGTATCAAATTTGAACACCTGCCTCTCTATATACACGTGTTACAGAAATCTGTATTAATTGCATGCACTACATGAAAAGTCTTAATGCAAGAGTCACAGAGCACATATTTGAATGGCATGCCTTCATCAATGTGTTGAAAGGCCTATGTTTAACTTAAAAGGGATGGAAAGGTTGGGAAAATGTTTCAGAAAGGTATTTTTTCATGTCATTTAACTCACAATATGTTGATCTTGTTGCATTTAAACAACTACCTATGTAGGTCAACAAACTAAAGAACTGTGCATTAAGTGCATATGCCACAGTAGACGTATTATTACAAGAGTAAAACAGAACATATTTGAAGGAGTGTCATCATGATTGTGTTGCAAGGCATATGTGTTCCTTAAAAGTGAGTGAAAGAGGTATGTGAGGTCTGTACATGAGTCAAGGTGTTGCCTGAGAGGAAGTGCACATACCCACATGCGTTGGATAGTTCAGGCATCCCTGTCACTGTAGTCACACACACTCACAGTATTTAGTCATTGACAGACTAAGTCTACAGGCTACAGACACCATTCTATCAAGCTCTGGTGCCACAGGAAAAGTCCTACTTCAAGTGTGATATGGATCAGCTTTGCATAGATGACCTCTTCAGTGTGTTGCAAAGCAGGTTTCAGAGCTAAAAGAGACTAAAACAGATGGGAGAACCCTCTCCTGGTGTAAATTTATGCATCAGATCTGTTGTTTAAGCCAGACCTACCCAGATTTACAGTGACATACACAGTTATACAAGTGAGTTAGCACAAGAATTAAACATAGACCTATCTAAGTACACAATTTGATGTCTTACTACAAGTGTGAACAAATATGAATGGATGCCCTGATCAATGTGCTGCAGAGCATATTTCTTGCGCTAAAATGAAATGATTCTGCTGGGACAGCCCTCTCCCAGTCTAAATACTTCTCCTGAGGTACCCAGCAGATTTGTTGTTTAAGCCAGTCCAACCTATCACTAAAGTTACACACAAATATGCACACACACACATGCAGATGCACATAAGCAAGTACTGGATTTGAACATCTATTTATCTAAATATGTGAATTATTATTTTACTGGATGTTACCAATGGTGCATTGAACAAATGCTGAGGACAAAGACTGATGAGACAGAGGGGGGAGCAGAGAGAAAGACAAAGAAAGAAAAAGAAAGAAAGAAGGAAATAAAGAAAGAAAGAAAGAAAGAAAAAGAAAGAAAGAAAATTAATTCTGATTTTGGGCCATTTCTAGCCATCTTTGTGGTGTATTTATTTTTTAATAGTTCATAGGTATATAATAGGCTGACAAACCCCAGGGCCTTTATAAACCTAGCTTCAGAATCCAACCCAATTTCATCCCCAGTAACATGTGCATCTTTGCTTGGGGGTATGTTTATTAGGAGGGGTATGTTAGGAGGTTGCTAAAAAGTTATATCGGGGGGGTATGTTAGTTAGGGAATGTTTACTGTTGGCCTCAGTTTATAAGACACATGGGCACCACCCCAGCTATGAATGTATGATTACCCATCCAATGTTAGTTAGGAAATGTTTACTGTCAGTCTCTGTCTATAAAAAATGTGGGACTGGTGGTCAGCCCTTGAATAAATTTGCAATTTGCCATCCAATAGTCAAGGTTATCTTTAAATAGGGTTAGGGATGGACTCTGCTTCACATGGATGGAGAGCCTATTCTAGAGCATGGGGATCCTCTGAAACACATATCTGTCTCACCAGTATGTTGTATATATGTCACAAGTAAAGTTCAAATCCCTGTATCTAGGGTTTCTGGTGCTGCTTGCTTAGCAGTTGTGCAAATGCTCCATCTGGGCTGGATCTAAGGATGAGTTATATGCCAAGCACATCTCTCAACAACCTGTAAGAGACTTAGTATAGAGATAGGGCTGTAAGACCATTTGTATAGGACAGTGTATTAATACCATAGATTCTCTTGGTGAGGAACCTCTATGGGCATTCCAACTGTTGCATATACCTAGTCAGGTACATGCCTAAGGGGACATTATACTCAGCAATGGGTCTGGTAAGGAATGACTAGCATGGTGCTAAAACTTCCGTGGACCTGGATGTCATACCCTTACAAATAAGTTGGATGACATAGAATGATTTTCTTACTACCTTGGCTACGTATTGATCAAAGTCCAGATTACTGTCCATATATGTTCCCAGAGCTCTAACTACTAGATCAGCTCTTAGGGATATCTAATAAATGGAGTAATTTGCCTTGGTAGATGTTTTCCCAAAAGGCACTATAAAGCACTTCTCTGCACTGAATTTTAATCTATGGCTTTTGGCAGCAGTCATTTGTCTGTTACCTATGATGTTTCAAACATAGCTACAGAAGGCCCTGAGGTTGTCTTTATCCTAAGAAGTATATTTTGCTTCCAAACAAAGCAAACACTTGAAGGAAATCAGGCTCTGCTCACGGTTAACACGGATTTTATTGAATCCACAAAAGGTACATAAAGCTCTTAACGCACAAATCAGAAAGCAAAAAAAACACACATAAACCATACAAATCCCTCCTTTTATACACCCTGTATATCATTATACAATTAATCTCTAATTAGCAGCAGTTTAACCCCTAACCTACCCAAGAAGTAAAAAGGAAGTAAAATAAACAAATCGCTTTGTTGACATTTACACCTTCGACACTAGCGAATTTGCATACAAATATAAGCCATTTCAGAATGTCTCAAGAATATATGAAATAAATTAATTAATCTAAAAAAACATTTTTGTTCTACTTTTCAGTATACAATCTAATCCTATATCATGTTAAGGTATTCAAAAAAACTCTGTAATTAATACAAAAACAGCGCCATCTGGTGTTAACAAAAATTATTGACTTCTATTTATAAATTTATGATTATATAATATACATTTGATCTTTAAATAATTCATACCCATACTTAAAAAATCCTTCCTATATATAATCGATAATAATTAGACATAAAATATGTGTACATATAAAAATTAATAAAACATTAGTGATTAAATATTACATATTTTTCCATATGAAAACTAATAAAATACATAATAAGCTTAACAATAAAATTACTAGTGGAAAATGCAGAGAATACCCAAATGAATACAAGCATATAAGTCAATTACTTGATAAAAAGACCACTTTAATGGAGTATAAATAATAATATATATATTTTTTAAGTATGGATATGAATTATTTAAAGATCAAATGTATATTATATAATCATAAATTTATAAATAGAAGTCAATAATTTTTGTTAACACCAGATGGCGCTGTTTTTGTATTAATTACAGAGTTTTTTTGAATACCTTAACATGATATAGGTATAGATTGTATACTGAAAAGTAGAACAAAAATGTTGTTTTAGATTAATTAATTTATTTCATATATTCTTGAGACATTCTGAAATGGCTTATATTTGTATGCAAATGCTGGCAATGTAGCAATTGCCTCATGTATACTGAATACCACTTGCTCCTAAAGCAAACAAATACAGTATGTGAGAGATGTAACTATACCATGAAAGTAGAATTAGTCCTCTCATGTAGCAATAAGAAAGACATCAAGCAGGTTGTCAGCACACACACACCTCTCCACTCACACAAGATAAGGTCAAGACACATAAACACACATACACAGAAGTACTCACTAAGAACCTACCAAAAGACCAGAGACCTACTAAGTGCAGACAACCGACACATACTGGTACACAAACAGAATCCACCACTACACATAACAAAACACATATCAGTGTCTCAACAATTAAGGCTCTATGACAAAACACCTCAAAACCTAATGTCCTAGTCATAGGCAACTCAACAGTGAGACACACAGATGTCCCCCTTAAAAGGTTGGACAAGGAGAAGGTCACAGTCAGCTGCCTGTCAGGTGCCAGTATCCGTCAAAGCACTGACACACTCAAGTCACTCAGCAACAATTACTGTTATGACTCTGTCATAATACATGTTGGAGTGAATGACTTGAGACAAACCTCTCTGAACTATATGAGAGGAGACATGACTGAACTCTAAGATTATGTGCCCCAGGCAGGTATATCCTGAGCCCTAAGCAGCATTCTACCTTCACTTAAGATGATGCCACAATAGAAGAAAATGATGATTGATTTCAATAATTGGCTTAGCTTCTGGTGTCACTCCAAGGGGATCCAGTATCTAACAGCCTGGGAAGACATGGTCGACAGACCAGGCTGGTTTGTCAGAGATGGCCATCATCTGTCTCATCAAGGCTTTTGAATACTGGCAAAGATGCTTGCTTTCCCCCATAGTGCCTTTTTTAGGCAACTTCAAAAGAACCAGACTTCCAACATAAAGAAATCCACTAGAGACAAACCCAAGGTCATGCTGCTTAATGCTAGGATCCTGAAAGCACTCCTCACCTTGGAAGATGCTGACGTCTGTGCAGTCACTGAGACTTCAAGGCCACAGAGAGTACCTTGGTCGTGCAAGGCTACAATGCCTTTCACACATTCAGACCTCAAAACAAGCATGAAAGAACCAAAGATGGAGGTTGTTCCATTTTCATTAAATCCAAATACACCTTGAGACTGGTAAAACAGTATGACTCTCTTGAGCTACTCTAGGTCCAAATAACTATAGTCAAGTTACCTTATCACATCATTGCTGGCTACTGGTCCCACACCATGAACCAAAAGAAGCACACCGCCTACCTGGACTTGCTAAAATCACTCAGTATACAGCCAAACACCTAGGTCATAGGAGTTTTCTACTCTCCTTCCATCAACTGGGTGACTTACATGAGCACAAATATGTTCAGTCTGAGGTTACTGGATTTTGTTAATTCACATGTCCTGGAACAGTTGGTCTGCACTCCCACATGGGGCTCAAATGTCCTATAACTAGTGATCACCAACATGAGGGGGGTCACTGCACTACTCCCTGTATGCTGCCCTCCTTGGTAAGGTCAGACCATAAATCAGTCTCATTGGAAGTAAAGATCAGGCCTGACACCCCCATGGGAGCAAAAAACTAAAACATTTCTCAAAAGCAAACTATAGTCTACTAAGTGATGGTATAAAAAGTTTCAATGTCCCTGTTAAAACAGCCAACAATGACTCCTATGCAGAAGAGAATATAAATGCCCTATATAGCCACTTAAACAAATGTATTGACTCAGCTGTACCTGACAGGAGTAAAACCAGGTCCTCTTGAAAAAATAAGCCACCCTGGTGGACTGCAAGTATAAATAAGTTATATAACAAAAGAAAGAAACTGATATCTAAGAACAAGAGAGAACTTACTCAACAGAGGAAGAATACCCTCCTCAGCTTGAACAAGCAAATCAGATGTATTGTAAAGTCCAATAAGGCTATTTATGAGACTAAATTAGCATCCCTAGCTTAAGAAAACCATAAGAGAAAAAAGGGGATGCCTAGTTGTGTGCCGAATTTATAGTGGATGGTACCACTCATACTGAACCTGGGAAAATTGCCAACCTACTAGCTCATAAACTTAGCAATAACGTCACCCTCCTGTCCCCACCAGTCATACCGCCAAGCATTCCTGACACCAGTCCTCTACCAAATATCTCCAAAGAAAGGTCACATAAGTGCTCTTCAGGGCCAAAAACATAGCCCCTATGGGACCGGATAACATTCCAAGCAATCTAAAACAAGACCTAGTGGAATCGGGTCTACATTACGAGATCGAAAACCCATTTGAACGAACACCACAACACTGACACATATAGCGTGAACTACGGTAATGGCAAATGTTCAAAACCACAAAACGCAAAATGTTGAAGTGTCATGTTTGGCCCATCTGTGGTATAGCTCCATAAGGTAAGTGTGCGATAGTTACAGACCTTAGGGTTAGGGTGCGAGTTAAGGTAAGTGCATAAATAGGTAATGTATGTAAGGTTTATTGTAGGATTAGAAGTAGGGTTTTGTTAAGTGTATGTGTGTGGATTATTTGTTTTGTTTGGGTATATGTCTGTAGGGTAAGTGTGCGATAGTTACGGACCTTAGGGTTAGGGTGCGGGTTAAGGTAAGTGCGTAGATAGTAATGTATGTAAGGTTTATTGCAGGATTAGAAGTAGGGTTTGGTTAGTGTATGTATGTGTTTTATTTATTATGTTTGAGTATGTAGTATGTAGCGCATGGTGGTGTTGACCGACTATGACGCTTCGAGATTTTAAATTTTGCGGTTTAGGGGGTTCGGCATATTTGCGGTTCGGGCTATGTGTGTCGGTGTTGTGGTGTTTGCTGAAACGGGTTTTTGATTTCGTAATATAGTCCCATGGAGCCACCTGGCACTCTCTTTAACTATAGCATGAGCACTGGCTTTGTTCCAGCAGAGTGGAGAGCAGCAACCATAATCCCCTTGCTCAAAGGGGGTCCATCAACCAACCCAGGAAACTATCAACTAATAAGCCTAACCAGGCTTATCTGCAAGACAATGAAAAGAATCATCTTGGACCTTATCAACAAGGACACAGGCAACCTTCAAACTCTTGACCTGACCTAGTTTGGTTTTGTCAAGGGTAGATCTTGCTTATTAAACCTAGTGAACTTCTTTGAGAATATCACCAAAGCCCTGGATGAGGTCAAAGCAGTACATGCTGCCTATCTTTTTGATTCAGCCAAGGCTTTTGATACAATCCCCCACTCAGGGATCATTGAGAAACTCAGGGATCATTAAAAAACTCTCCCAGCTATGGCGAGAGGAATGTTGGAGAAGTAGGTTAGGAATAAGAGGGTTAGGTAGGTAAGGTAGGTTAGGTATCAGGTGCAGAGATACAGGACAGACAAGACAGGCAAACAGACAATTATGGTAATGGACACAAAAGGTTGCAAGGCATCATGCTTGGGAATAGGTTGATGACATCTGAGGTGCATCCTCAGCTAGCATGAGTACAGTGAGAATGTAGTCCTCATGATCAGAACTGTCTGTACTGTCTCCTGTCACAGACATCTGAGGCATTACTGGACTGGGCATCAACTTGGCTATTTGATGCAGTACTCTCTCGGTTCTGCTGATACAGGCACTGAACCCCTTCTCCATTATATCTTCCAACAGCCCTGTCAGCTCTTGATGAGAGATGTAATCATCACCTCCACAAGCACTGTTCCTGGTGGGTACCAGTGCATCAGCCATCATGGCAGAGCTACATGACACATTTGGAACAGGTAGTGAAAGAGCTGTGAAGGCAGTATTGATAGGTTGTGACCCAGATGTGCTGGGTGTCTGTGCTGCCTGTGATGGTGCCACTGCAACCACCTGTGAAGGTGTGTTGGTCTGATTACAAGTGGCTGGTCTAGCTTCCCATGATTGTGGTCATCACAGTCTAACTTCCCATGGCGTGCTGCAACAATTATGTTTCAACTTAAAAAATAAAATAGGGTGGAGGAAGAGACAACATAAAAACATATCACCAGTGTTATGTCTTATTATTTTATATTCCATCCGAATTGACTCATAAATATGTTAATCTTTGCTTCATGTACATGTGAATAAGAAGTCACACGTGTCAAAAAAGACACATTAATCTCAATGTTATAAGAGACATTAAGCAAACAGTTTTATGACTATTGCATATACAATATATAGGTTTGTTGACTCATAGGTGTACAGGAGACTAACAACCACTAGAACACTTAAAAGCCTTGCCATGCAAACCAAATTTATTTTTGTTTAATGTTTGTTAACTGGGAATGTTCAACTTGGAACAAAGCCAATTTTCAGCAGGGGCCTGGGGATAAACACTCCAGACACATGTCTTTCTAATGTGGGAGGAAACCAGAGCACCCAGAGGAAACCCACATGAACACAGGGATGACATGCAGACTCCACACAGAAGGCACCCCAGCCATGAATCGAACCAGAGAACCTCTTGCTATGAGGTGGCAACTCTACTGCTGCACCACTGTGCCATCCGACAACCAAATGTGATCCACACATTTGTTTCATATGGGAAGTGATTTATTGACTGCATTTGTCTATCAGAGACATAAGCACCAGACCAGGGGTGAATTTCTGATTATCCATCCATTAGTCCAAGTTGTGCTTAAGTAGGGATATGTAGGAACTCTATTTCACATGGATGGGGAGCCTGTTCCAGAGAATGGGAATTCTTTGAGAAACATATCTCTTTCTCTAATATGTCCTATGTATGTCACAAGCAAGAATTTAAGTCTTTTGATCTAGTATTTCTGATTTTGTTTGTTTTACAGAAGTGCAAAAAGTTCATCAAAAAAAAAGTCCAGGGATGACTACTACACCAGGCAAAGATCACCTGTCAGTAGAATGTATTATACTGAGTAAAGAGACAGGGCTTTGAGACAATCAGCATAGGACATAGTGCTTACTCCTTGTATTGTTTTTGTAAGGAATCTTTGTATAAATTCCAATTGCTGCATGTCACTTGTCAGATATATAAAGAAGGGGGCATTATACTCTATGATGAGTCTGTTGAAGGCTGAGTACAGTGGTACTATGACGTCTCTGGACCTAGATGCCATACGTTGAACAACATAGAAGGATTTTCTTACTACCATGGACACATGTTCATTGAAGGCTAGGTTACTATCTACATGAGTTCCCAGATCCCTGACTATTGACTCAATTTTTAATGGAGTTTTATTGATGACAAACATTACCTGGGATTCCCAAAAGGTATGAAAATACATTTCTTGGTACTGAGTTTTAAGCCATGGCTTTGGCACCAAGCTTTTTTTCTGTATTAGACATTCCTGAAAGGTGTTCTCATCTTGGTGGTATTCAACAACTGCTCCCATTTTGCAATCATCTGCAAACTTGGTCAGCTGGAGGCCTTTGCCATTGGCTTTGACCTCTGAGAAGTAGATGCCAAAGAGGGGTGGGAGCAGCACAGAGCTCTGACAGTCTCCACTGAAGACCAGCCTCTTTGTGAAGGTGGCTTTATTGATCCTAACTTCTTGGGTCCTATTCATGAGCCAGCTAGCTATTCAGTGTGTCACAAATGGGTTTATGCCTAGTTCCATAAGTCTGTTGACTGTACCCGCATGGGGTCTTGTATCAAATGATGTAGCCAAATCTAGGTAGGCAGGATGCACAGTTTTCCCCTCATCAATTACCTTATTGACCTTTTCAAAGAAGTTCACCAGGTTCAGTACCATGACCTTCCTTTTTCTGGATATTTGGTTTGGACCATGCATCCCCCACCTGCATAGAACTTGGTTTGTGCTTCCTTTGACAAAGCCACTCTAGGATGGATACAGTGTCTGGAGGTCTTTTATATCCTTGTTGATAATTTCCATTATAATTATTTCCATGGCTTTATAAATAAGACTAAGCAAACTAAGGGGTCTGCAGTTTCTAGGATTTGTTGAAGATCCTGTCTTATGAAGGGGCTGACCATTGCAGTTCTCCATTTTCCTGGAACAAAGCCAGTGTTAATGCTATAGTTAAATAGTGACTCCAGGGGTTCTGATAAGTTGTATTTTAGACTGACTGTTCAGGAGACAGCCTGGGATGTAACTGGGACTTACTGTGGTTGTGTATTTAGTTTCAGTGAGTGCAGCTAGTACATTTCCCTAGTTATAGTATAGTTGGAGGGGTTATGTTTGAAGGTATTTCTTGGAGAGTGGTTGGTAGCCAGAAGGGAGTAAAGATGGAACTGAATTTGTCCACTAACATGTGCCTTATATTGCAGGATCTGTGAATATGGCACCATTAACCATCAGTATGGCATATTGCTGTGTGCTGCCATTGAGATTTCTAACAGATCTGAAGAAAGCCTTATGGTTATCGTTCAGCTGGCATGCGATCTTAACCTCAAATTTGACTTTGTTTGACATATTTTGTCTTCTTAGATGCCTATTTAGTTTGATAAAATAATTTTCTTTTATTTTTATGGGAATTACCCTTTCTGATATTTGCCATAATTGTTTTTCCTTTTGTTCTCTATCCTGTTTAATTTGGGATGCCACTAGGATGGTTTGTTTCTGACGCTAGTTCTAGGCTTACTTCTGGTAGGTACAGCAGCCTCTATACAGCCATTGACATGGTTGAACAGTTTCTGGGAGCAATTCAGCAGAGGCTGCTATGTTTGTGGGGTCTGGAGTGACACTGAATTTTGACAAACCATCTCCTAATAAAAGGTAGTTTGCCTTTTAACAGTTCATAACTGTAACTGGTTATGGAGTTGATTTTGATTTAGAGGGAGACAGATTTATAGTTGGACCTATCCAGGGAGGAAAAGATATTGGAGGGGGGAATGAAGTGTTCTCCCATATTTGTGAGTATGAGGTCCATTTTGTTGGAGTATCTAGTGGTGTATTTACCATTTGATCAAGGGTGTTTGTATTTACAAAGTCCAGGAATCTCTGTGCCTGCAGATTTGAGGCTGTGTAGGATTCCCAATCTATAAGGGGGTAATTAAAGTCTCCCATGAGTAGGGTGTAGGGTTGGATGGTAAGTGTCTCCTGTAGGCCCCGGTATGCATTGTGAGCTTCCTAGAACATGGAAGGTGACCTAAGGTTGCTAGGATATGGTATGGGATTTTGTCTATGGTGATCTGCATATGGAGGAGCTCCAGGACGTCATCCTGTTTGACCACACCAGAGTTATGCTTATTACTGATGTATCAAGACACCTCTACCTTTATCTCTAATTTGTGCATCTACCAAAAACATGGAAGGTATTGACACCTTGTACTCACAGAGTACTCTCTGGTGCTTTAAACCATGTCTTAATAACTGCATAAATGTGTATGTTTTCAAGAGTGATGCGGGCTTGGAGGGAGTGTAGTGTTTTATTTAGGGTCCTGGCATTAAGCAGTAAAACCTTGAGGTCAGCTGAGTTGCTTTTGCTATGTTGGCAATTTTGTCAATTTGGAGTTACCTAAAAAAAGGCATTAAGGGGGTGGATAAAGTTTTAGCCAGTATTCAAAAGCCTACTGAGGACAGCAATGTGGTCTGCTAACCATGTCCCAAGCTGACAAATATCGGATCACCATAGAATGGCACCAGAAAAACAATTGTTTTTTGCTCATATTGTGGCATTATCCTCAGTGATGGTAATATACTTCTCAATGCTAGGCTCATACCATCCTGAGACACCTAGGCTGGGAACTCCATAATGTCTCCCTTCATATAGCCCAGGGAGGTACATCTGAGATTATTTACACCTACATGGACTATGATGGAATCACAGTGATACCTATGATATAATGACTTGAGAATGTGCATGATTTGGAGGATCTTGGCTTCAGATAAGCAACTACTATCTTCTCCTTTTTCAGCTTGGTTAGCTGAGCATCAGTATGTTTTACAATGGAGTTCCTTATGTTGAGAGCCCTTGGAAGTGTGCTTGCTGCTTGTCTTAAGGGCTTCACATTTGGGGCTCCATTAATTTTTGGCTGCATGCATGTGTGTGTGTGTGTGTGTGTGTGTGTGTGTGTGTGTGTGTGTGTGTGTGTGTGTGTGTTGTGTGTGCGTGTGTGTGCATGCGCGTGTGTGCATGTGTATGCGTGTGTGTGTGCATGTTTGTGTGTGTGTGTGGTTTGTGTGTGTGTGTGTGTGTGTGTGTGTGTGTGTGTGTGTGTGTGTGTGTGTGTGTGTGTGTGTGTGTGGTATTTTTTCTGTGTGCCATTGAGCTTGCTGAGGCATAGCTCGGACAACAGATGATCTAGGCAATCTTTGTTATTCAGTAAGATTTCTTTTAATTGCCTCAGCATATGTTAGTCTATGTGTGTGTTGAATGCTATGTGAGGTGTTTGTTTAATGTGTGGTTTTGATAACCTCATGTGCACTTGTATGAGATAGTTTAACCAAAGTGTCATTGTGTTAAGTACACCTGTCATATACTGCGTCTATGTCTTTATTCATACCAATTGAAGAAATGCCCATTTAAAAATATCACAATGTTATTTTTAGTTACTGATTGCAGCACACTTTTTTATATCATCAAAGTTAATTGCTGTTGCTTGGATTTCAACCCACATACAGCTATGTTGATTTACACATTGCCCAATGTAATGCTCAAGAGCTATTTGAGCAGGCATACGTGCATGCTTGATATATTTATATAAGGTTTGCCTATTCAGTTGAGTATGTAAAATTCATATGGACCAACACCCCCCAAACTAATAAACTAAATTAAAAATCTGATGTATTATGACATGGTTAGCATTCATAACTGAACCATACTTACTTTTTGCTTCTCTAAGGCATTGCAATCTCTCCTGATGTACTTCCTGATTTCTTTACATGTCTTCAGAAGCAGTACAGAATAGAAATCATAAAAAAATATTAAAAACATGTTATTGTTTTGGATCTCTGCAGGCCATTACATTTAAAAAACTCAAGTGGGTTATTAGTTTTAAAATATTCCTCCCATCGACTAAGCAGGTCTTACTTGGCCTTTTTCATGTGACTGTAATGGTGATAACATTGTTCACCAGTACGTGGAATCCCAGTTGTAATGGTTACAGCCTTGGCTGAGGTATTCCAAACCTCAACCTGTTACTGAGACCCAGTAGAGTCCAACTACACTTTATCAGAAGTCCAACAAGAATTTTGGGCTCCTCCTGATGCCATCTCTGGGCTCTACATTGAGCCCCATTCTCATTATCACCTGCCGTGTCTTCTCAAGAACATCAGGAAAAATATATGGGGAACTTGTGCCCAGTTCAGATCAGTCATGTGCGAGCCTGTGTCCAATGACAAACGAACCTGACAACTGCATCTGCATGACAGAAAGCACAAAAATAGAATGGGGTCAAATTTTGCTAAGACTTCTTCACAGTACACTCCCAGTATGAAAGATGGCAGTGAGACCTGGCCATGTGTGCTCTTCAGTGTATATAAACATGCTCCACAGTGAGTTCTTCAACTGCTTTTTAATGATGAGGTGTGAATTACATTTGAAATGACATATTGGCACCTCTGCCCATGCTTTCTGGTATGGTGGATGTCAATCATAAAATAGAACTTTGTTACAAACAACTATGCCATGACATTATCAATTATGTTGGTGTCATTCAGTGGTGTTATTAGATACATTTACTTCAAGAGGCACACAATGTCTTGGTGGGATATAAATATTGCAAACTGTGACTGACAGCAACTGAGAACTGAACCCATGGCAAAAAAGGAAAACTGAAATGCTTTATTCTATTTACTAACTGTTAATGTCATAGGAGAACAAATATCTTCAGGGTATAAGATGAAGTGTAACAATTTTAGCATGACTTGAGGTAGGCTTAATTCTGACAAGCCATTATGTTTTGCACTTTGAAGTGTTCTTTTATTCCATTTATATTTTGAGGCACGCATTTATTCCTGTAAAAAGGTTAACCACTGCATTGATTTTATTATTGTCTGTAACACATATTGAGGAAGGGGCCATGCAGACTCTACATTACATACTGTTGTATGTAGCATACATCAGTATAATATGCATTTCAGGTAATGACAGATCTGATTCCACTGCAACCATGTTCCGACGTATATTCAAATGTGTGTTGTTCACCTCTTAATGCATTATTTCCTTAACACCTAATGCTGCTAATTGTAATGAATCATGAGTACTTTTAATTTGTTATGATTAACACACTTGACACAGAGGACAGTTAACTTATTTAGCATTTAATACACAGACTTGTGTTGCAAGTTTCAGCTTTTAACTTGCCAACTGTACTTCATGTTCAAGTACAGCAAAAAAGTTACTGACAAGAATTTATTCGGCCCCAACATTAAAACAATTTGGAGTCAAACCCTACATTTCTTGTGTTATTCTTCAGAACTTACTGCATTTTCATATTGAGTTACAGAAATAATTGCATAACAAGTGTATTTTCTGCACTTTGTACTTTACACAGTGTTGAGTGAAGCTTACTGGTGCCCATCTCATTTGTGTGACTGATGGCTAAGTGTTTATGCATGCAAAATACATTTTTCAGTTTTTGCCATGTAAAGTAAACGGTCATTCCTTGATAGTGACCACTGACAGTCACCATCACTCAATGCCAAGCATTACGCAAAGGTTGAAAAAAATATGTCATAAAGCAGCATGCTGATATAACCAGTTGGTGGTTTTATACAAGTAATATTGACTGTAAGGATTTTTACATTTTTAACAGTGTTTGCCACATGATAAATTGCATTTCTCGTAGACATCATCATGCATTCATGTCATGAGACTTATTGATGAAGAGGCCATATAGAAGTTTACAGGGAGTGATGCTGTACACAATATATAGAAGTAATATGTACACTTAAACTCTTGAAACTTATTACTGTTAGAAATAACTGTACTGATTAACTATCTAGACTTCCTACTTCATTATGTTGCATATTTTACTTCCTCAGAACTTTAGACCAGGAAATACTTGCAACATCTGGCATATAAAGTGTGCTACTACTATAATCAATATTAAGAGGACTGCAGGTAGCACAGATAAAGTTATTCTAGTCTATTATTCATTCAGCCCACTTCTGTTATAACAATCAAAACATCAGAAACTGCAAGTGTACTTCAAGTACACCTAACATTATCTTACTGTGAACATTAAATTCAGCATATCTAAAATGTGAATTCAAGTTTTGCTCTGCCTATTCTGTTTTTTAGAATTTACTGGATTAACACAATAATCCACCGTGAAAATGACATGACAGGTGTTTTAAAAGCATGCAGTACTGTACAGAGTACTGATTTAAGTCCACTGCCACAAGTCTCATGTGTGTGACTTATGGATAAGGCTTCACACTTCCAAAATATATTTTTGAGTTTTGCCTTGGGACGTGAGCTGCCATTCATTGATAGTCATTACTGACAGTCATAGACATTCAATGCTAAGCATCTCACAAATGATGAAGCCAAAAGAAGCAACAGAAATCATTGTGATGATTTCTCAACGTTCTGATCTCATACCTTTAAAAAGTTGACATTAAGGATCATTACTTTCATGCAGACTTCACCCTCTCTAGATATGAACTGCGAATTCATGGCATTATCTGAAACACTGACAAGATTAACGGTGTTTGTCTCATCAACATTGACATTATGGGGTAGACAAAGTACAGCACATATATTCAGCTTTGTAATTATGCTATTATACACTTAGTGAAAATATACATATGTTCTCAAGCTTGTCCTTTGTCCTTTCACAGTAGAAGTCCTGCTGAATGTGATAATTGCAGAAGTTATGCTAGTGATGCATGTGACATTATAAACAAATGCCCACAAGGCTGCATTTGCAACATGACTGAATGATATTTTACAATGCTTTTGACTGTTTTCTGCATGTTTACATTGTATTTATATATATATTTGATATATGCAGTGGCACAGTGGATATGGATAGTGGTGCCACCTCACAGCAAGAGGTTCCCAGGTTCAAGTCTCAGTTGGGGTAGCTTCTGTGTGGAGCCTACAAGTCCTTCCTGTGTTTGCATCATTTTCCTCCAGGTGCTCTGGTTTCCTTTCACATTCAAAAGACATGCAATAGGTGGACTGGACACAATAAACTGGCCATAGGTGTTAGTGTGAATGTGAGTGTGTGGTGTTGAAGAATTACTGCAGCAGGACTAGCCACCCAGTGGTGTAAACCTTGGGTCTAGATGATTGTCACTGGTGAAGTGACATCCTGACCCCTTGTGCAATAATGGGAAATATACATACATATGTGTGTGTGTATATATATATATATATATATATATATATATATATATATATATATATATATAAACGGGTCTCCTCTGAGGGTCCCTATTAATTGCTCAAACATTTTAAAGTTTGAATGTCATATGGTCGACACCATATGATCGAACTTTAAAAAGTTTGAAGGTGAAAAGCAAAAGCTCCACACGATGCAGAATGGGAAAATTTCCCTTTTCTGCACTGAAGTGCGATCTCGGGGTTGGTATATTTAAGTAGCGTGGCTGTGGGGGGTGCAGGGGTCGGCCACAGTGGTGCAGCGGTTAGCGTTGCCACCTCACAGCAAGAGGTTCTCCGATTTGATTCTCGGCTGGGGTGCCTTCAGTGCGGAGTCTGCATGTCCTCCCTGTGGTTGCGTGGGTTTCCTCTAGGTGCTACGGTTTCCTCCCACATCCCAACGAAATGCAGTAGGTGGATTGGACACTAAATTGGCCTAGGTGTGAGTGTGCGCATGCGTGTGCCTTCTGTGGAAGGTTGGGCACCAGGCTGGCAACTCGACACTGTAAAACTCCACTGCCAATCATGAGCAGACAAATGATCCACTGTGGCAACCCCTAACTGGGAAAAGCTGAAAGAAGAAGAAGAGGTTGTGGGGGGTGCAGGGGGGCTTGTACCCCTGCTCAGAGCATTGAGGTAAGTTTTTTTTTTTTTTACATTTTTTATTATATTTTTGATGTTTCAAACTTCGCTCATATGTTGTCAGACATATGAGGTTCGAAATTTTGTAACTTCGAATATATAATATGGACTCTTCTCTGACCCACCAAATTTATCTTTCTCTGAAAGGCAATTCCGTGACTCCAATTTCGATAGAGTGCATTTATCTGAAATTGCACTTAATCAAAAAAGCTGTTCACCAAACAACAAAATAATTAAAAAAAAAAAAAAAAAAAACTACACTAAACACATTTATGCAGGGGGGCAAGCCCATTTTCACCCACCATGTAAGGGGCTGCACCCACCACACCCTGCTACATATATATTCTAACTCCGAGATCACACTGCAGTGGAGTAAAGAGAATATTCCCTCACTGTGCAGCAATCTACAACAATAAGCTCACTTGCTGTTCAGTGAACAGGTTTATCATGAAAGTGTATTTTCAGACAAATATACTTTTACAAAAATGGAGTTGCAGAATTGCCTTTCAGATAAATGCATATTTGGTGGGTCAAAGTAGACCTGTATAGATATATATAAATATATATATATATATATATATATATATATATATAGATATATATATATATATATATATATATATATATATATATATATGTGTGTGTGTGTGTGTGTGAATGTATATATATATATCTATATAAAATATGTGTATGTCTGTATGTATATAAAAACTGAATTGTAAATTGGAACTATCATACATTTCCCCCTATGGTGCAAACATCTTACAAGAGGGTCTGACAAAAATAAATAATTGGTGCCAGAGCCATGGATTAAAACCAAGAAATGCATTACAACGTCCTTTGGGAAATCATCCACCCAAGTAAATTGCTCCATTGATAAAATACCCCTAAGAGTTTACCCAGTAGTTATAGTTGAACATAAGTTAATGGCCATCTGGCCTTTGACCAACATGTAGCCAAGATAGTAAAAAAAAATTCTATGCTGCTCAACTCATAGCAAGGATATGGCAGCTAGGTCCAAGAAAGGTATAGTATCACTTTACTCGGTCCTTATCAGACTCATCAGCGAATACAATGCCTTCTTTGACGTGTCTAACCAGGAACCTGCAACAGTTGGAATGCCCAAATAGGTTTCTCACCAGGATAATGTAGGGTATAAATACCCTGCTCTACACAGATTGCCTTAAGACTCTATCTTTTTACTCAGTCTCCTACAGTTTACTGAGAGGGGATCTTTGCCTGGCATATAAAGCATCCTTAGACCCAGCTCTGATGGACCCCTTGCACATCCACTAAACAAACAGCACCAGAAACCCTTGATCCAAAGATCTTAACTTTCCCTGCAACATATGAAGCACTTTGGGAATCCAAAAGTTCATCCCTGACCCTTTTCAAGCAAAACCTTGATCACTGAATGGGAAATTGTTAGTTCACTCCTGGTATGGCCCCCATGTCACTGATGGACAGAGGCTGACAGTAAGTTAACTAACACCAAACTAACATACATCCCTCTAACACACATCCCTTAGCTACTGCATTACTAGCATCCCCCCCCCAATATGGGCATCCAATGTACTTGAGGAAAACACTGGGTTGGGTTGCATAGCTAGGCTTAAAAAGACCCTAGTGGTTGATAGCCTAGTACAAACCTATTAACTTTTATGACTTACAGACACTTTTTACACAGAACCACAGTTATTGTCTAGCAATATTTTACTAAAGATGGTGTAAGGATTCTCTCCAAAGTCAGTAACTATAACAAAAACTTTGTTGCAAGCCTATTCTGTCTGAAACACCCTCTGTTTGCATACCTTCCATTAACAAGAGTGTTATAGACTTAATTAAACGTCCACGTCTGTTAATGAGTAGCACATGCAAGTAATTTTTACTAGGGTGTGTTCACAATATTGTGTAGGGCCTTACACCATGTTTATCTGCCCAGCTGCTTGAGCAGACTGAGTTATTCAGGAATGATAATCAAATAATACCTGGTTTACATATTCCATGTGTCCAAACATTATAAGCAGAATCTGAGGCTATGGATCTCCCATTGTTCTAGGGAAGGCTGCCTGGATTCCCAAAGTGCTTCAACACCAAACTGCTGCTTCTGACTGTTTTGACTTGCTACATTTACATTCTTTTGAGAGAACTGTTCAACAATTTCTGTGAAGGTATGTTACATTCCCTAAAAGCACTGCTTACAGTATTATTTTAGAATGTTTTTCTTTACAAAATGAGTGATAGCTCTAATTTAAACTGGCATGTTTGTAATGAAGGTGTAACAGTTGCTATTGCAATGCTCTTCTTTTACTTCTATGTTATGGGTTTCTGGAAACATTTCCCTGAGGATTTAATACATTTCTAACTTCAGAAGCTTATATAGGTTAAAGTGACATTTCAGAAACTGTTCAATACTAATGCTGTTTTAAATGCCTGATGTATTTTTTTCTATTATGAAGTTGTGGTATTACTATTGTGCGGGGAGTATTGTATGAGGTCTTTTTTATTATTACAGAAATGAAAGTTGTCTACAACTTGTATTGTTCTTTGTGTAACAAAGGTTTAACAGTTGTGTTTACAATCATCCTTGACTATTATTTCCTATTGTTTTCGGGAAATATTTCCAATGGATGTTGACACATGGGTACATAAGTTCATAGGTGATTACTGTGCTAATGGTGCAAGAGCCTTTCCAAGCCAATAATACCCAGAATATGACAATATTATATCTTAATTCCCCAGATATGGGATGGGTAGTACTGGGGTAGTGGGTCTTTGGCTGTTAGAGCTGTGAGTCCTTTTACAACTGCATCTGACCATAAGATACACGGGTAGTACCCTGGGAGTGAATTTACAGTACTCACCCATTATACAATTTCTTTTTGAAGAGAGTAATGAGTTTTTTTACAAAGATTGGAACTTTATTCCATAGATTTGGTAGCCTTTGGGATATGAATGTGTCTCTGCAGAAAATTCACATAAGGTTCAGGTCCATGGAAAGTGTAACTCTTGTACAATTTTTCTTGTGAATATGTAACATTGTTAACAGGGCATGATCATAGAATGCGCTGTAAGTCAAGTATAAATCACTTCTCAATAAATGATGAGACAGAGTAAAGGGATAGAGCCTTTATTCGGTCCACATAAGACATGTGTTTTATGCTTTGTATTTTTTTTTAGTGAGAAACCTCTGGGTCACTCCAGTTGGTGTAACTGCCTGGTTAGGTACATGCAGAAGGGAGTATTGCACTTAATTATGGGCCTGATGAGGGTCGGGTACAACGACACTATGACTTCCTTTGGCCTTAATGCCATGTAAGTTGATCCACACAGAAGAATTTTTTCACTACCATAGCTACCTGGTAGCAAAGTTTAGGTTATTTTCTGTGTTCCTAAGTCCGTAATACCACTGGGTTTACTTTGAGGGGTGCGCTATCAATATTATAACTTGCAGGGATACCTGAATTACCAAAATATATGATTATACATTTTTTAGCATTTAGCCCCAAACAATGGTTTTGGCACCAGTTGTTTGTCATTTTTAGGTCTAATTAGCCAAGGGTCTACCAGGGTGGTTTATATTTGCCAGTAATCATAGAGTTGACTCAGACAGGTACTGCTTCCTCTATGCAGATATGAATGTGCTTGTACAGTGCTTTTGTGTACAGTACAGAGTAAGCCTCAGTGCCATGCAGGTTCAGAAGGGCTTTGAAGTTTAATAAACTATTATTTAGTTTAAGGTAATTGGCCTTAGCAAAGTTCTTAACTGGTTTGGAGTTTGATGGCAGTTCTAGGTTAGTTTTAAAACTAAAGGAGATCATTTTGTGGCCAGATCTTACCAGGGAGGAATAAATGCATGAGAGCAGCATTCTCCCATGTCTGTGAGTACCAGGTTTAGGATATTTGCACCTCTAGTCAGGGAGCTAACTAGTTTCTCCAGGGTATTTGAATTGATGAAGTTCAAAATCTCTGAGCAAGTGAATTATGGGTTGTATACATTTTCCAGTTTATGGAGGTGTAGTTGAAGTCACCCATAAGAATGGTGTTAGGTTGCTAAGAGATTAATAGGTTTAGGTAAGAGGTGTGTTTTTTCAGACTCATGTTAGGGGATCTGTAGCTACCAAGGATATAAAGGAGATCACACCTATGGATAGTTGAGCATGGAACTGCTCAAGTGAGTTATGTTGTTGTACCATTACAGCAGTGTGTTTATTCCTTATGAACACTGAGACACCTTCTCCTTTTGTTTTATCCAGAGCTGAGGGGGATCACAATGTATGAAAAACATTGTAGCCTTTGATAGCCAGGGTACTCTCCATGGATATGAGCCATGTTTTCATGACTGCACATGTGTCTGCATTTTCCAGGTGAGGACTGCTTTCCAGGGAGTGGAGTTTTTTATTTAAACTCCTAGCACTGAGCAGCAGTACCTTTATAATGTTTTGAGTGATTTAGTTATTTTGGAGAGTTTAACAACTTTGCACAACCTAAAAAGGAAACTATGGGGATAGATAAAGTTTTTGCCAGTATCCAGAAGCCAAGTGGTCACAAGTACAAACCATTACTGGAAAAACATTGTGGTTTGTTGATCATGTCTCCCCAGGCTGACTGATACTAAATCCCCAAAAACTAATCCAATTGTTGAAGCCAATCATTTTGATTGGTACTGTGGCATCATCATTGGTAAAAGTAGGATGCTACTCAAGGCTATATTAATACCCACCTGGGACACCTATTCAGAGATCACCATCCTGTCTCTCTTCATATAGTTCAGTGATGAATATCTTAGGTAGTTTATACCCACATGGACTATGACCTTGTCATACTGGTACTTGTTGTTTAAAGACATAAGTGCAGGCATGATCTGGTGGATCCTGGCTCCATACAGCTCACTGTGATATTCTCCTTGTTTAGCCTGGTAAGGGGTACATCAGTATGGCTTACAGTAGACACCCCAATAACTAGAATCTCAGGTTGTGTGGTGTGTTGCCATATGGGCTTGGAAGTGGAGCTACTATGATTTTCAGAGTTAAATGTTGTGTGAGGCACTGACTTTTTGAGTGTGTACAGGGCCACTGAGAGTTACTTTTAGGAGGTCTTGAAGGTTTGGGTAGATTACATGTGAGTTCCTCTGCATCTGTGGGACTATGTGCTTGTTCCTTAGGGTTGGGCATAACAATGAAAATCTGGATTGCGTTTTTCATGTGTGCATGTGAGACCTTTGCCTTCAATTACATTGTCTAGCTGCATCTCTCATATATATTTGGTTTTGAGCTCAAGTGCAATACCAGATGCTTTACAACAAAATGCAGAACTCCTGCACTATCAGGAATCCTTGGAAATAAGTTCCCAAACCCTGAGAAATGTTTCAAAATACAGAAAAATGTGGGCAAATGTAGGAAAACTTCTACAAACACAACAGGATGAAAGACGTTTACATAGTTAAGTCCTCAGGCCAATCAGATAAACATACAATAAGCCTTCCACTAGCAGTTCCCAACTAGGTTGGGTTGAATCAGCCCTCTACTCCCACAAGAGTGCAGATTAAAATCCTCTTAATGTAAAACAAACTGTTTTGAGCTCAACTGCCATAACAAATGCTTTACAACAAAAGGCAGAACTCTTGCAGTATCAGGGATCCTTGGCAGTCCTGAGAAATTTTGCCAAAAACAGAAAAATGTGCACAAATGTACGAAAATGTATATAAACACAGAAAACTTTGAAAAATATAGAAATAATTTGGCAAGCACAGGTGAATTTTGGCAAACTCATAAAAGCTTCTGAATCTGATAAAGTTAGGAAATATCAGACTACTGTTAAAACAACCCAAGAGCAGTGCAGTACCAAACATATGGCATTTCTTCAATATGTCAGGTTGAAAACAGTGACAAATTCAAACAAATCAATAAATTCAGCATAGAACTGACAAATAGCACTGAGATATTTACAGCATGTGCAAAAAATACTTATATCAGCTTTGAAGAGCCAGGGGTCTTGCAATCACAGGTGACCAAAATAGGCACAGGGAAGCTCTGAATAAATGAGCAGAGTCTCACATAAATATAAGGCTTTTACACTAGTAGGATGAAAGATGGTTATAAGTTTAGCCCTCAGGCCAATCAGATAAACACACAATAAGTCTTCCACCAGCAGTTCCCAATGCAGATGAGTTGAATCAGCCCCTGCTCTTAACAGAGTGCAGAATAAAATCAGCTTAATGTAAAATGAACTGGTTTTGAGCTCAAGCGACTTCAGAAGCATATTGTAGGTTAAAGTGATGTTTAATAAACTGTTAATTGCTAATGCTATTATGTATACCAGTCATAACGTTTTTCTTATGAAGCTGTGTTACTGGAATTAAGGGGATATGGAAGATTTTACAAGTATTGATTAGGTGTACCTGTTCTTATAAATCATTATTAAATTTTTTATCAGTCAAGGTTGCTTACTTATTTTATTCTGCACAGTGTTAGATCAGCTTATAACCACACAGCTGCTGTTCTGTTGTCTGATACCATCTTGTTTTACTTCACTACAGGGATATCACACTTACAGCAGGCATCTCATACAAACCTGCACTCTCAGTTGCTGAAAATGAGGTAATAGTCCAGGGACACTGTCTCCATGAGTCATACATTAGCTGACAAGCCCTTCCTTGACTGTGTCTGGCAGCAGGTGGTCAATGATGTAAATGCTGTTGGTGGCAATGGCCTTGATTATGAATCTATTAGACATATAGACAGTGACATAATAAAAAATGCTATGACTACTGCCAGGGTTGTTGCATGGGAACAGAGAGCTGTGGGTGGGGGTGGGCCTGTCACCAAACCACCACTCACTGAGTCAGAAGAGTTCCTGTAAACTGTAAGGGATCCAAATTCCCAGTGCTGTGATGGATGTGGGGACAGAGGTTGAAGGCAGCCACAGGGTGTCCACTACTGATGCTCCCGGTATGCTATTGAAATATATTTTATATCTGTATGTATGTATGTATGTATATATATATATATATATATATATATATATATATATATATATATATATATATATATATATATATCTCTCTACATATATATATATATATATATATATATATATAAAATGTTGTTTGTCTTTCGGCTTTTCCCGGTTAGGGGTCACCACAGCAGAACTCCAGTCCACTAATGATTGGCAGAAATTGTTTTTTATGGTGTCAAGTTGCCAGCCCGATGCCCAACCTTCAACGAAGGCACGCCTGATCAACGCATGTCTTTTGAACGCCCACTCAACCACAGGGAGGACATGCAGACTCCACACAGAAGGCACTCACAACCCAAGCCGAGAATTGAACAGGAGAACGTCTTGCTGTGAGGCAACAATGCTACCGCTGCACATCTGCAGAAACCATATACATATATATATATATATATATATATATATATATATATATATACACACATATATACATACACACACATATGTATATATTTACATCTCTCTCTCTCTATATATATATATATATATATATATATATATATATATAATATAATTTTTTATATATATATATATATATATATATATATATATATATATATATATGAATAAATATTTAGAATAAAAGTAGTGTACAGTTTTAATAGCATTGTTTAAGTGGTCATCTTTTGTTTAATGCTTATCATACCTCTTTTACTTTTAGTTTTGTTTGTCTAGGAACATCTACTATTGAGGTTTAACAACCACGTGCACATGGTATAGGTATACCTTATTTTTCTTAATGTATATATAGATCTGTAAATTTAACTTAGTAAAATGTTTTTAATTGCATTTGTGTCTGTTGTTGTTTTATTCTGGCTTAGGTAGCATATTTCTGATTGTATTTCTCCAGTTTTGGGGTTTTACTTGTATAATGACAGGTAATACTGGCACCAGCCCTGTGCAGCTCCTACATCCTCTGATGATGATGATGTTGGTGGTAAACAGGTACGGTCAGGGGTTGCAGAGGGGTATGTCTGTCATGGAGGATATAGCTCCTACATCCCCTTCCCAGAGTTTGAATGCATACCCATGAGACTGGACAGGTTGAGGGGGACATAGCTGATCAGGGTAGTGTGGTTGCTCCAGCTGCACAGCTAGCAGAATCTCCATCTAGCCATTATGAGGGTTAAGTACCACACAGGGCTGATGGTAGATGTGCTCACAGAAATCATGATTACATCCTTCTTCAGAAGGTGTTGTATCAGTAGGTGCTACCCAACATATCTGCATGATGATTGTGGAGGCACAGGCAAGTTCCACCAGGGCCTTGGAAGAGATAGTCATAGCACTGCATGTCATGCATTCTTCCATGGCAGATTGCATGAACTGTGTGTGTGTGTGTGTGTGTGTGTGTGTGTGTGTGTGTGTGTGTGTGTGTGTGTGTGTGTGTGTGTACATATGTGTGTGTACATATATGTGTGTCTGTACATATGTGTGTGTGTGTGTGTGTGTGTGTGTGAGACTCTTTGGACCCAAGAAATGACACACTTGACAATGCCGTGTCAGTTATGGAGCATCTGCTGAGGCAGGTCAGTATCCACGTGGCCAAAGAGCTAGTAAATCAGATGCTGTCCATCGGGGCCATGTCATATCCCACTCATGTAGTGGTACTTCTTCCACTGCTCCATCAGTGATTGAGGTGTCCACACCCAGATGTGGTAGGCCATGGGGCCATGATCCTGGATGTAGTTGTGAAGAAAGTTCATCCAGCAGACATCCCTCACATTCAGGTAGCACCCTCACTTTGAACCAGGGATGTGGACGTGGCAGTTCAACTCCTGGCAGAGGCAGTTGACGTGGTCGTGAGTGATGATACTGAATTGACAACTCTACCATGCATGTCTCACACCTGTCCAACATGGCAGGATGTAGTGATAGCTCAGAGCTTGATTGTGTTCATGCAGACACACACACACACACACACACACACACACACACACACACACACACACACACACACACACACACACACACACACTCTTCTTTTGGACCAGGCTTGTCCTCCTATAACCTTCTCAGACCATGCTATACAACTGAGGATGATTATGACCTACCATTCGCACAATTCTTTATGACTTAGGGTTGCCTATGTCTGATGCACAGAGTGGGTAGCTAATGCTTCCTTAGTCAGATGCTAGCTTTCATTAAGGTTATGTACTAAATTGTATTTCTGTTTTATTCTGCTTATGTTCAACAGTGTTAGTGTTTGCTGCACTCATACTTGGAGTACTAGTAATATAGGCTGCCTAACCTGGGCAAATTTTATGTCTGGTGTTCACTAGTGATCAGGCCAAGCATATGTTTTTGGAAAATATGTTGTTGGTTTCCTCTGTTGTTTATTAATAATATCCTCAATTGTGCCTAAGTTGATCATGTTTTATTTATGTATACCTATGCTTGAGCATCTATTTCTATGGTTGATGTTGACCTCTTCTCGTGGGTTTGTTTAACATGGACCTGTTTTGACTTGATGAACAGGTTGTACACATATGTAGAGAAAGGCCATTGTATGGCTTTTCCTAGCTTCACAGATGCTTTGTTCTGTCAATGTTGCATATATCACTCATAGTTTACTGTTGACATTCCTGTATAGTTGAGCAGTGGTTTATTTTATTGAGGCACAGTATTTACAAATAAGGATAAGTATTTATCACTTCATTACAGGTTCATCACTAATGTTAATGCTACTGATGACATTTGGTAGTCTAGGGTTATCACTCTCTGATGCTCAAAGTAATTTTGCATGCATCACTGCTACTGTTTGTATGTACTTAACTAGTTTCTTGTTGTTCACTTAGTTAGTGAGGGTGTGAGGTATGTGCTGCTTGTTAGCAAGAGCCATAGCATATTGTGCATGTCTCTGTCTGCCATGCTCATCCTCAGTTGCTGGTTCTTCATTTGACTCCTCATCTGTATATGCTGACTTTGTCTGCTGAGAACTGTGGTCCTTGTCCTGGTTCTTCCTGTTACAACAATAATGTTATGTAATATGGCACAGACTGTCAATATTTTGGCAGAGGTGACTGGGTCATACTGCTGAGCACACCTGGATGTATCTAGACATCAGAAACATGACTTCAACAGGCCATAAACATGCTCTAAGATATTTCTAATATGAGCATGAGCATTGCTGCATACTTGCTCAGTGGAGTTGTGTGGTTTTCTCATTGCAGTTATTAACCAAGGTTCCACTGCATATCCTGCATCCCCACTAGATGTCCTTGTGGTAAGTCACACCTAGAAATGTTTAGCTACAGATCACAGATGTGACATATGTGGGAATTGAGAAAACTGCCAGGGTTACCTGCACACACATCATATATGATACTGTGTGCATTATAGACCACCTGACAGTTGATAGAGTGATATTCTTTTCTGTTTATGTATGTCCTTTCCTGTTCACCAGTTGAGGCATTTACTTCAATGTGTGTGCAGTCTATAGTGCACAGAATGCCAGGAAAATGTGCTATGGCATAGACATTTTGCATGGCAGTTGTCCTCTTCTCTGGGGTATGTGGAAACCAGATATACTCCCTTACATGTTGCAGCATTGAATTGAAAATGTGGTAGAGTATTCTTGAGGCAGGGGTCTGTGACATTCCTACTGTGTCCCCTATGGGTCTCTGAAAAGTCAGTGTAGCTAGTAAATATAATGCTACACATTCCTTGGTTTCCAATGGATAGATTCTGCATGATTCCCTTGGGACTTCAGGTAGAGGCAGCAGATGTTTATTTCCTCCATACTATCCCTATCCACCCTGTAGAGATCTTTTATTTCTCTGAAACGAAGTTCATGGTAGGTCAGTCATAGTGTAAACACTCTACACCTTCTAGGTTGAGGTCTGGCAGCAGAAACAGCAACATCTTGTTTTAAAGCATATTGCACATACATACTTAAGATGGCAGCAACAACCCCTAACAATTTCAAAGTATCTTCAATGCTATATTCCAGAAAGTCTTGGATTTCAGTTCTAAAAGGAGTGTGGCATGTAGCCACTCATTTTATACTTTCCTAAATTGCTTCACCATGATTATTTGCTTCATTAGCATGTAATCTGGCTATTTATTTCCTTATTAGCATATTCTGCAACTAACCTTTGTTTTGCAGCTGTGCGTGATGTCTAGACAAACAGCTCATTCATTACTGATCATCATGCAAATGGGCTTGGCATGAACTGTAGCACCCAGATTCACTAATCTTCTGTGCAGGAAGACTTAGTCCTGCACGGAAGTGCCCGTGTAGGAGCAGGACAGCAGTGTGCCATGCATAATAATGAAGGCGTGCTGCCCAAGCTCCCAGGCTTACACAGAGAATGTACGAGTGCAGGGGGCATTCCTGAGAGCAGAGCTCTCAGAATAAACACATCCCTGCAATGTAGAACAGCAGAAGGTGTTAATAAATGAGCGAGATCACTCATAGGTGTCCTCATATCCCCACCAACAGTCCCCCATGCGTACAACAGCAACAGGACATATAAATTAAAAAAAGAAACCCTTTTATTTATTTTTTAAAAATCCGAGTACAGCTAACCATAGGTACGCGGGTGTGCCCATTGCTTAGCTACAGTTATAGCAGCTTAAAAGGCTGAAGAGGATAACAAGGACAATATATGCAAATGAAATAGCACAGCAATAGTGTAGGGGGCAGAGCATTTACCTACCAAGAAGGCATTCCCGGTTCGAGTCCCACTGCAACACAGTCTATTTTATATGGCAAAGCACATTATAACCAATATTTTTGTTGCAAAAGCCACTAAAAAACATATATTTATGAACTGGAGTACTGCAGGAAATGTGAAGTGTCAGTGTCATAATGAATGAGGCACTAGTAAGCAGGTCTAAGCACACGAATCACAGATACCAGACACATATATAACATGTAACAAATAATAAATCAATGCCAAAAGGAAGATATAATGCAAATGAAATATTAAGCAATGCTAATCATAGCACAGCTCAGCTTAGTTGGGGTAAGCCATGTGTAGGCCGGCTAACTCAATCTGCCCAGTGGTATGCCCCTTTAAGCAATACCAGCATTAGGAAAGCAGGTGTGCCCATAACTTAGCCTTTTCAAAACAATCCAATCACGGGAAAGTGCAGGAAATTGGGCATATTTAAACCCCACAGGTGCCATTAAATACCATAACTGCTTATAGCTCCCTTTTGTAAGCAGAATGGCTGGAGTTGGGGAAGGCATTCAATTTGGAGCACAGCGCTGGGGCATTCAGGAGTCCAGATTCATGGTATGGCTCCTGGTAAAACACCATGAGGAATGACTACTGCAGGGCCAGTACCAGGGCTCTCAGTATAAAGTGGAGGACTGGGAAAGTCTCACCTGTGACCTCACCAGTGCCACTGGTATCCTCCGGACTGGTGAGCAGGTCAGGCATCACCATGCTGACCTAAAGTGGCAGAGGGGTGATCTCTTGGACCAGTGGATCCAACAAGCAAGGCAGATGACCGATGCCCCAGCACTAAGTACCCATTCTACTACGTAGATAATGATTGACTAGATTGTGTATACTATGGATAGGTAATGGCTAAATATCACTGTATTTCTCTGACAGCTGTAGATGAGCAGGCTGCGAACCAGCAAGCCCATGCTGCTAGTCTGCAAAGGCTGCGTTGGGAGGCAGGTTAGTAATATTCCTGCATGTACTGTCATAACAGATAAATATAACAGTTCTGGAAAGTGTTGTACCAGTATAAAAATGTATTCTGCATGAGATGTACTGAATAAACCAGACAATATGGCAGGAAGACTGTCATATAGGCTGCATGGAAATAAAGGTGTAATATCTTGTGAATAAAAATATAACCCCTGGAGTGCTTGTGTACATCCTGCTTTCATATGTCATTGTAGTGTTGCATTATATAAATAGTACTGTTGTATTAAGCAGTGTTACCCACATTGCTGAGTGCAGGTAAAATGTGTAGGAAGGTCAGTATAACAATGTTGAAAGTCCCAAGAGGTCAGTCATATAGAACAACTGAGGGACACATAGACAGAAACCATTGGAATGCTTTACACTAATTCACTGATAGCACCAGTGTACTGTGATGTCAACTGTAATATTTTTACCACACACAGCAGGGGTTTGAATCCCGGGAATGGTAGTAAGTTGTAGGCATAATCATACCTCACAACTGTACAGAGTTTGTGAGAATGTTCAGATAGAAAGCTGTATGCATAATTAGACCCAACAACTGTACAGACTTTGCTAGAATGTTCAGATAATATGCTGTAAGTATAATCATAACCATCAACTGTGCAGACTGTGGCAGAATGTTCAGGTAGTAAGCTGTATGCATAGTCATATCCCTCAACTGTTCTGATCTGTCCAGCATGTCCAGATAAATGGCCCAAATCTGCTGCCCGGTAACCTGTTCCCCTGACAAATCAGTGTGATGATCCAAGAAATGTAGGCAGCTTATATTGACATATAATGGATAGTCAGACCTGAACATAAAAAGAGAATGTATATGGAAACAAACCTGTCGTAGCATCTCACCCAAAGTGTATGACAGCAATTCTCAATATATGTCACATTAACACCTGCATCCTGTCATGCCTTGACCAGAGTGTGTGAAATAAGAGATTGTTAGGTATGTGTATAACAGCAACATGGAATCTGGGAATATGTGTAGAATTTGTCAGGTAGTGTTAACAAAGATTTTCTCCACATCTGTAACAGGTAAGAGGTGGAGAGTGTAGGTACAACACAGGTCATTATATACTGGACTCTGGGAGTATGTGTACAGATTGTCAGGTAGTGTTAACAATGATTTTCTCAACATGTATAACAGGTAAGCGGTGTAGACTATACATAAGACACAGTCCACGCATATACTAGTCTACAAACATAACATTGTACAAAGTAAGGACATTGGGTAGTGTTAGTCTGCAACTGCTGTAAACTGGTGTCTTGGATTAATGGGAATACCTATGCATGCTGTTATAACTAATCCTGAATGCTGTTGACTATGACTAACTGACATCTTTCTTAAAATTGCAAGACCATAGCTCATATGTGAAGGCCGATCCCAGCGGACCCACCTGTCCCACCACAGCTGGCCATGGCACTGGGCACCAGCACATCTGGGGCCCAGCTTGGGACTTCCTCCTCCATTAACCCTGCACCACCTTCAGGTGGAATCGCTACAGGGAATGGACTCACCCCCCCCGGGAGTGGGGGTGGAGAGGTACCTGTTACTCGCTATCAGGTCAAGGCCGTGGTGTGTAGGGAGCTCGACAGGGAGTTTTGAGACCAGCTACGCCAGCTTGAGGACAGCATGTTGCAATTAGAGGATGAGCTTGCCCCTCCTATCCAGCCCCCAGCACAGCCACCTTTGTGGCCGTGAAGGTGCAGTGGTGACTGCCCATGGGTGGGGACCTCAGTCCCACTGTTTCCATTTGGGGGCTTATGGGCTTGTGACTTCCAAACACCCCTCCCCGTCCAAGGTGTTTACCCCTCACATGTGTCATATACCACCCCTGTATGTATCTTGTTTGTCTTGTCTGTTAACCTACCCAACCTACCTCCCCAAATATACCTACTACCCCTCCCCAACATCCCACTCTCAAATGAAAAAGAAAAAAAAGGGCAATCTGTTCCCACAAAATAATCTCACCCTATACATAACTGTCCATTTCACACACGTGTCCACTGGACATATGTAATCCAGTCTAATTGGCATCACAATGAATTATTGTTGTCCTCACCACCACCCAGGGTTTTGAGTGTCCAAATCTACCCCCAAATTCAGTGTATACGCACAGCTTTTGCTGTAGAAGAAACTGGCAGCTATGGACCTTCCCTACACCCTTCCTGCACATCCCTGGCTATTTTCCCTACTATCTTTCCCTCTCTGTGCCCCTTTTTTCACCACTTTCCTATCAACCCATTTTTCTTTTCTTTTAAAGATATTAGCATGGAGGTAAGTGGGAGTATGTACTTTTAAGCAGCAGTAAGCAGGTTTAAGCCTGTTAGTATGGGGGTAAGCTATGCCTACACAGGTTAAGCAATTTAGAAGCTAACTGAGTATAACACACAGTAACTGGAAGTTAGCAGTGCTTACCTCCACGCAAACCCGCTTACAACTGCTTTAAAGTGCCTTAATCACTTTGTATCCAATGACCTGTGTTCTGCCCAGCAACAAAATAAACAGCTCCTACAAGGTTCAAACCCAGGATGCTGGGTACCATAGACAAAGTGATTTACCACTAAGCCATACCAGACATAAACAAATCTGATGTTTTCAGAAACATATCACCCAGTCCAGTCATGCAACAGTACAGAGAATGTATACCAACATCTAGATGTATGTGGGTGTAACTATATTGATATCTAAACAGATACAACATATCTATATATGTAGATATATATATATATTTCCACAAATATATACATATATATTAATATATATGAACATATATACATGCAAATGTCTATATCGACACATATATGTGTCTACACCTGTATGTCTACATATAGACAGCAAGTTACATATGTGTATGCAGATATATATCTATGTAGATATATACGGACATAGTTATATATATGTAATATGTGTCTACACCTGTATGTCTACATATAGACAGCAAGTTACATATGTGTATGCAGATATATATCTATGTAGATATATACGGACATAGTTATATATATGTAATCATATATATATATATATAGAGAGAGAGAGAGAGAGAGGTATATATGGCCATACATCTGTATATAGCAATGGTAGATTAACAAATACAAATATGTCCACATGCACCGTTAATGGGGTGGAGAGGCCCCACGCACTACACGTCTTGTATGAATAGGCATACCCCCCCACACACAGCCAAACACGTCTGCCTGGCAATGCACTACCAAGTGTTGCAGATCCCATAACCAGGACCTGACATGACATGGGCACAAGATTTTAACAGTACTACATCCCACCTGTATGATGTCAGGCTGGTATTGGTAACATATCATGCAGTACAGTCTGCCTCCCATAGGAAATGTAAAATGTGGAAGCTATCAACATCCCCAGGATACAGATGCACAGGCACAGATATGCAGATACAGATATATATATATATATATATATATATATATATATATATACACACACACACACACATATATATATCTATATATATATATATATATATATATATACATGTGACTACACATACACACGCAGATATATGTACAGTAAGATACATATGTAGAAAGTGCACACAATATGGAATATCCACTATGCCTACAGTTAACACCTGAACAACTGGACACCGTATGGGCCACCCATACAAATGCCAATCGTTGCCTGCAACATATACCCACAGAGAGGTCATAGGAAAAAAAAACACCACACACAGGTTTGCAGAAATGGAAAACCTTTAATTGTGTACTATTACAGTTCCATATGCCATGTCATAAAGCTGTTCAGACACTGACATCCATATAAACAGAGTAATGCAATTGTGAAGCAGTTGTACTAATACAGTAGTCTGGAAAGGTTCACAACTGTTGCTGTCCAGGCCAAGCCCTTCAAATTGTACAATAGTAAAGACAGACTGGGCCACAGGATACCAAGCAATCAACAGTATGTAATGCAGGTGTATAGTTCAGCAGCCTCTATCTGCACTCTCTACAAACTCACTAGGTGGTAAAGATGTCAGGTGACCAAATGGGTAACAACTGTTACATAACAAGGCATAACTGACACCATCATAAGCACACTAGCAAACAGAACAGTCTGTATGGCAGGAGGCAGTAGGCTTGCATTAACTCAATGTATGTAAGTAATGTAAATATAGGTGAAGTATATGGTACTGTATATCCAGATATCTTAAGGCAGCTCGGCCCTGATACCCCCGCATTTTGTAACTGCCTAGGTCATTTATGGTGCTTCCGCCCAGGCTCAATAATACATATACCACTGTTACATATACTGGCCTCTAGAGTGCATAAGGGCACACATGTATTGTGTAGGTGATGCCCACACATATATAGCCCCAGCCCCAAGGTATGTGTAGGGGATACAACAGCAGTGTACTGATGGCAGCAATGGCAGTGTGTTATACTCACAGCCCACTACAGAACAACCCCTGACAGCATGTCATATGTGCAAAGCTTGGTATGTAGGTGGAGGACAGATGCTGGAACACAGGCACGTACATGGAAAACTGTTGCCATACACTAAGCAAGTTGCTGGTGTTACAGGATTGTCTGCAACATACCCTTAGTCAGGGAAATGAGGTTAGAAATGGAAATGGATGTAACCATGTACAGATAGCACTCAACACACACACACACTGCCAGTGAAATATCTGACACAGGACCTGTGTGGTGGACAGATAAAACATGATAGGCATACCTCTGGCCACCAAGAGGATAGGCCCACAGTTGAGAGCTATGCAGACAGACTGCATGCCAAGGTAAACTAGTATGTACACACACACCCTGTAACACCAGTAGTATACAAAGCATAACACAACTCTACTCACACTCTGTCTGTAGTTCTTGAACCTCCTACAAATATGTAGCTGCCCTGAGTGTGCCAGTTCTCCTGTAAGAGGTACTGCTACATGCTGTCTGTAACACTGATGCCCACACACAGGAAGGATGTTCATCACACAGGAAATGTAAAGGGACCACGCGCAGATGTAGGGATTTATAATAGGTGGTTGCCATGACAGTGGTAATTGGATGTACTACACATGTGTAATCATGTATATATGGCTAGCTGGATAATTATATGTACATATATTTTCACCATATGTCCTGGACATGGAGTGTAGCCCTACCCCAGCCTCTATAGTCCCAAAGTCGTAGTGCAAGGGGATGTCAAGTATGTATAGCAGGTATATTAGTAGACTAGTGTTACTGTCATTGGGATTGTCTTCACAGACATGGTGTGTGTGGGAGGTCACATCTGCTTATCACATGTGTGCCATTGGCTACTGACATACATCCTAAGGACAATCATAGTAAAGTACTGCTGCTAGCACATAATGTCCCTGTAGACTGCAGCAGAGATATTGTCCAATATATGTGGAAATTCTGACACACTCTGTACAGTCTAAAGGTATACACATAACCCCTTAGTGCAAAACATGTGTGCCATGCCTGACAATATGGATGTAGACAGCCATGTAGATGGGTATAACACATAATGACTGATATACATTTGCCACCATAGGTTATGCATTCACACACCCCTGTCTGGACTGACACATAATAACTGCTGGTACAGGGGTGCCATGGTCACATACTACCCCACTAGATATTGACATACATCTGTACAGCATCCCACTGCTCTGTCTGACATACATGACTGTTAAGGGAGACACGGCAGCAGTACATCTGGCAAGTATCTGCACATGACATCTCACTGGGTAAGTACACTAAGCTGCTAGGCATGTAACAATGCACTGTGTAGGCTGCAGGCAGACTGGCTCAACACTGGCCTACATCTCCTATGGGGGAATGCACATGTACCTGCATATATAGCAGGCTCTGCAGGCATGTCACAGCACAGGGTAAGATACACCTGTGTGAAAGTGCATAACCACAACCAATGTGAACACAGCCACAGACACATATGTTAAGCTAGCATAATATTACAGTATATGGACTATCTGTTCGACACCATTCACATATGTGCTACTTACAGACTAACCCTACATATACTGGGCTGCTACACGGTTTGGTCTGATGGCTGTCTGTGGTATGGGACATGTGTGTGTATGGCCCTACAAACATGTACGCCAATATGGTACCATACCTAGAACAATGACATCTACCACATTCTGTACACAGGCTAAAGTACATATTAACAATACACATACTGTCGACATTCACCATAAGTACACAGACCTCAGTACTGTACAAACATCCACAGAATGTTCAGGTTATGTCATCAAATATAACCCCTACTGTACATAGCATGTGTAGCAGTCTGATATCTCACTGGCTTGTTATCAGATATGATGACACTAATTATGGTGTACAGCCCATATACACCTCTTCATGCACAACATATGTACAAAGGTTGACAGAGTTGTGGCTGGAAGCACATACACAGGGTTAAAATTGACATGTTTCTGTGATAACCTCATACATTTACTGTTGTGACAGGCTTTGTTGCAACATATATCCTTTGAGGGATATGAAGTCAGTAACTGTCATGCCTTTCACTATCTACAGACTTCAATCCTCACACTACCTTCTGCAATCCACAGACAGATGCTCCATGGGTAACACATGAAACCAAAGGCAGAACACACTGCCCAGTCTGCAGATGACCCTGCAGATGGGGATTCCTCATAACCATGGATCTAACATGGCAGGTATTGAGACATGTAGGACAGCCATATCCACACACACACTGTTAAACCAACATTACTCCAACTGCAGTATAGCAGCACTTACAGTCTGTAGTCAGGTCAGGCACATCCCCCACCTGTGTGTTACCCTGTTTCCACAGTGTATGTTGTTAGAAGTAAATCCCCAATCCATCTAAGATGTTGTCTGCCAAACAACAGATCTAGTTCCTGCTCACAGTGAATGAAAAAGGCCAACACCAACATGATGTTCCTAGATATTGGAGTGTGTTTCCATGCAATTGGCTATGGGAATGTTACCACAGCTGTTCCACATGCAATCAGTTAGGGGAGGGCTGCAATTCGTGCAGAGGCCATCAGCTGATCATGAGCATCACTTAAAATACACATGCTGCTGCCTCAGCAAAGCAGGTGTAGGTCTCCACATCCACCAGAGAGGGAGTGGGAGAGGCAGACAGAAGCAAAGACAAGTCAGGGAGGGGTGGGAGAGTAAAACTTAAGCATGTTTGTGTCACACACCAACCAGCACAGGGTATAAAACCCCTGATGGCTATGTAGTGCTATCACAGTTCTATGCATTTATGGGATGCTCCACTTGGGTTATTTGTTGTGGAGTCCTCAGAACATATATGTGATGGTGAGTGACATCTGCAACAGGGATATAGTAGCTATATGGTAGGTGACGTACATGTTCCTGTCTGCATGAACAGGTGCCAGCGTCAACACAGCCATACTCTCACAGGGATGCCCACACATTCACACACTTGGCAGGACCAGGATTACATCTCATCAGTAGTGGGATTGCCACAACATATCACTGTGCAGGTATCACATGCACCACATGGGTCATATGGAAGTTGTATGGGCAACGGGTATGGGGAGGTGTCTGACATCAGACAGCATGCTTCAGTATGCCAATGGGGGTTGTAGTGAGTGTGGATGTGATCATACACACCATACAACACACACAAGCACACAGATGCCAGTACTGACATGCATGGGTGCATGTCTGCATGTGTGGGTGGTGGTCAACTGTGCCAGACAGCTATACAAGGCAAGGTGGTGGGTATACCTTGGCATCAGGCCACATGAGAATGGTCTGCATTGTGGCTCAGGGCTGTAGTGTCTGCATTTGCCCACACAAGTAGGTATTGTATCCTTCATCCAGTCACCTGGGTGACTATTGTGTGTGGCCAATGCTGTGCATTGCTTGCCATGTATGTGTTCCTTAGTCCATGACATGGATGGTATCTGGGATGTGCACATCTCCCACATGCATGTACAGTGACATGTGGAACTGTACCTGGGGTGTCTGGCCCATGTTGTGACCACAGATTATCATCACAGTACTTCTCTGACAGCTGCAGATGAGCGTGCTGTGAACCAGTGCTGGGGGCTGTCTTGGAGGGGCAGGCTCATCCTCTAATTGTGCCACTCTGCCCTCGAGCTGGCGTAGCTGGCCTCAAAACCCCTTATTGAGCTCCCAACACACTACGGCTTGGACCGTACAATGGCTGACAAGTTCCTGTCTGGACCTGCTCCCAAGGGGACAAGCCCCATCCTCAGTGGCAGTTCCACCCGAAGGTGGTGCAGATCCAACAGAGGTGGAGGTCCAAGGCTGGGCCCCAGATTTGCTGGTGCCCAGTGCCATGGCTAGCTGAAGTGGGACAGGTGGTTCTGCCGGGACCTGCAATCCCATACAGCCTATGGTGTTGCAGTTTTAACACAGATAAGGCTTAGTAATACTCAACAGCTTTCAGGATTACTTATAACAGCATGTATAGATATTACCTTTAACCCAAGACAACAGATGTCATACATTTGCAGAGGGAGCACAACACATGCATATATACTGTATGACATCTGTCCAAAGCGTAGATGACTTGTGACTGCAGCTATGAACAGTGGCCCATTATTGGCATGTCACTGTGATAACCTCAAACAGTGACTGTCATGCCACTGTTTCATGTGATGTATGTCCAATCAGTGATGCGATGTCAGTAACTCTCATCACTGTCACTGTGTACTGACTGCAATCCTCACACTATGCTTCTGCAGTTAACAGATGTGTGTTCTGTGAGTAACACAAGAAACAAATGGTTCCACACACTGACCAGTCCACAGATGATGCTACAGATGGGGGTTTCCTCACAAACAGAGCACTGTGTTGTCAGTTATTAAAACATGCAGACTAGCCATTACCACACACAACCTGTTAAACTGGCAGTAGTCTGAATGAAGCATAGCTGCACTTACATGCTGTAGTCATGTCTGGCACATCACCCTCCTGTCTTTAGGCTATTTTTCCACAGTGTATGTTGTTTGAGGAATATCCAGATTTCATATGTGATGCTGTTTACCAAACACCAGATCCAGGTTCCACTCACAGCGGTTGTCATGGGCAAACACCAACATGATGTTTTTAGATATTGTACTGTGTTTTCATGCAATTGGCTATGGGAATGTCACCACAGCTGTTCCACATGCAATCAGCTAGAGGAGGACTGCAATATGTGCAGAGGTCATCACCTGATCATGACCATCACTTACAAAACACAAGCTGCTGCTGAGTAGGTGTACATCTCCACATCAACCAGAGAGTGTGTGGGAAGGACAGACAGAGGCAAAGTACATCAGAGAAGGGCTGGGAGACTAAAACCTAAGCATCTTCTGTCACACACCTATCAGTACAAGGGTTCAACCCCCTGACTGACTAGCCATTACTATTACAAGTGCATGCAATTACTCCATGTGCCACATAGCTGACATGTTGGTGTGCTATAAGAGCATATATGTGTGCTGGTGAGCGACATCTGCAACAGAGATATAGTAGACATACATTAGGTGTAGCACACATGGCTGTCCACATGAACAGATTTCATTGTCAACACAACCACATTCTCTAAGGGACTCAGACACATTGGCATACTTTGGCAGGCTCACAAATGCACTTCCTAACTACTAAGTTTGCCAAACTCCAGTAATGCACAGGTATTACATGCACCACAGGGGATATCCTGAGGTTCTCTGGGCTAGGGCATGTGAACATATCTGACATCAGTCAGTATGCCAATGGGAGTTATACTGGGTGTGACTGTGGTTGGGAACATCATACCCCACACGCTGACACAAGGTGCCAGTACTGACATGAATGTGTGCATTGCTTCATGGGTGTGCAGTGGTTGGTTGTGCAAGATGGCTGTACAAGGCTGGGTGAGGGGTAATCCTTGGCAATTGGCCACCTGACAATGGTCTGCAGTGTGGTTCAGGGGTGTAGTGTCTGCAGTGTCCCACACAGATGGGTATTGTATGACCTGTCCTGTCATCCTGGTTACCATTGTGTGTGGCCATTGCTTTGCAATGCATGCCATGTCTGTGTTTGATAGTCCTTGACATGGACAATGCCTGGGATGTGCATGTCCCAAAATAATTTACAGTGACATGTTTAAGTGTACCTGGTTTGCCTGGCACATGTTGTGTACACTGTTATCAGATGTGCCAATACTGGCCTGGTGTGGCAGGACCTGCTAATAGACAGCAGGTTGACTCTGCACCTGCAATGATAGCATGATACAGGTATTCCCTGGTGTCAGTGGCATCTGTCCATACAGAGCATGTGTGTAAGGCATTGTATGTCCTTTGTGAATCACATTTGATGGCACCACATATGTTGCAGGTGTCCAGTGGGGGAACATAGTAAAGGCGCATTGTCTGGAATTATGTGCCTATTGTACTGTTGGACAGGGTGACATGCCCTCTGCGGCTCACTGCAATCACACCATGCCTATCTGTCAAAAATGTGCAGGGTACTAGCAACATAGCGGGATATTCTAGGCAAGTGTGTTAGTGTATGACACATGGGTTCAGACCGTAGTCTGAGTAATAGTTGGGTTGCTTACTGTGTTCACTAGGCCTTTTGCCAGATGTAGGGGTATGGCTTGCCAACCCTGTCTCTTGGCTGATTGAAATCTGTAAACCTCGTGAGGTAGACATTGTGACATATAAAATGGCCACCATATAGGAAAACTACAAAACCCGCTCCTCAACATGTCCAGTGGTTAGACATTCATAGCCACCTCCACACAGGCTCTGACTGTCAAACATATCTGCCATGTCTTGGAATAGAACTCCTACCTAACTAGTTTATTACACTACAGCATTACACAGTTATAGCATGTGCTATGGAGATTACTGGGATGTTCCATTCCCAAAGGTGTATTTCACAAGGAATTACATCAGCAGGTTTACCAAAGTGGGGAATTTCACATTTCCTGCAAGTGAGTAGCCCAAAATGCATTGCTCACAAAACAGACAGTGAGACACACACATGTCCACAACTGACGTGCGTGGGTACAGAACCCATGACCAAGATCTATATCCCACTACTGCATGGAGATGTAGGATATTGATCTTGGTCATGGGTTCTGTACCCACGCACGTCAGTTGTGGACATGTGTGTGTCTCACTGTCTGTTTTGTGAGCAATGCATTTTGTGAGCAATGCACCACAAGGATTACTTGGGACCTTGCTCCCCAAAGGTGTATTTTACAGGGTATGACATCAGCAGGAGTACCAAAGTGGGGTATTGTAAATGTCCTGCAAGTCAGTAGGGTATAATGCATTGCTCTCTACACAGACACTGAAACATACATAACTGTCATGATAGTGGGTGGATCCCTACCACAGTTCTAAATCACACTCCAGCGGTACACAGTTACAGGATGCGCTACAGAGATTACTGGGTTATAGCAGTCCCAGAGGTGTATTTCTAGGTGGGTGACATCAGCAGGGTTGCCAAAGGAGAGTATATGAATCATAAGGAGTGTGCGTACTCTAAAAAGCATTGTTCCCTTCTCAGACAGACACACACATACACAGTTGGCATTTCTGGGATTAAACATCTACCAAACTAGTTTATCACACTACAGCATTACACAGTTACAGGACATGCTACAGAGATTACTGGGTTACAGCAGTCCCAGCGGTGTATTTCTAAGTGGTTGACATCAGCAGTATTGCCAAAGGTGAGTACGTGTATTGTAAGGAGTATGAGTACTCTAAAAAACATTATTCCCTTCTCAGGCAGATAGGCACACACACAGTTAGCATGTCTGGGATTAGAACACCTGCCAAACTAGTTAATCACACTACAACACAGTTACAGGATGCACTACATAGGTTACGGGGTTACAGCACTCACAGAGGTGTATTCCTTGGTGGGTGACATCAGCAGGATTGCCAAAGGTGAGCATGTGAATCATAAGGAGTGTGCGTACTCTAAAAAGCATTGTTCCCTTCTCAGGCAAATAGACACACACAGCATGTCTAGGATTAGAACACCTACCAAACTAGTTTATCACACTACAGCATTACACAGTTACAGGACGCACTACAGAGATTACTGGTTTACAGCAGTCACAGAGGTGTATTCTGAGGTGGGTGACATCAGCAGGATTGCCAAAGAAGGGCATTTCAAGTGTACTAAGAGTTGTACATGTCTTGTACCTGTGTGAACCCACTGCTTACTGTTGTGAAAACACATTTACACCCGCATAAAAGTGTCTTATTCAGTCCTAAATGACATTATCAAAAAGCCTTGCAGGTCTGGAACCCTGGACCATGCACACCAAGGTTACTGGACTTACCACTAAGCCATCTGGGTTGTATATATGGTTTATGGTTTTTATAATACACATCTTACTAAAGGTGTTCTACAGTACTGAAAGCAAATGGGACAGTTACTTTGTGTACATATGTACAGTACCATTGAATGTACTGTACTCTGTGAAACAACATCTGTACAACTGTCATAACTAAATACATATATGCACCTACGGGATGTGTACATACACACACACACACACACACACACATATATATATATATGTGCATATACACAGACACAGCTATAGCCATATATATATATATATATATATATATATATATATACACACACACACACACACACACACACACACACACACACACACACACACACACACATGTCTGAACACCCTTAGCGACAAAGAAGGGATCCAAAGGAACTGATGTGTACACAAAACAGAGGCATCTCTTGTTTTATAACATTTAAATTGTAATCAGTTCATCAGAGAAGGGATGGTTGTTGTGTCGGTGGAGTTTGGGGTGGGGAATGATGGCTAAGGAAATATACCCCGGGGACTGTGGAGTTTGGGTGGGGGAATGATGGGTATGGACATACACCCTGGTGACCACTTCTGTGTCATTGCTCGACAGTGGCACACGAAAACAACATACCCAACTGTAGTCGTTCTTGACTGTTTATTCTTTTCTATTCCTAACTATGTAATAATATGCAGACCCCACTCACCACCATGGTGTGCAGCATGTTAAAAGACATAGCACATGTGTATGCCTAGCTGCAGGGTAGTCACACACACACACACACACACACACACACACACACACACACACACACACACACACACACACACACACTTGCCAGTATTGTGCATACACATCTTGCCTATGTAAAGGTAACTAGTAGAGTGGTATGCAGTTGGGGTATGTGCCACAGATACCATACAATTACACTTACTCTGATTCTGCTTCTGATCTGGGTGACATCACAGGACTGATTACTTGCAGCACGGTGGGGGGAAAAGGGTGGTTTAGCAGATGACAAGGATAAAGGCCAGTGCAAAAGGTGTTTTTTCTTTGGAAAGCAGCAAAATCAACTGTCATGACAGGATGCAGACACAAATACACACACACAACCATTTGCTGACACACACACACCAGTGATGGGATCAGAACTCCTGCTTATCTACAGATCACTATTACAGTACTACGCAGTTACGAGATGCGCCACAGAGTTTACACATTTCAAGGCAGACAGAAGGCCCTTCTAAGAGTGAGGACAACACCAGGGATACTGACAGTTAAGATGTACATAGCTGTAAACCTATGTGTTTAAAGTAGGAGTCCATTACAACCTGTATGCACAAACATGACACATCATTTGCAGGTAAGACATAGGTAGCCCTGAGAGGTATAGCTGTAGCAAAACAAGCCCTGAACTGAAGTATGCCCATCTGTGGAATGGACAACTACTATCACTATACAGGGTTACAGTGGTCATGCTCATACACAGAATCACAGGACTTGTTTGGATGCATTGACTCCAATTACACAAGGTGACAGTGGGCATGCTCATACACTTAGTAGGACAGGGCCGTTTGGGATGCACTATGACTACAACTATACAAGGTTATACTGGTCATGCTCATACACTTAGAAACAAAGGGCTTGTTCGGATGCACTGACTCAAATTACACAAGGTGGCAGTGGGTACGCTCATGCACTCAGTAGCACAGGGCTGTTTGGGATGCACTCTGATTCTAACCATGGAAGGCCACAGTGTGCATGCTCATACACTTACATGTACAGAACACATTGCAATGGACCCGTATTGTAAACACACAGGTTTACAGCTATGTACATCTTAACTGTCAGTATATATGCACATCGTACAGGTTTACTACCAGATACATGTATGTGACCCGTAAATTATATATCTGTGTCTGTGCTGTGTGATACACATGCATACATGTACACAAAGTACTGACATATATATGTGAAGTGTACACAATCATGCATGTGTGGAAGTGGCAGACAATAGGTTAACTGGGACACACAGGTGGATGCTAACTACAGCATGGGTCACACACATTGCTGCCCTGAAAGGCATACATTGATAGCAGGTTGTGAACAGTGGCATTATACTTGGAACAGTGGCATGCGCAAGCATAATATGTGAGCATTGTCTAATGGTACTGAGGTGCAGGTGTCAAGATGACCTCTCCCGGCTGTGTTAGTTGTCATTATTAGCAGGACAGCTACACTAAGTATATCTGACATTGGTCATATACACAACATCTGCTGGTGTCCGTCACCTTAGATGTAGAATTTGATATCAGCCACATTACTGCCACTTGCAGTGATGTCATGGTACAAGTGGCAACTGCTTGACCAAAACAATGAGCCAATGTCCTGCTGTAATTAAGAGGTTGTCCAGTGTCTGTCATTCTGGGATGTCATGACTGAAAGACAAGCCTTTGTCACACAGCACATGCATCCACGATTCAAGGGAGTGTGGATAATACCTAGGTCGCATTTACCCATATAGTGGCATTCCAAGGCAAAAGTCCTAAACACAGAAGTAACCCTGACACCTACAAGACAATTGCATTGGATGCTAAACTAACCAGTGCTAGATGTGTGGCTTTCGTAATCCATTTGCTCAATGTAGAACCTACAGTGGGGAATACTGACATCTGTGCAGTTAGGAACGCCTGGCTGAAGGCTCTGTAGTGCACAATTGCACTACCACCATATAACTCAGATCCAGACATGTGGGCCATAACACTGGTATGGACCATTCCAGGTGGTGGTGTCCACATATTCATAAAGGCTACTCACAAGTAAAGACCACTACTCCAACATAAGTCATCACAGATGAGTCAGCTACAGGTGACCATGGCAAAAGCTGCATTCTAGGGTGTATCCTCATACATCCACCACCATATCCTCAGACTACCAACACACATCCATACATGTGGTATGACATAGTATGGTAGAACACCAAATAACCTTCGATTGGTGGACTGTACCTATCCCTACATCAAATGTGCAAAGTACCCATGTACTGCCACAGTTGCATAATGTGTTATGCAATGCAATTATACCACTGTTTGTAACCAGGTCAGTTGTACACATACCAGGGTCCCTCGGATGTTGTCAGCATTAACACAGTCGGATGTTTCTGTACACTGGTAAACAACACCCTCATGGTTGGATATGACCTAAATGTACCTGCCCTGATATGTGCATCCCACACTCATACAACATAAATGAAAATGCCATAGCTGTTGTTGTCCTTTCTACATACCGGTGGCTACATTCATTACACACATGTACGTGGCAGATAGGTCCATGGCTGCTGAATGATAACGGTACATAAGGTTTTATATCTATGTTGACAGAGGTAATATTCCCTCTCTACTGGTCACCCATGCCACCTATCATATCATGCAACAACCCATGTGGCATGTATGTCATTAGACATGTCCACCTAATGCAATGCCTACAAACATACCCAAATAACAGGATCATAAGACCTACACACATGGCCTGTATTGACAGACTCAGGGAAATATAGCTATGCTCTGTATGCTCCTGAGTAGTTACAGGTGATATGTCCATGACATGTACAGCCATGTGTGCCCACAGCTCCTACATATACCCCATGTCAACAATTGTAAGCCATGCATGCTGTGTGCTGTCTGGACATTAACCTTATTACCACAATAGCCAGAACGTGCTGGGGTGAGATGTTTACAAGCCACAGACCTCACACATGCTTGAATGAGTGTAATGCCTAGCTCAAACAGAGCACATTACTGGCACTCTTCCAGTAATCATGAGGTGTGTGTGGTATATATGAAGTGCTCATTGTTGACCATTATAGTGCCCTGGCTTCACCGTGGAACTGTCAAGTAACAGTTTGTGGGATCATGACATGGAATATTGCTGTGTGTGTGTCTTGCTGATATGTGCTGTTGGCATGAATGTACACTTGGCTACTCAGTGAAGGTGGTTGTGTGTCCTACCAGTACATGAATACAACATCCATTATGGTGTAATGTTTGGCTGGGGTTCACACATGGTGTGGGGAAGGTGTGGAATGTATCCTCTTGACCTGCTAGTCCACTTACTGATGGAGACTGCATATGTGTACATGTATTGATGTGTGTTTAGATTCCATGCGTGTGCGGTGTCTGATGTTTGAAGATGACTGTTGTCTTAGTACATCATGCTGTTGCAATGCAGCCTCAACATTGCCAACTGTATATGGTGAGTAAGCTGCACTTTAGGTATGTACATATGTTTGGGCATGACTACTAAGTGGTGGGGCTGCTTTGCAGATGAATGATTACGGAGGACAGCTCACAGGTGTGTTACAACCATTCCTACAATAACCTGTGTAACTGCTACACTATAGTTCTGTTAATTGAAGTGGAAGACACACAACGTAGAATGCAGTAAGGGTGACACTGAAGGCAAACCTTTTGACACCTGTAACAGTAACACCTCCCCTGTGCATATATTGTGCATATATCAGCACAGGTGGCAAAGGAAAGAGTCAGTACACTTTGTAGCATGTGCGATAGTGGTGTAACTCTGTAATACATATCATGAGATAGGCAGGTGTTTGATTCACAGTGCTGGCATGTGTGGGTGTGTGTGTGCCCATATATGTCATGTAAGGTGGGGAATACATCCCAAATGTTTTTCACTCTCCTGAACACTGTGGTAGACATCAGTACAGAGTGAAGTGTAGAAAGAAAGGCATAGGCAGGTGGTTGAATCTCACACATGTCAAGTGTCTGTATGTTTGTGTGTGACATACGTGTATATCTTTGTGAATGCCGCAGTGTGTGTGTGTGTGTGTGTGTGTGTGTGTGTGTGTGTGTGTGTGTGTGTGTGTGTGTATGTGTGTGTATGGCTGTCCAGTCCCTGGTGTGAGTCTGTATTTTACCATAGTGAAATGTTAAGACCACCTCCCCCCATCCACTCAATGCAATCTAGTATCCCTGTTGATGTCATCAATCTTAGAAGGGCATTCTAACCGTCTGTAAACATGTACACCCTGGGGTGAGGCTTGTTGTTACATAGCCGAATGATGAACCCCCCACCCAACATTCACTCACTGCAATCTAGTATCCCTGTTGATGTCCTCAATCTTATGCTATTCCGACTACCTGTACATGTGTAATCTCTGTGGCATGTCTTGTAATTGCGTAGTACTATAATGATGATCTGCACATAGGCAGGGATTCTCATCCCAACACTGGCAACTGTGTGTCTGTCAGAGTGTGTTACTGTGTCTGTGAATCCCTGAGTGTGTGTGTGTTACTGTGTCTGTGAATTCCTGAGTGTGTGGGTGTGTCTGTGTTTGCATCCTGTCATCAGAGCGGGTATTACTGCTTCCCAATGAGAAGCCATTTTTTCCACTGGCCTTTACCCTTGTCATCTGCTATACCACTCTTTTACCTCCTCCCCGCTCCAGGTAACTATACCTGTGATGTCACCCACTATGGATGCAATGGCTCTGAACACAGTAGCTTACTACACAGCTATCCTGCTCTTGGATCATTAGATCAGTAAACATAATTGAAACTTGGGAGATTAAAACTGTGATGTGGAAGCTACAAAGTGCATGCAGGTATTGTCATACAGACCTGTGAGTAGTCAACATGCATATATGGGACACTAACCACAAACACTGGCATCCCTGGCACATGCAATTACACCTGAAAGAGGAAGGCAGAACATCAAGATCAATATGCAGTTACTGTTACACATGATACATACTGTCAAACATACCAAATGCATTCTAAAACTGTACTACATGGTATGTCTGTTGCCTGTCAAACACTACTCAACAATATTAATCTACAATTGACTTCCTAGTATGTTTACCCTGTGCATCAGACCATATGAGCATGTCCCTGCACCGATGATGTGGATGACAGGGATGCGGCACAGTCATCATCATATGCACAGGGTGATAATGTTTGCCAGAGGCCTAGGCTGCACCATTGGATGACATCATGTGTGTGGGTTAGGGCCTTTGATATCATTGGGCATGTGTGGATGTTATGCGTGTGTGTGTTGAGGTGCCCTACATTTGTTTCTGGTGTGTGTGTGTGTGTGTGTGTGTGTGTGTGTGTGTGTACACAGGTCTGGCATGTGGCTGGCCTACACTGGGGTATTATTGACAGCTGCAGATTGTAGAAAGCAGGTTCCACAGGTCACGGTGTCTGGCCACGGTCATGTGACCTGCGCCTGCCAGGGGTTGCACGGGCACTACCAGGCAGAGGTCCAGATTGGGTACTGTCTGATGACACATGTCCACTGGAACCGTGCCCCTGTTGGGACCTTCCAGGACCACGTGCATGTGGCCTGCTGTGTCCTGGTGTGGACAGCACAGAACCAGCTGTACTGCTGCTGTTACCACCACTACGGGAGTGGGCATGTGAAATAGCATGTTCACTTAGACCTTCAACAGGTGATGTAGCTGGCCTATGTCCACATGCCCGACGTCTCACTCCCACCAAATGTTCCAGCACAGACATTCCACGCTCAAGGATTGACATGCCATGGTCAAGTGCTCCCACCATGTTACCCAATCGTCTATCCAAGACATCTGCAAGATGATAGTGAGCATTTGCAATTGCCTGGATGTTGTCAGTTAAAGAACGGACAGCCCTCTGAAGCCTCAGACCTTCTCTGTTGTGCCATTCAACACGTTCCTGTGTCTCTGTTACAGCCTGAAACATGTGTCTGGTGACACCAGCTGATTTGCTTTGTCTTGCAGGGGCATGTTGGCCAGTGGTCCTCCTACGACAACACTGTGAATGCACACATTCATGTCCTACGACAACACTGTGCACATGCCTGTGTGTGACATCACCAGTCAGTTGGCTGGGATCATGGTGTGCAGGCACACCTTCCATAGTCTCCACACTTCCCTGTTCCATGCTAACATCCACCAACTGTCCTTCCTCTATGGCCACTGGTGATGGGGTATGTGTAGGCAGGAGAACTGTGTGTGGCGATGAGGGGGATACAGGTGGAATGGCAACCAATGGCACAGATTCAGCCCCTGACAACCCTGTCTGTGCCTCAATCATACCTTCATCATTACTGCTAGAGTCTGTAGGGACACTAACATCAGGTGGACCGCAGGAGGGCAACACATCTACATCAACACCTGTGGGGGCAGACAAGAACTGTACATTATAAGTTATACAGCACAGTACACACACAGACAAACAGACACACACAGACAGACAGACACACACACACACACACACACAGACAGACACACAGACACATGCTATAGCACCCAACTGCATGCAACATGCATGTGATATGGCAGATGACATTCAGCTTAGACAGTTATAGTGGTAGTTATCATACATCCCTGAGTTGCATACAACAGCATGCATGTGTTATAGCAGAAGGCATGCACCTTACACATTTATAGCAGTAGTTAGCATACATCCTTGTGTTGCACCATTTGTGTTAGCAGCTTATGCCCCATACCTGCAACACGATGCATGCACTATGAACTGTTGCACCGCACTGCCATGTTTTGTGCAACATATCTCACATGTTAATAGACCATCGCTGACCTTTGTACATCTGCCATTGATGCTTTGTGTTGGCCACTGCCCCTATGTGTGAGGAGGACATGTGCGTAAGGGTATGTGGAGTGAATACTATGTTTGCCTGAGCCCTAGCTTGCATATCTCCCCCAAAGCAGTGCATGTCTGTTCAATATTATTCTGCCTACCCCTGAGCTGAGTCTACAGACACTGTGCAAGTGGCTGTACACACATGTTTGACATGGCTGTCCCTACTTTGCAATGGTGCCACAGACTAACACAGGTTAACATTACACCAGCCTGTGTGGCATATGACCTTGCCAATCACATGTAGTATGACATGTCTTCTGCTGATGTGTTGAATGACATGCATATATGTGTAACACAATGGTGTCATTTCAAATATACAGTCAGGTAATGGTGTCCCAATGCAGGGATGTGTTATACTAACATGGACCTTCAGTCCACCCTACAAATATGCAGTGACATACTGCACATTGTGCTGATGTGCATGGCCATTGCAGGGCATCATATGGCTTCACTATTGCTATACAGTGTGAGTTACAGACACAGTTCATAGCCATGACTGTGTTCAGATACAATACATATCTAATGTGGAATGTGACCCACATCACTGAGATGTATACACACTAAACCCTAATGTGAAATATGTGACACAGGTCACTGTAGGGTATACAGATGACACCCCTGCACATCTGCAACCATATTACGTATGCCTGGCAACTATGACCTGATGTGGCTAACTTAGCAGTACTCCATGCCCCGCATGCCATCTGTGTACCTCAAACACATGAGGAGCAAACATGACAATGATGTCTGATACCATCAAGGTGAATGTACTGTATCTGTGGCCTGCTGTGGTTGTATGTGTATGTTTTGAACACATGTATGTATTTGGATACTGTATAGGTGAATGCTTTCATGTCGTGACATACTCAAGATGTTCAAGACATGTTATGTGGTGGTTTTGATGTCATGCCTACACAAGCTGTGCACAGTCCTGTATGATGTTTAGTGTTTCACATCTGCAATATCACCATTACACAAAGGCCATAGTTGTATTGTGTCAAGCCAATGTACAACAGGGTGTACACAATGTACAACAGGGTGTACGCACATGTACATCACTTCTACTGTGTGTGTTGCTTCATGTCTCTGGCCAGCCTCCATGGCCATGTGTACACATGTTTTGTCGAATGGTTGTAATGGGCATCTGTGTCACATGTTAGTGTTATCCCATATGACATACACCCATAGATGTCATATGCTCCACTGAGGACAGGGTTATGCAGACAAAGGGTGGTATGTTTGGGATGTGAGATATCATATTTTGCAGGATAGTTGAGCAGTGTTGCAGTCAGCCCACTACATGTCATGGACATATCAGATAGCACATGACATTGTATGACATTCATAGCACGGGTATAATCCACAAGGGTGAATCCTGTGGGCTGGTCATACTCCAGCTGCAACACATTCAGAGTGTGTGCACACATATGCTCTCTGTATAGTACTGTTTGTATTCCCCACATGTGTAATGCTGATCTGTAGTACCTGTCCTTACAGTGAACCACACCTCCACCATTGTATTCACAGCTGTTCACACATCTGGCAATGCTAGTTTGTAAGGTTTAGCATAGGTGTTTCATATAGTCTTCAATCATTCCACATGGGTAACCACTGTGATGCATTGCAGGTCTGACCAGTGTATATTAACAAGACCCCCATACATTATGTGTAGGTGTGTTAAATGGCCACATGGCAGATAGCATGCAATTAATATGATCGATGCATTATCAAGCCTGTTAAATAACAATCTAACCTGCAACAGGATGGTGTCACTGTGAAATGCCAGAGATACCTAAATAGGAGTGTTACAGCAGTAAGATCATTAGCCCCACCTGTGTGACAGCTACAGGGTGCAATATCCATGTTAGCACATAAGCCAGTACAATAGACTATATTTTGGAGTATGCACATCTGTGCATACATAGAGTAGCAGACTATAGTATGGGCATGTGTGCATACATGCCTTGCATATGATGTTACATTACATATTGTACAGTAACACATGTAACTATATGAAATATAGTTGTGTTATATGTGCAGTAGTGACTTACCAGGCAACTCCAGGCTCGGTGGTTGAGAGACACCCACCTCCACAATACCAGCTAAAGCTTGTGGATGGAGGTCTGCAGGTGTCCCCAGGTTGGCCAGTAGCTCCTCTGTACATGTGAGTGGGGGCTGGGTTAGTTGCACCTTGTTCCCTGGCGACTGCATTAGCACACTATTTTGCCCATCTTATGAGGTCAGTGTAGGGTCAGCGCACCTGCTGATAGGTGCAATTTTGGCCGCCAACATCATTTACCCTCCTGCGGAGTTCCTCTCACTGGGCATCCCGCTGCTGTGCATCCTGTGGCACAAGGCTGAAGAGTGTTACATGGTTGTCGAGGAGGTATGGGATGAGGACCTCATCTGCCAAGCGGGTGTATGGTGGCAGCCTGGCACGCGGCATACCTGGAAGACATAATGATGGAGACAGGTCACAGTAACTCACAGAGAAGTACAGAAGTACAGCTGAACATACATGTGTATAATGTTTATTAAGATTACAAATATGTCTTTGCAAATCATGACACTAACACCACTGACATGTTTAACTCACACACATTTGACACTTACTGGTGATTTGATGTTATCACCATATATGTGTTTGTCAAGTGATGACATTGCTCATACTCCATGTGGATGTCTTGATGTGGGCATGTCTGTTTGCCTGTACTGGTGTCTTTACCTATCAGCACATGCCTGGGTGTGTTCACAATAATGCAATAGACCTTAAAGCTGTGTATATGTCACATATATAGTCATACACAGCCTTAAGAGACGTGACCTGTGACCCTACAGACTTGCTCACAGAAAGTTTTACATGTATGTGTTTTGCCATATACATCTGCATGGCACTGTACAGCTTTTTAGCATCCTGCCATGTATTACCCATGTTGCACATGAGAAACACATGGGACAATGGCTGGCCTGATGGTATTTGCAGGGTTGGATATCAACTATAGCATGTATGGTCATAGTGAACTAGTAGGCTATATGCCCTGGGTCATTTATGAGCCTAGGCTGAAAGGTTACCTAGCTGTAGCCAACAGACAGGTTAGTTTCTGTGGCCAGTTCAAGCAGTGCCACAGAACTGATCCACAGGGTTACTGATATATTTGCCATGCGGTCCTCACACCATGTCACAAAGAGGGGCAATATGCAGCTTCACTGGACAGGGATGCATAGTATGGCAGGAGTATGTAAAGTGTAAGGGACAGAGATCTGTCAGGCATGTTGCGATCCTTTTACTATTAAGGTGGATGTCCATGAAGTATGTGTTTATTTGAAATCAGGATGTGTAAGTGTAGCATGTCCAACATCTCTGGGTTGGACATGGCTTTATTTAGGGTAGGCATCATGCTACGTAGTGGAGCTAGGGATTGGGAAGGCCAGTGTAGATCATTTGAACATGGCCAATAACCCTTAAAGGAGATAAGTTATCTATTATGGGTCACTTGAGCATTGAGTATGGCTGAACAATGATCTCTATATTCATGGACGGCACCCTGTCATGATTAGGGATGCCACGTATGACTACCTGTCTGGTGTGCTGAAGTAACTATCAAAGGAAAGACTACTGTCCAGCTGCATCCCATACACACACAATGTCCATCATGTTGACCACTGCCTAGGTGGTAGTTCATGGGTACAGGGTTTTTAACATAGGGGATGACAATGCAATACTTAGCTGTCAGATTGTAGCCATATGTCACACACCACACATTGAACCACAAAGGCCATTCTGTATGTTGACCACAGCACACATTGAGTCAACTATTGCTCCTAGTTCATAGTCATTTGCAAAATCAATAGGCAGATGCCTTCTGTGTTAGTCTGTGTGGTATAGATAACAAAGAGGGGGTGTACCAGGAATTAACCCTGTATTATTGTAGCTGCCACAGGTTTGATGTGCGTTTATTAGTCAGACACCTTCTGTAGTGTTGGTTCTGCCAGCAGTCCAGTTGCCGACCACTCCTGTGACATAGGAATATACACCTAGTTTACTGAGTGTAGCTGAAACAGTATGGGTGATGGTGTCCTAAGACCTGGCAAGGTCATGATATGCTGTGTGAATCAACCTTACTATCATCTACATCTGTACTGACTACATCAAATAAGTTGATCACAGTTCATGGCCTTATAGGCCAGACTCAGCAAGGTAGTAATGCACTATTTCCCATTGTCAGTGGTGTCTCCCCCTTGGTGGGGTGTGATAACTGTTGCTGTGCACCATTCAGTGTGTACACAGCCTGACATGAGGTTATGATTGAACATGATGTGTATGTAGACAGAAAATTGTTCTGACATTTCTGTAGGATACACCCTGGGATGTTGACAGGTCCCATGAAAGCTGTATGTATGGCTTTATAGAGTGCAGCTTGTACCTGCATAGTTGTTATTACAGGGGCTCTGAAGTGTACATGGATATATAAATATGTGTACCTGTGGGGGGAGGTGGGAGTGGGTTTAGGTTCTCCAAGACCCTATCTGGATGAACATGTGCTATTTCTGTAGGTGCAGTACTTCTTATGCCATAGTACTGTGAAGCACAACAGGTCTTGCTGCCATTACGATTCATGACACAGCTATAGAATGCTCTGTGGTTGGCCTCATAATATATGGCTGATTAGTTTCACAGGAGCTTTGTATGGTTTTATATGGTGTATCTGCATCTTACTGAGGCTGACCAGGGATCCCCTCCATCATGTGTGTTCACTCTTGTAACAGTTACTACCTTCTGTGGTACACTTTAAGGCAGGGTACCACCAGTTTGCCTTCTTGTTTGTGTTTGGTTGAATCTTGGTTCTGTTTCAATGGCACAATCACTGCACTTATGTGAGTGCTTAAAGTTAATTTGTATAGGATTCAGCATTTGTACATGCATTGTCCATCTGCATGGGTGCCATGACAGTCACCACTTCACTCTTAAGAAGCATAACATTGGCTTTGGAGACTGACTATGTGTAGCATACTGTTATCTCTGTTTGTGTGACTATGGTGATCCAGGTTATTGGGGTTGATGAAATCCAACATGCATTGAGCACAGGTGTTAGTACATGAGGAGTCTTCCCAGTTCATAATGGAATAGTTGAGAGTAGCCATTATTATGATTTTCTGTCTCAAACCTAATATTCCCCATTACAACACAATATGACAATTGGGAATTCTGAGGCATGGTGGGTGATCTGTCGCAAGGTGCAATTTGGATTCCACTTTGGCACAAAGGTAGTTGCTCAGCATAATGCATCTGAAGTTATGCAAGTGCAACTAGCGTGAGGGTGTACATATCCTTCAGGAATATGGACACACCTGTGTCCCGTGTGTTCCAATAAAGGATAATGGGCAAGAGGTGAGGTATGTGTTATAACATGGTCATACAGGTGTGCTCTCCGGAGCATTGAACCATATCTCAGTCACTGCACAGATATGTTCTCCATGTTAAGGATTGATATAAGTGAGTCCATACTGAGTTTCTGAAATGTACCATTGAGTAGTGAGACCCACAGTTTATTGCTTGGCTGTCCCTGTTACAGCAGTGGACTTTCACTTGAACTTCGCATAATGAAGGCACTATAGGGGAAGCATGAGCACTAGCCAGTATCCAGATTCCCAGGGGTGACAGGTGCAGGCCCTGTCTGGCAAAGCATCATGGTCTGTCAACCATGTTATCTCAGGCAGAGAGATACTGGTTACCCTTTGCATTGCACCAGTACATTAGACAATTGTGGAATACAGTCCCTTTGTCCCTGTACTGCAGTATCATTCTGGCCAGTGGCAGAATGCTACCCAGGCTTTGGGACATACCTGCATGGGCTACAAGATCTGACAGTTCCTACATGTGTTTCCATGCAGTCCAGGCTACTGCATCACAGGTCCTGCACAACAACATGGAATATGCCAGGGCCATGTGTATAGTTCAAAAGGTGGTCTGAGTGTATGTTTGCCCTCGTATAGCTTGGTATGTAACATAGTGCTAGAGTTTGCATTCACAAATGAGTTCTGTTGGGCATGTTTCCGGCCACATGTTCTGAGGTGTGGCACAATTATGCAAACTATGTCACACAGTTTATGTATTTTGTTGTCTGTCTATTCCAGCTTGGGAGGTCACTTGCTTGGCCATATACTTAGAAGCCTCTGTGAATGTGTATGATTTATGGTAGTATGTGTGGGTGTCCTTACTGTGTTCTGGTAAGGGTATGTGTTGGTTGTGATGATGAGATGCATGTGTTGACCTACACCTCATGACTGTCCAGTCCAGTCATGGCTGTAGATTGGACTGCCTTCCAGCTTACCCCTGTAGCTGCATCCCAGACAATGTGTGGGGTGTGGTGCTAGGTGGGTTTGGCAGTGTACATGGCATAGAGATTACATTCCCTCAGGATGGCCACAAACACAAAGCTGACATTAGTAAACACCAGTAGCTGACTAGTGGACAAGCCTGTATGAGCATTCAGTACTACAAGTACCAAGTACTGTATTTAGTGTACTTACTGCTTATGAATATGTTTTAGACAGTGATGCTCACAAGTAATTACTTGGGTTATGGACGTGACAACACTGGCTATTACAGAAACATAGTAGCTACCTTTAGCAGCAATCCTCCTCTGAGGAGTACATCACATCCTGATAGTTGATTACAGATTTTGCAAGTGTCTACAGGTCTGTTTCCTTTTCTGGGTATAAACTCACATATCCACCAGAACCATGAGCTCTGTTGGGCACAGACACCCACTCCCCAAACAGAGGCATGTATCAATAGACTCTGCTGCCACTATCAACATGATCAGGATATAATCAGATAGTTTAAGCCCTCACCTATGAAGCCGCTATTACACATGGGTAGCAGTCTCCTACATCTTACACTCCTACTGCAGATGTTACACTGGAGTTAAAGATGATATGCAACCTGTTTCATTACCAGTACTATGCACTACCTTACATACAGTATTTGCAAGTGGCTGTTAGGTTGGAAATGAGAGATTAGGCTACACAAACCTGAAAGTTCAACCAGTGTGTCTCTACTCTCAATATCCACTCTATGTAGGTGTGCACACAGCCATTTGGCCCAGCCATGTAACAAGGGTCACTAGACATTTGCATAACATGTACACATGCACAGCTGTTATTGCTTGCAAACAATACTAGTGAGGTGGATATTACATGTGTTACGTGCATGGATAGTTACCTAGCTCTTCCAATTATCCTTGCTATCATGCTGCTAAACTGTCAGATGAATACAAGTCATATGTATCCTGTTATTGAGTATTGTAATTGCCAACAGACATAACTAATGTTTGCATAACATAACAGAAATGCTATGTAAAATGGAATACAGATCTGCCTAAAATACTGTACATTACACAGGTATTGGCACAATATCCCACAATGCAAACCATATTTGCACAGTAAGCCCACCTTTGACATGTTCATCTTACTTATATACCCATACATATGTCTACTCTTACAATATATCGACATATATTATCCCCTGTTATAGCACATACTTGTTGGACCAGCCCTCACACTGCCAGTGGCTGAAAGAGAACTGGTGAGTTCCAAGCCCATATATATCATCCCTTGTGGTGTATGAGGAGTTTGCCTTGTGACCTACAGCAATACATACATTGAATACTACAAGCATTACTACTGCTCAACAATACATCGTTACAAGATATATATTTCCACTATATGCATTGATTACACTGTAATTCTTACAGAACAGGTACTACATACACAGACATACTAAATGTTATACATACCTTCTTAGTAATTGGAGGTATTATTGACTGGTATATTACTCATTTTCGGTTTGTGTTTCAATCTGCTGTTGGGTATTTTGTACTGTTCTGCAGGTAGATACAGATGGTTTGAATGTGTGACAAGGCAACCTTTTATAGTTACAGATCAGTAACATGTGCTATCCTGATAACCAGTTGGTGTTCCTAAGTAGTTAATTACATGCACATCAGCTGTGCAGCTACTGCCTTAGTCAATACTATGGCAACAGTGGAGTATAACTGAGTACTCCACTTGGGCGTTGTCCCTTTGCCTTACTTGTGAGGAAGACAGCCTGGAAGTGTTGTTCGACATCTATTGCAACAGCTGTATGGAGATAAACACTAATATATTGTTTGTAATGCCTAGAGGATTTGGTCTAAATGTGAGTACTGCTGTTATATTTCTGAACATTGCTACTTGTGCAGGGTTATTCTGTACCTAATACTTCTGCATATGTTTCAGTCTGGCTGATATGTTTGACCAGCTCAAGGCTGCATGGCTATGCACATAATGTTAGGGGGTTTACAGTGTGCTTACCAGACATCTTTAGTTTGGTGTTAATGTGTATCATACTGTGCTGATCATCAGTAATCGGTAACACTTCCTGGTGTAATTACTTTTCAACCCTCTGAAATGAGAATAGTTCAAACAAACCCTGTAGCATCAGCAGCTGTTCCATTGTACAACAGCAACTATTTCACATAGGGCCATGTTAGTGTGTATGTGTCCAGGTATGTTAAGGTTTCAGCAGATGTCGTACAGTGGGTGAATAATTGGTTATGGTATGACAGTATGTATTGCTGTAATTAGTTTGGGTGTGGGGGAGATGGTGGGTGTACATAGCAGATGCAGGTGTATAGGAACCACTTTTATACATCTTTTATATGTGTGTGGGGATTCTTTCCCTATGTGAACACCTATCCCTTAGTGGACTAATACTATGGTAACTGCAGGCTGATTCATTAAAGCACTTTTAATGCTTCCTGTATAGCATGCAGGTACTGTTAGTCCTTGAAACCTTTTGTCAATACATCAGAACGTAATAAAGTTTTGCTAAATGAAAGTGGTCTGTGTATTTCTGTCATGGATATTTGCAGTCATTGTAGTTGTGTTGGTGACTGTGTCCATAGAACATATTTGTAATAGTGTATTGGCATATACTCTTCATATGTTATGTTCATATTGTTTGGGGGGGCAGAATGTATGATTGCTATGGTCCATGTTATACTCAGATATGAACACTTCAGATGCTGTATACACACATGTATGTATGTATGTATCTGTGTGTGTGTGTGTGTATATATATATATATATATATATATATATATATGTATATAGATATATAATATACATTATTGCATACGTTTATCTGTACCTCCATAGATGTGTAGATGTTTTTAACCTATCTATATATCTACATATATATGTATATCTTTATATATCGACATGTATCTATGTATCTCTGTCTCCCTATATATATATATATATATATATATATATATATATATATATATATATATATATATAGCATACGCCTTTGATTGGGTACATGGCGGTTTGTCCTATTTCCACACAATCCTCCCTTTTGTGTTTTAACCTGTCTGAATACACAGCTGGCATAGGTACATCTCAGGTAGCTTAGTGGTAGGTTACTGTGAGGATGGCATACTTGGTTGTGGGTTCTAATTCTGGAAGGGGTTATTATTTTACCTCTCATAGTAGGCACTGGTAGGGAAAGTGTGAATAACACACATTTAAGCGGTTGTAAGCAGGTTTGCCTGTGGACTGCACGACGTTAAGCAAAGGTTAAACCTGTGCAGCGCTTAGCCGTTTAACCATGTTTAAGTGCTGCTTACCATTATGCAAACCCGCTTACAACTGCTTTAATCCACCTGCATCCAACAGCCCTTATTCTGGCCCTCATAATGAATTAACAGCCCTTGAACCCGAGACCATGAGCACCACAGTCACTGACTTTACCACTAAGGCATCTGAGATATGTACAAATGTTATGGTGTTTAGAATATACATTTTACTACAGGCATTCCTCACTACTGAAAACAAATGTGACAGTCAGTTCGTGTACATATGTATAATACATGTTAATGTTCATATGTTTGTGGAATTAGGTGTTGTAATGTGACATGACAGGGTGTATTATGGATGAGAAAGGTTCTTGTTTTGTGTCCTTTTTATAATATCCCCATACTCCATGTATACCCCTCCAGTTCACTTATTGAACATCCAACCCAGGTTCTCCTTGATGCATGATTTCATTACCCATCATTCCTCCCCCACCACAATCTCCACATACACAACAACCATCCATGGTAAATTAGGTTAATATTAATAGTTATTACACCAGAGCTGCATGTGTTTTGTGTACACTTCAATTCCTTTGGATTGCTTCTGTGCCATGAAGTGTGTTCATAGATGTTTATATATATATATATATATATATATATATATATATATATATATATGGCTATAGATATAAATGCATATATATATATATATATATATGTGTGTGTGTGTGTGTGTACAGACATCACTGACATGTGTATGTATGTATATATATATATATATATATATATATATATATATATATATATATATATATAGTATTAATTTGTAACAGTTATACATATGTAGACTTGTATATGTTGATTCACAAACTACAGTACATTACAATGTACTGTACATATGTACATAAAGTGACTGTCCCATTTGTGGTCAGTACTGTGGAATACCTATAGTATAAGGTGTAGTCTAAAGACCATGAAACATGTATAAAGTTCAGATGGCTTAGAGGTAAGTCCGATGATTATAGTGTGCATGGTCCAGGGTTCAACACCTGCGATGTTTTAAAAATGTTTTTTACTCCAGAATAAGGCTCGTTTAAGCAGTTGTAAGCATGTTGAAAAATGTTTGTATGACATTAAAGCAGCAGTTAAACAGTTAAACAAACTTTAAAACGTATAACCTGTGTGCGCAAACACAGCCACATCTGCTAACTACTCAGGTTATATACGTTTCAGTGAAGTAACATCTCACTATGTGCTTACATAACATTACATTTTCTGTTGATTTTACTCTCCAGCACACATGGGTTTATATGGATGTTTAAAATGTTTATTATATTGACGAATACTACCTATATATGCAAGCTGTGGTTAATGTATATTTTTTAACATGATAAACATCCCTGACTTTATTGGGATTTGAACCTCGAATGCACAGATACTATGCAAATGCTGTAACCTTAACACTATTGACATTAACATTGCTTCTGCCTATTTCCTATTTAGATGATTTCTATGTGTAAGCTAGGCTAAACAAAGAGTGGAGGCACCCAGACCCACTGAGCTTCACTTACTCTTGAAATAAAAACAAAGAACAAATGAAATGAGAGACTATAAATTGCATTTCTAACTACATTAGGCATAGCCCCTCACTGACACATCTCAAGGGAAACCTTGATGTGTGAATGGATAACAGAATATACACCCCTGGGATCATATGTCCTAGAACCATATAGCCAGGGGGTGGGGGAGCCCCTCCAGTTTTATAGCTACAATACCTGTTGGGAAATTGAATGGTGTTGATTTTTCATGTTAACATGCCCTCTTTAGATTACTAAGTGCCCCTATCACCCTCCACCACGCCAGTCTTCAAAAGCTTCCGGCAACTCTGCCTGGAATCACTTCATTGTCTATGCTTGACAGAGGCTCAGTTACTTCATTAATGGTGCAGAGTAAGCCAACACACTGTAGCTATGCTTCTAATTGCCCTTGGGCAGATAGCCTACTACCTATCTGTGAACCTCTAAAGTGCAGGCCATCACAGCCATAATATGTAAATAAACAGAGCTTTCAGATCACAATATACAGTGAAATATCACCATGTAGTCAGAAAAAACAGTTAAGTACAGCAAGAACATACAGTACACTGATACTTAATCACTCCAAAAGCTTATCTTGGAAGCTAGAAGACTTGTATACGTTTAAGGCTTTCTATTGCTTACCAGTAGGTTACCTACAGGAAAGATGAGAAACAAAAACAGATGGGAAACATGCATGTAACACTACCATACCAGCCTATGTGTCAGCCTTAGGCTTTGGAATACTGGCCAAGGCTATTGGCTACGCCCATGGTGCCTTTTTTAGGGAAGTCTCAAAGGTGAATCCCACCTTTGTAAACAGCACAATAGCAGAATCAATGAGGGTTATGCTACTCAGCACTAGGGGTTGTGATCACAACATGCACGCACTCACAGCACTCCTCAGTATGGACAACATCAACATCTGTACAGTAACTGAGACCTGTTTTAAGGATCCTGAGAGCACACCAGCACTATGAGACTGCAACCCATACCACACATTTTGGACACAGAACAATGACTGACACAGACATGGAGGGGGTGTATCCATATTCATCAGGGTTACCTACACCTCCAGGTTAGTGGGGCAGCATGAAACCTCTGAGATCATCCATGTGGAGCTAACATCAGCCACAACTGCAATGCAAACTGTGGCCTGCTTCAGATCACCCTCCATGACCCAGGACCACCACTCCACTTACCTGGAGACAGTGGAAAACATGGCAGTCCTACCGCACACCCTGGTATTGGTCGATGTCAACTACCCTACCATTAACTGGGAAACTTACTCAAGTACTCACTTCCAGGCACAGTGCTTCCTGGAATTTATAACCTCATATGCCCTGTATCAGATGGTAAACTCCCTAATGAAGGGTGAAAGCATACTAGAAGTGGTAATCACCAACATGGGTGACAGGTGCACCACAGCGGAGGTAAACCGATCACTGGTTAGATCTCACCATGAACCATTCACTGTTTCCACACCCAACCATCTCCCCCACCCATGGACACCATATTGTATACCTTTCCTACAGCTAAATTCACACTACTGGAGACAGGGGTTGGGGGGGTTTGTAGCCCAGCCCCCACGCTAAGGGAAAACACTGCTCAAGATACAGACAGATTTACAAATGCACTCTCTAAGCACCTAGAAGGATATATGGATTGTGCCATCACTGGTAATTCAAGACTCACTCCTCCTAGACAAGGACACCAGTCTGGTGGACCCCTGCAATAAACAGGCGATACAACAGAAGTAGGACAGTAGTCCAGAAAAACAGCAAATCCCAAGAAGGGCAGACATCCATAACCGGTATTAGTAAGAAACATAGGTCCCTCATGAAATCATCCAAGGCTAACATCAACAGGAAAATAGGCAAGGATTAGAAAAATAACCACAAAGCCTTCTTTGGCTATGTCAAGGATCTTAGTGGTAACACACAGATTTGCACTGTGCTGGTGCAATATAGCACTAACTATACTGACCCTACTGATATCAACATCCTAGCAGATACATTCGGTGCAAACTTCACCCCTTAAAGAGCCCACAACAATACCCAAAAAGTACAGTATTCCAGACATCAGAGACACACAGGTGGAAATGGCCCTCTCTAACACCAATACAGAGGGTCAATGGAGGCAGGTGGTATCCCAGATTGCATTTTGCAAACACTACAAGACAAACTGACCCCCCACCTAATTAAGCTTTACAACCTCAGCCTCTCCACAGGCTACATGCCCATACAATGGTGCGTGGCAATGGTTATTCCACTCCACCAAGGTGGAAACACAACTGACCATGGTAACTACCACCCCATAAGCCTGACTAGCTTGGTCTGCAAAGCTATGGAGCGCATCCTCATGGCACTCTTTAACAAAGACTTTGGTAACCTCCAAACACATGACCCAACCCAGGTCAGCTTGGTTGAGTGCAGTTCATGCCTACTGAACCTGTTGGACGTCTTACAGACAGTCACCAAGACATTAGATGAGGAGAGAGGTGGTTCACACATGCTACCTGGACCTCACCAAGGCTTTTGACACCATTCCCCACTCAGGTATTATTGATAAACTCACCAGCCTGTACATACACCCATACATCACAGGATTGTTGCCAATGGGCATACACACAGAACCCACATGGGTACGACTAGCGGTCTCCAGGTCCAAGTCTTAACCAGTCATGACTGGTATCCCACAGGACTCAGTCCTGGGACCCCTACTGTTTGGCATATACTTCTAAGAGATACAGGCAAACACAGGTGGACTATGGCAGACCATGTTTGGCAATGATTGCAAACTGGGAGCCATACTTGACAGTCCAGCTGACCACAGACATCTTTCAAAGGGCCTCACAGAAACCATCACAGGGTGTCAAAGTCATGGCCTCCAGCTAAGTGCCATAAACTGCATGGTCATTCCATTGTGAAATATTAAGCACCCACATATTAACACATAAGTGGAGGCCACTTTAATACAGATGAGGTAATAGGGTATCTGGGGACTAATGTATATAGTGATCTCTCCTTTGACAATCATATGTCCAAAGTAGTTAGGACAGCCTTCTATGTAGGCCATCTGATTACTAAAGGGTTTGCATCTAGACATACTGAGGTTATAGTGCCCCTTTACTCATCACTCATCAGTCCCATCATAGACTATAATAACCCATTTGGGACATACCTCAGAAGACACATCCAACAGCTGGAAGGTCCACGAATGTACCTCGTCAAGAGGATTACTGGCCTCAAACATATGTCCTATGCAGCCAGACTGAATAAACTCCTACTTTACTCAGTGGCATCTCGTTTACTCAAAGATGATCTCTGCTGGCCAACAAAGCCATGCTGAACCCAGGCTTAATGGATATGCTCTACCTATGGTAATCCATGTAACAGTGAGCCACATGCTGTAGTGAGCTGAACCTTGCCACAACAATAACTGGAAGATGCTGGAGGGACGGATTCCTGTCACAGAAACTCCCCATACTTTGGAGTAACATCCCTAATTACATTATACAGAGCCCCTCACTAACACTCTTCAAGAGAAACCTTGAAGAGTGGATGGGGAACAGTAGATACAACCCAGGGATTCCACCATTGGCTCTACTCCACAGAGGGACAGTTAATGAATCAATGGGGTGGCAAAAGCTGACACATTTTGGCTAGGCTTATGAATGCCCTCAGGCAGTTAGCCAAGTACCTACCTATGAACCTATGAACCTATACATACAGTATCAGCACATGCTGATAGCTTAATTTACTGTTCAGGTATTTACTTACCTTGTGCCAATAGCAGTTGTATGTGCAATAGTTGAGAGCTGCCTGTGTTGGATGCAAACAGTAGACTGCCTATACATGACAATTTACAGGCAGTCTTGTGTGTGTGTGCCATCCATTTTTACTGTGTGTGCAGGTGGAGAAAGGTGTCAATCCCCAGGTGCCCACACTGTCAGTGTGTGCGCTATACTTTCCCTCCTTGCCAAGGCATGGGCATACTGGGCACATCTCTGTCTGCCTACTGGGGCTGGCTCAGGGTGGTCATGGTCTGAGTACCTCTGTGCCTGTGGGGCCTTTGGCAATGGCGGTGGGCTGTGAGGGCCTTCACCATTCTGTCCCTGCTGCAGCTGTTTCCGCAGGATTCTGCAGCTGTTTCCACAGGATCATATTGTGTAGCATGGCACATACTATGAAGATGTGGGCACACATGCCTGCAGAGTACTGCAAGGCTCCACCAGATATGTCCAAGCAATGGAACCATGATTTAAGCATCCCAAACACATGCTCTATGATGATTCTGGTTTGTGCGTGTGCCTCATTATGGCATCCCTGCATGGGTGTGTGTGTGTGCATTTCTGATGGGAGTCCATCGTCCACAGTTCCAGTGCATAGCCAGCATTCCCCCACCAGGTGGCCATATGGGATGTCCCCCCTGGCAAATACCTGATACAGTTGTGAGGCATGCCAGATGTGAGAGTTGTGATAGCTTCCTGGGCTGCCAGCACACACATCCATGATAATGCCCTGGGCATTGCACATGACCTGGCAGTTGATGGAGGGGTATCCCTTGTGGTTTATGTAGTGCATACCCTGCTCACTGGGTGGTGACTTGATGTGCATGTGCATGCAGTCTATTGCACCCAGTACCTCCGGGCATTCTGCCACATGGTGGAAGAGACACATATTTCTGGCCAACTCCTCCTGCATTTAGGGGAAGTATATGTGCTCATTGGCATGTGGTAACATGGCATCCAGGAACTGGTAAAGTACCCTGGATGCTGATGCCTGTGAGATCCCCATGATATCCCCAGTTGGCCTTTGAAAGGTACCTGTAGCTAGTATTCTTAGGCTTACACATACCTTTGTTTCCACTGGGATAGGTTCCCCTCTGTTTGTTCTAGCTTTTAGGTGTGACCGGCACAGCGCCACAAGTTGCTGTAGGGTGTCCCTGTCCACCCTGTAATGCTCTACTATCTCCAGATCATGTAGCCCCTGGTAGGTTACCCTGGGTTAGAACACACCTCTCCTCCTCTGGTACCTGAGGTGGTTGTGTGCATCATCCTCCACACCACCTTCAGTCTCCAATACATGCTGGTGGATCAAATCTATGGCAGCCCCTAACATGTACATACTAAAAGTTCCCTGTCTGTATACACCGATGGTGAAGAGTGTATATGGGAATACACAAGCTGCAGGGTATCTTAATTATGGGTTTTACAGTGAGCACTGCAAGTGTGGGGCCTTTAGTGTGGAGTTATGCTTGCCTGCCTTGATTAATCTGTTGCCCTTTAATTAACTTTTAAACCTGGATCCCCTCCCATTAGCAGGCATGCATCCACCTGCTGTCTTTCTTGTTTTGTACTTTTCCTACCCAGTCATGTGTTGCAAAATGTGTCTTGTAGCTGCTATACTGCAAATCACTTTGTTCTGCTGTGACATTTTACTGTATTCTTTGCAGTACCGCCCCTCCCCTTTCCTGTTCTGCAGGTAGCTGTTTGCAGCCTTGTTAGCTGTTGTCAATGGCCCACTGTAGGTTCCTAGATGTTAATTAGTCATCTGTACTCCAAGGCTAAGGATAAGGCGTATGAAGAGTTGTATAAAAGGTTGGACACTAAGGAGGGAGAAAAGGACCTGTACCGATTGGCTAGACAGAGAGACCGAGCTAGTAAAGATGTGCAGCAGGTAAAGGTAATAAAGGATAATGAGGGAAACATACTCACAAGTGAGGAGAGTGTGTTGAGCAGATGGAAAGAGTACTTTGAGGGGTTGATGTATGAAGAGAATGAGAGGGAGAGAAGGTTGGATGATGTGCGGATAGTGAATCATGAAGTGCAGCGGATTAGCAAGGAGGAAGTATGGATAGCTATAAAGAGGATGAATAATGGAAAGGCTGTTGGTCCAGATGACATTTCTGTGGAAGCATGGAAGTGTTTAGGTGAAATGGCAGTGGAGTTTTTAACTAGATTGTTTAATGAAATCTTGAAAAGTGAGAGGATGCCTGAGGAATGGAGAAAAAGTGTTTTGGTACCGATTTTTAAGAATAAGGATGATGTGCAGAGCTGTAGTAACTACAGAGGGATTAAACTGATCAGTCACAGCATGAAGTTATGGGAAAGAGTTGTGGAAGCTAGGTTAAGAAGGGACGTGATGATTAGTGATCAGCAGTATGGTTTCATGCCAGGAAAGAGCACTACAGATGCAATGTTTGCTCTGAGAGTGTTGATGGAGAAGTACAGAGAAGGTCAGAAAGAGTTGCATTGTGTCTTTATGGATTTAGAGAAATCATATGACAGGGTGCCTAGAGAGGAGTTGTGGTATTGTATGAGGAAGTTGGGAGTGTCAGAGAAGTATGTAAGAGTGGTACAGGATATGTACGAGGGTAGTGTGACAGCGATGAGGTCTGCGGTGAGAGTGACAGATGCGTTTAAGGTGGAGGTGGGATTACATCAAGCATCATCTCTGAGCCCTTTCTTATTTGCAATGGTGATGGACAGGTTGACAGATGAGATCAAACAGGAGTTCCCGTGGACTATGATGTTTGCAGATGACATTGTGATCTGTAGTGAGAGTAGGGAACAGGTGGAGGAGACCCTGGAGAGATGGATATGTGCTCTAGAGAGAAGAGGAATGAAAGTCAGCAGTACTAAGACAGAATATATGTGTGTGAATGAGAGGGAGGCTAGAGGAATGGTGAGGATGCAAGGAGTAGAGTTGGCGAAAGTGGATGAGTTTAAGTACTTGCGATCAACAGTTCAGAGTAATGGTGAGTGTGGAAGAGAGGTGAAGAAGCGAGTACAGGCAGGATGGAGTAGGTGGAGAAGAGTGTCAAGAGTGATTTGTGACAGACGAATACCAGTAAGAGTGAAAGAGAAGGTCTACAAGAGGGTAGTGAGACCAGCTATGTTATATGGGTTGGAGAAAGTGGCATTAACAAAAAGGCAGGAGTCAGAGCTTGACGTGGCAGAGTTGAAGATGTTGTGATTTGCACTGGGTGTGACGAGGATGGACAGGATTAGGAATAAGTATATTAGGGGGTCAGCCCAGGTTGGAAGGTTTGGAGACAAAGCCAGAGAGGCAAGATTATGTTGGTTTGGACATGTGCTGAGGAGGGATGCAGAGTATATTGGGAAAAAGATGCTAAGGATGAAGCTGCCAGGTAACAGGAAAAGAGGGAGGCCTAAGATAAGGTTTATGGATGTGGTGAGAGAGGACACGCAGGTGGTTGGTGTGACAGAGCAAGATGCAGAGGACAGGAAGAAATGGAAACAGTTGATCTGCTGTAACGACCCCTAACTGGAGCAGCCGAAAGAAGAAGAAGAAGACTCCAATTTCCCTGCTGCAGCATTTCCTTATTTCTTTCCTATATCCTTCCTGTTTCAGCTACAGTGCATGCCGCGCAAACCCATTTACCGGGTTTAAGCATGTTTTCATCTCCGTTCACATGCATACTCGGATACCTTGTGTACTCTCAGCTAAGCAAAGCTATAGCCAGTTCGACACACCCCTATCCTGCAGCTTTGCTTAGCTGTGGGTAAACCAGATTAGCAATGCTCCAATGTGCTTACAGCAAAGGTGACACACCCCTTTCTTGATGTCATCTTTATCTTAAGGGCATGCCTCGGTGTTATAACGCTACGCTGTGAGGTGCATCCTTGCACCAGCGGGGAATCTGTGATTCACTATTACTCCTCTCATTTGCATGGCATTGCCTACTAATTCCTAGCTACCGTGCAAAACATTGTTACAGCCCCTTAGCAACCCTTGCACCATGGTGTAGTGTAACATGCCTGCCATTGACTATTATGGGAAACTCATGATATGTGTTACATTGCAGTTTTTTTCTATATTTTTCTATTTTCCTTGCGATCTAGTTTGCGCGCTGCTGCCCTGCGCTTCCACTTCACGATAGTGCGAATATAAATATCAAATGTTAATTTTATATTTTGTACATTTTTTTATGCCAATGGCTAAATATTTAGCCATTGGCATATATTAACAATATAATACATGTGTTTGGTCGGCTGCCATGGCTCCAATTTTATGTTTGCAAAAATGTAAACCGTTTTCTACGGTTTACATTTCTGCATGCTTACACTACGCATGCACCACTTCTTGGATTGCTACATACCTTAATTTGCATGCTACACTGCTACACATGGGTTAATTAGCATACAGGGCCCGGGAGCATTTGGGTGTAGCATACGCAGGTAGTGCATGTGGGAAGAGCTCGTACCTGGATCGCTCACCAGCCATATATAGTGTTGGAACGCCGACGCTACGCCTGCACCTGGCTCAAGCTTCATGAATTCCGGGGTTGGTGTTGTACAATCATAGCATTTTTATTATATTATAGCATATTAGGATTGTTTCAGACAGAGTATGCTATCTTTCTGCAGCATTAAGTGGGAAGTTAAAATATTTTTTTATGAATTTCTTTGTTATTATCTGCCACTATAATATGTTAGTACGGTTTTGCTTATACCTGGTTTATTTAACTTACTTTCTTTTTTGCTTGGAGATAAATAAAAAACACTCTACATGATTGCTTCCTTTATAATCATAACAATAACAATATAAAATTACAAAGTATCAGGCATTATCAAACTTATGTGGACTGAGCAGGTCATCTATGTCTTGTGTTTTAGAATATGCAGTTCCTAAACTGCATTTTGGGTTACCCTGCATTGTGTGTGTGTGTGTGTGTGTGTGTGTGTGTGTGTGTGTGTGTGTGTGTGTGTGTGTGTTTGCGTGAGGCCATCCTTTGAATATTCCACTTATCGAAAGGGAAGTGATTGAACACAACTTCTTGATCACCAATTAACTGAGGAAAAAATACAAAACTTTGAAGGATGCTTTTTGTTTCACTGTCATGTTCCCCTGCACCCCACATCCCTTGTGGATGAATTAGAAATGGCCCCGTTGTTATATCTGCTTCCAATTTTATAACTTCCTCCAGTACCCTTTCCTCCACAAATAGGTCAAAACTAACTCCACACCTACTCAGGAGATGTTTGCCTTTTTTTCTTCTGTACTTCTATTTTGTCAAACTTGAGTAGAAGAGCTTCAGGATTCATCTGATTTCATTATAGATTTATAAGATTCATAGATATGCGAAGGCAACTGAGTCTTTGACCATTCATGTGTTGTCAGTAAACCCCTCATGGTTCATGTCCCTTTTCCAGGAAGGCCATATCATTCAACCCCTAAATAACTTTGTGTTTACTCATCCAGTCACCTGAATTATGTATAAAGGAAGACAGTGAGGTGCACTGCTTAACATGCAATATAAGTTTATTCTAGAGGCTTGGGAAATGCTGGTTACAAACTTTCTATGTTTTATTTATCTGTTGGTAAATATTTAGGTCTCCAGTTCTTGTATTTATGAATTTGGACTTGTGGGGATATAGGCTGTCCAGAACAACTATGTGTCTAATGGTGTGGTAAGACAGAGAGTTTGTAAGATACCAAATTAAGGAACAAGAGCTTCCAGCATCTCTTGGTAGCTCATGGTCTTTAGGCTTATGATCTTTTTGGTTAGACACCTTTGGAATCTTTCTAATTGTTTGATATGTTTAGTGAGATACATTTCAAGGGGGGTGCTGCATTCAATAATTGGTCTGATTGATGCTGACTGTAAGGGAATGATTACCTTTTTAAATTTTGACAATATTACCGGGCAATAAGCTGTATTAAATAAAAGGATTTTCTAACAACCATTCTTACATGATAGTCAAAAGGGAGGGAATTTTCTACCCAGATTCCTATGTCCCTCACCACATTTTTGTTTTGGAGTGGTATGGTACCTACACAATATAAGGAAGAGGAGGTGCCGTGTACCAAAAACAATGATACTACACTTTTTAGCATTTAGTTTGGGCCTATTTTCTGTACTACACAAGTTTATTAGGGAAGTTCATTGTAGAGGGTTTGGCTGTCAGAGAGTGAGTTAACAACAATCCCTAGTTTGCAGTTGTCTGCAAACTTTACTAGTCAGAAGTACTGACTTCCTGCTTGGAGATCTGATAAGTAATTGCCCAAAGGTAAGTGCCAGCAATGAGCCCTGAGGAACACTACTGGTCATGTTCAAACATTCTAATGATGTACTTGTAATTTGCACAGTGTTAACACTTTTTTCCATTTCCTTACCTCCTTTAAGCTTCAGTGCCTTCCTCTCTCATTCTTAGTCTTTATTTATCAGTATAACATTGTGTCTTTCTTATTAACAGCATTTCCTGTTATTTTCCAAGCCAGAACCTTTGCTATTACAGTTACTTTAACAATCTATATCTTCCAGAATACCCACCATCATTCCCTAGCCTTCTTTGTCTCATAATTTAAGAACCTTAGTTTTTTTTATGGTTTGACCTACAGAGTGGTGTGTTGCCTTGGTAATGAGAGCTCTGATTCCTCATCATGGTTTCTTACTCCACTTTCAGATTATTTCAGCGTACACTGTTGCGTCAGATCTTCAGACTAATAAACTGGTTCAACTAAAACTGTATATTTTTAGCCTGACTCTAAATCAATATTTATTGCAGACAATATAGCATGGTGTCTACAGTTGCTTAGATGATCACCAACATCTTTGTTTATTGCATTTTTATGCAATTATCCTATTTATTTCCATATGGTATGCACGCAATTATTTTATGCATTAATTCGTTCATTTTCTAATATCCACTTCTGCCTTCTCAGGGTTGTGAGTGAACTCTAACCTACCCCAGCACTCACTAAGCCTAAAGGAGAAAAACAGCACAGAATGGGAAGTCATACCACAAAGTATATAAACACACATTCACACACATTGCATACACACTTGCAGGCAGTATCAAAGGTTGCCTTTTTCATCTAATTGCTTGTTTTTGGGACATGGGAAGGAAGAAGTCACCCCTACAAAAATCATACTGAAATAGAGAGGAAGTACAAAGTCTACAAAGAAGGTGCCCCATCCAAGAAGGTGACAGGACACTTTATCATGAAACATATCAAAGAACACACAGTGATTATGTACTACACATGGTAGCTCCCTGTTATCAAATATGGCTTATAACTGAGTGTTCTGATCACCTAGCAATATATTGGGATCTTGTATATGACTGAATAATAGCTAATTCAAGCAAAGGCTACAGGAAATAGTTAGTATTGCATGCAACAGACTGCTTACTTTTTCTCTGTTTGATTTTTGGAGTTAATCATCTACAAGGGGTTCCCTGAAAAAAAATCCTTATGTGGACATTTTTTATGTTTATTTCAATTGTTTTTGCTTTTAGGTATATATGATATCTAATTGTGATAGGGTTACAATTTGTCTGGTTAGCATGGTTCTCACTGGGTATGATATTTTGGTGAGCAGGTTATGATTTGAGGGGAATCAGTGTTGACTCTTTCAGTAATGTGTCTTGGGTCCACCAAGAAATGAATTAGAGAAGAAAGTGCCATGAGACTGCAATGTTATCTGATGCATCTCTGTACTGCCCTTTTATCAAAGTTTGTAAGCATTGATGTCTGTGAATATACAGTCACTCGGTATAGTCTTACATTTAGATTTTCTACATGCATTTTAAAGTTGTCATATAACAGCATTTTATTTACTATAATAATTAAATAATACCAATACTAGTTTTCAGGACAAATATACAATAGGGCCATCCTCCCACTGAACTGATCTCCAACAAATAAAACTGGATGTTGCTGTGGCAGTGATAGTAGCTCTGAATTATGACTATAAGAACATTACCCTCCAGCATAACTTTTGTCCAGATAGGTCATCTGGCCTACTACATCAGATAAACAACTTCCCTCTAGTAATAAGAGAAAAATGAGACGCTGATGGCTGTAGTATCCAAAAAAAGGCCTTTACTAGTGCAAAAACACAAGCGCTTTTACAAACGAGCTTCTTCAGGTGTACTTCAAGCACTACAGATACACACCTTTTATACAATCAAACACATCACATGACCTAAAACCTTAATTACAATATTTAAAAACACATAACATACTTAAAAACTCAATGCATGGTTAATAAAATTGCTGCATTAATACTTTTAATACATATATCTAAAACAACATATCAACAGCAAAAACAAAAAACCTATCTTTTCAATGGCCTTCTTCTTAATCTAGGTCTTAAGGGGATACATTCATTAAGACCATGCCCTTCTGTACTCCTCAACTTAGTAATCCACACTGCTTCTGAGTTTTCAGTCCTATTGTAAATGTCACCTTGCCGTAGGCTCTCTTGTATAAGGCTGATAACTCTGAAGCTAAAAACATGTGTTTGATCAGTATTAGTGACATGCTTAGCAAGTGCATTGGTGGAGCTACCTTTCCTGATGTTGTATATGTGTTCCCTAATGCGTTCTCTGAGATGTCTGTCCGTCTTGCCAACGTAAAACATAGAACATGTCTCACATCTGGCAAGATAGACAACATGTCTGGTTTTGCAGGTGGCTGAAACATGAAAGAAATATTCCTTCTCCTGATCAGGATGATAAAAGGACTGACTACTGTCTATATATCCACACCAGTTACAGGATCCACACTGGTTGGTGCCAGAGTGTTCCCTGTCTATTGCATTCTCCCTAGGATAGCATAATCGCCTCTTGATGGATCTATCATTCCTAAAGCTAATCCTGGGGACAGTATCAATGATGTCAGCTATACTACTGTCTGTCAACAAAACCTGCCAATGTTTCTTAATGATTTCAGTGTATCTGTTGACATCAGATGTATATTTCAAACACATTCTAAGTGGATTATTTGTAACATCTCCCTTGGGCTTATCTGTATGATGTCTCCTCTGAGAGAAGTAAGGTCTTGCTTCTTTGCCTCGCTTCTGAACAGCCATAGGTACATGTTGGGTTAAAATCTTATCATCACAGCCTCGTTCTCTCAAATAACCAGTAACTCTACTTAATTCACAATCAAAATCTACTTCTCTGACACTAAGTCTAGAGGCCCTCATAACTTGATTGGTGACGACATTCTTAAATATATGTGGGGGGTGTGCACTATTACAATGTAGGAGATGATTGACATGGCAATCCTTCCTAAATAATTTTGTATAGACTGACCCTGCTGCATCCCTAGCAACTGTCACATCTAGAAAGTCCAACTCCTCATAGGATATCCTATGCGTAAAACGTAAAAAAGTAGTTGACTCATTAATAAAAGATAAAAAACTACAAAGACTATCCTCATCTCCATCCCATAAAATAAAAACATCGTCCACAAACCTACGGTAAAACTGAATATACTGTGAAAAAGGGCCTTTGAAAACATAGTCCTCTTCCCAAACTACCATAACTGCATTGGCGTAGCTATTGGCACAAGATGTGCCCATAGCCACGCCATTGCACTGTCTGAAGAACTGATGTCCAAAAAGAAAAATATTGTGTCCCAAAACTAACTCTAGGAGAACAATTAATAAATCAACTAGGTTTTTATTAAAAGATGAATGACCAGTCAAAAACTGCTGTACTAAACTGACCCCAGCTACATTGGGTATCACAGTAAATAGAGAGACTACATCAAGACTAACAAACATAAAACCACGGTCTGCAACTTTAGATGAAAAATCATATAAATCCCTAAGGAAATGTTCAGTATCCCTAAGCACATGCTGTATATCATTCAGAAGTGGTCTCAAATGTTTCTCAATGTATATGGAAATGGACTCGGTACACCATCTCCTCCCTGAGACAATGGGTCTCATGGGTGGATCTAAACGGGATTTGTGTACCTTTGGTAAAACTTGCAAAATAGGTATCAGTGGTTTGGCAGTCAAGAAATAGTCAAACAATTTCCTATCAATCAAACATTGTTGAAAAAGATGTTTGATACATCCCAAAACATCCTCTATATGACTATTCACTTGTAGAAGAGTTAATTCCTCATAACATGAGTTATCTATTAAACTGTCCAACATTTTCCTCTCATACCACCATTTATCAAGTACAACAATGAGTCCACCTTTGTCAGCTGGTCTAAAGACGAGACGCTGATCATTCTCCAGTTCCTTTAAAGCTATAATTTCCTGTTTGCTCAAGTTGGAATATCCATTTCTTTTGGAATAATTATCTACAGTCATGCATGCATCATATATGTCCCTGATGCATAATTTTTCAAAAGCATTGACAATAGGATTGACATTGGGAATGAAAGAACTGGGTCTAACAAACACATTTGTACTAGTACAACATTCATTCCCCTTATACATCAATTTCAATGTTAAGTTCCTTGTAAAAGTTTTTATGTCCAAAATTACATCAGCAAAACAAGAACGACTCGTGGGTATGAAAGACAGTCCTTTCTCAAGGACTGTCAATTGATGCAACATTAAAGAAACACAAGAGAGATTTAAAATCAAACCCCCTGTGTGTTCAAAAATGCTTTTTTTATACTTAACTGGTTCCTCGATGCACTGTCCCACTTCCGTTTTCCTCTTGTCAGGCTCCTGCCTCTCGACTGGTCTCTCCTCTGTGTGTTCTCTTTCATGGGTAGAGGGAATATTATACAATGCTTCTGTAAAAAATTATTACTGGATTCCTTATCAAAAACATCTAAGGAATCTAAACCATTGCTGTGAACTTGCGCTGTAACTGTAAGGGTCTTTCTCCTCGTCACCACATATCTCGGAGATGAACTCACCGATTCGGCAGCAACTGAAGCCCCATTGGACTCTACTGCCATTGGCAGCACCTCCACTGTACCAGCGACAGAGAAATCTTCTGCCTTTCTCGTCGCTAAGTCGAATACGCCTCCATTATCTCTTCTTAACGTCACAGGAACTTCCGATAGCCCTGCAACCGACATTGCTGCTCCCTCAGTGGTCCCTGTGCTCCGCAAATGTTGTCCTGCCTGCATGCTCTCATCTCTGGGCCAGGTAAAGATGTTCCCAGTGCGGAAATCAGCTCTGTCCCTTAATATCTTATCGATTTTCATCTTTTGCAACTTACTATCATATAGAGTGAGTGAATTTAACATATCCTCTATATGATAGTCAATAGTGTCAACAGGAAATTGCTTTAACAGTTCATTATACATTTTACTGATGTTGCTAGTTAAATTTGCCATCTCCCTCTCTGCTGCTGATATAAGTAAACGTAAATATCCAAAGCTGCTGTTTAAATTCAGTTTTTGCCATTCCATTAATAAGAACGCATCACCGTTATGGAAAGATGGCATTTTCAAGATGCGTAACCCACGAGGTATGATTTGTTCAGACAGGCAAACTTCAAGATGATACTTCTGATATTGACTTCTCTTGAGCTTATACAATTCCTTCTCAAGATTAAATAACTTCGTTTTCAATGCAATGACATAAAAATTATCATCCCTCATATGCACTGATGTATCACTGCAATTAACTAAGGGATTTACAGCCGCAGATACATTCAACAGATAGTGTTGCAGTCTCAAGTTACCAGTTTCAGGGTGTGTCAAAGAAATAGGAGAATCCAATTCTGTAATCTCTTCAGCCATCTGCATGTAGATGCCAGAAACCAAAGACAAGCTAAAAACAACAAGGAATAGCTGGCAAATACACACCAAAGCGTCCCAAAAAAGAAGTCCTTGTACTAATAAGAGAAAAATGAGACGCTGATGGCTGTAGTATCCAAAAAAAGGCCTTTACTAGTGCAAAAACACAAGCGCTTTCACAAACGAGCTTCTTCAGGTGTACTTCAAGCACTACAGATACACACCTTTTATACAATCAAACACATCACATGACCTAAAACCTTAATTACAATATTTAAAAACACATAACATACTTAAAAACTCAATGCATGGTTAATAAAATTGCTGCATTAATACTTTTAATACATATATCAAAAACAACATATCAACAGCAAAAACAAAAAACCTATCTTTTCAATGGCCTTCTTCTTAATCTAGGTCTTAAGGGGATACATTCATTAAGACCATGCCCTTCTGTACTCCTCAACTTAGTAATCCACACTGCTTCTGAGTTTTCAGTCCTATTGTAAAACATAGACGTAACTGGTGTGGATATATAGACAGTAGTCAGTCCTTTTATCATCCTGATCAGGGGAAGGAATATTTCTTTCATGTTTCAGCCACCTGCGAAACCAGACATGTTGTCTATCTTGCCAGATGTGAGACATGTTCTATGTTTTACGTTGGCAAGACGGACAGACATCTCAGAGAACGCATTAGGGAACACATATACAACATCAGGAAAGGTAGCTCCACCAATGCACTTGCTAAGCATGTCACTAATACTGATCAAACACATGTTTTTAGCTTCAGAGTTATCAGCCTTATACAAGAGAGCCTACGGCAAGGTGACATTTACAATAGGACTGAAAACTCAGAAGCAGTGTGGATTACTAAGTTGAGGAGTACAGAAGGACATGGTCTCAATGAATGTATCCCCTTAAGACCTAGATTAAGAAGAAGGCCATTGAAAAGATAGTTTTTTTGTTTTTGCTGTTGATATGTTGTTTTTGATATATGTATTAAAAGTATTAATGCAGCAATTTTATTAACCATGCATTGAGGTTTTAAGTATGTTTTAAGTATGTGTTTTTAAATATTGTAATTAAGGTTTTAGGTCATGTGATGTGTTTGATTGTATAAAAGGTGTGTATCTGTAGTGCTTGAAGTACACCTGAAGAAGCTCGTTTGTGAAAGCACTTGTGTTTTTGCACTAGTAAAGGCCTTTTTTTGGATACTACAGCCATCAGCGTCTCATTTTTCTTTTATTACTACAAGGACTTCTTTTTTGGGACGCTTTGGTGTGTATTTGCCAGCTATTCCTTGTTGTTTTTAGCTTATCTTTCCTCTAGTCTCATATTGCTGATTTTTCATTAGAAGCAATGCTTTATCTCCTCCTTCACATGTGTAAGTATTGTGTCGCTATTTATTTTAGATAGAGACACACTAGGATATATGGAATGAAGGAGCATTATTTGTCACTCATTATCATACAGTTGAAATACACATGACATCCTTGCAATCACCCACATAGAAATTATACCATACGAAAGGTATCACCTGCACTCCAGCATGAGCTAACAGATGTCAGGGTCTTGTGAAAGTTAAATACCTGAGACTTATTTATTGCATTCTTGTAAACCAACTTGCATTTTCTTATGAAATCATACCACATAATATGAACAACCTCTATCTTCTAATTTCTAAACGGACTAAATATCTGAAGAATTGACAACGAAGCAATGTAGTAGTATGGAAAATCTGGAAGACACAGAATGCAATGTAAGTTACTCTTTACTCTCCACTGTGTCCAGTAACAAAGTGCCCCAGATGATGTCTTTTTGCAGTCTTCTTGAGTATACCCAACATGGCGGCTGTCACCTTACCTAGACTCCACTATGTATACTGTATCTGCATGGAGAACCTATAGTCTCCTAAAATAACAAATTAATTCTTAAATGTTACATCCTGTCTTCCCTTGTAGTTTTACTGTATAATGCCACTGTATTCTAGCAAACTCTTCTTCATAACTGTCAAGGCAATGAGGCAGAGCTGATACTGGTTATGACATAAGGCTAAAAACATATTTATGTCATTAGCAGGGAGTCACATATTGTACTGTCTCAGACATGTGAGCATACGGTGGTGTGTAAGGGCCATGTAAAGATGTCTCTGAATACTGGAGAATTATAACAATGACAGTGAACCAATTTCGATCGTACCTTTTTCTTGCTTCTTTTTTTAACAAATTAATTAAAGTATTATAGCGAAGTTTTTTTTTTTTTTTTTTTTTTTAATATTAACAGAAATAAATAACAGAAAAAAGTAACAATATTATGAAGGAAAATGGCCTAGGTGAAATGAGAGACAGAACTAAAATCAGTTCTTTTACAAATAATATAATACATATAGCTATGACGCCAATTAAATGTCAGACTGTAAACAACAGGGTTTTGTGTCCTGCAGGTGTGATAACAAATATTTGTGATAATTTTGGACACCTAGAATCGGAACTACTAACTAACCTAAAACTTCTCACTTGGTAATAAATTCTGTACTAATAGCACTTCAGTTCTGAAACACTTACTACAGCTGCATGTATATTAAGTAGTGAACATTTCCTACATATTAAGTGCTGAATTATCTTAGTAAGTTACAAATAATGTAAAGCAACCTTCAACATTTTTAAGTGGCATACAAATAGGTCAAGACTGTTAGTCTTCAACTTTTTAAACAATGCAGAATAAGATACACATAATAAAACATAAAAATCTGACCTATAATAGCAATTGTATAGTAAAATATAAATAGAAGATTACCTCTCAAGTGATGAAACCTTGAGGTACATAAATATTTATCTTATACACTATCCTTCAGCATAAAAACAATGGCTATCTCTCCTCTGCTACTTTCCTAGACCTATCTAAAGCATTTGACATGGTCCCAAACAAACAACTTATCTCTGTCCTCAATAACCTATCTTTCTCACAATTAGTCACCAACTGGTTTCAGAGTTACCTGTCTGACCGCCAACAATCCGTTGTATGGCAGAATGACATATCTCCCCAACTGCCTGTCTCCATAGGGGTTCCCCAAGGATCCATCCTTGGACCCCTACTCTTCTCTGTTTTCACCAATAATCTAGCCTCTGCCACCAAACATGGCACACTCATACAATACGCAGATGACTCAACCATCATCTGCTCAGCCCAGTCCCTACTCAAACTGCAAAAAGTCACACAGGAAGCCTTTTCCTCTGTTGAAACTTGGTTATCCGATGCCCAATTAATACTCAACCCAAACAAAACTAAACTACTCATCTTCCAACCCACCAAACATACTCAAAACAACTCTCACTTTAACATCACAGCAAAAGACAACACCACAATATACCCAACTGAACACACCAAATTGCTAGGAGTGGAAATAGACAATAAACTAAAATGTGACATTCACATATCCTTGACCATAAAAAAAGTTCACAAAAAACTAGGAGCGCTATACAGAAATAAGCAACTTCTCACCAAAGCAGCAAAGATTCAATAGCAAATTCCCACCTTATCTCCACCCTACTTTATGCCTGTCCAGTATATACCAACCTAAGGCAATGTGATCTAAACAAGCTAGAGACCTGCTACAACAAAATCGCCAAATTCGCCACAGGGGCATCCTACCGTAGTCACCACTGTCTCTCACTTGCTGAACTGGGCTGGCTTGAACTCCCTCACCTCCTTCAATGGTATCAACTCTCACTCGCCCACAAACTAGTAAATCATCCACTAAATGTCCCATCTCTCCAGAATCTACTCCAACCCTATCGCACCACCAGAGCACTAAGATCAAGCAACAAAAATCACTTGCAGATCACTAAAGCCAATAACTCTGCTGGTGAAGCACTATTCTCTTGCACCATAGCCAAATTATGGGACTCCCTCCCACCCACAATTACCTCCGTACCATCATGCACCCACTTCAGAACTTTACTAAAAGCGCACTTAAAAACATGCTGGCTATGCCCTTGCAACTCCCACTCTAATATCACCCTCCCCATCCAACCACTACCTTTCTTTCCACTCCACTAAACTACCTTGATTATAGCAAGCTCAGATGCTCATAAGCCAGTACTTATTATACAGCAGGAACTTCTTCTTGTAACATTTGTTAATGTCTGTTATGTACTTCACAGATAAAGATTCTAGTTGTATACTGATGTACTATGTTCTTCATCTGTAAATATGTTGTAAGTAATTGCTATGTAAATTGTTAATCGCTATGTAATCCAATGTAACTACTGTCTGTTTATTTTAACTGTGGAGCTTTTCTCCCTGGGCCTCCGCTGAAAATGGACCTACGTCCCAGTCAGACACTCCCGGTCAACAAATATAAATAAATAAATAAATAATATAAACACAAGCTGATGCTCCAAGTACAGTTTGCTGTTTATTAGAGAAAGAAGCATACCTTCAAAAGGAAAGCCTAATAAAAGAACTGTTTCACTGCCACTTTGTACATATACAACTTGTCTTTTTTGTTTAAGAATTCTTATTAATGTCATTCAGATCATAGTCAAACTCTACATATTATTCCAATAAATCACTTTTTTGTGTGTGTCCAATCCTAAAGTATTTCTTTTAAATAACAACTCAAATTCTCAGTCTATTTTTATACCTTCACTTGGAAATGTGATATGCAATTATGTGTGTGTGTGTGTGTGTGTGTGTGTGTGTGTGTGTGTGTGTGTGTGTGTGTGTGTGTGTGTGTGTGTGTGTGTATATGTGTGTGTGCACGCATGTGTGTGTGTGTGTGTGTGTGTGTGTGTGTGTGTGTGTGTGCGTGTGTGTGCGCATGTACATATATGGGCATGTTTGCATGCACATGCATGTGTGGGTGTGCCAACATGCATACAAGTTTACATCTGCACTTGTGTGTGTGCGCGCGTGTGCGTGTATGTATGTGTGTGTGTGTGTGTGTGTGTGTGTGTGTGTGTGTGTGTGTGTGTGTGTGTGTGTGTGTGTGTGTGTGTGTGTGTGTGTGTGTGTGTGTGTGTGTGTGTGTGTGTGTGTGGTGCTGTATATGCATCTTGTGATGGACTGTCATCCTGTCCATGACCAATTCTTTATCTTATGGCCACTGGTTGTCAGGACAAATTCTGGCACATCTGAAGCTTTTATTTTCAATAAGCATTTGATCAATGTGCTTATAAAGACACTTTTAAGATTAGTAATTTTGTGGGTGTTGGCACCAAATACTGAATTGTTTTTATAACACAATCAACATCAATGTGCCAGCTATAATTTTCTAAATACGGAAAAAACTATATAAATGAAGATCCACAGTAGTGATGTGGTGCTATCACCGAACCATAGTTCAGTCATCATCAACATCATCATCATTATCTTCTTTCGGCTGTTCCTGTTAGGGGTCACCACAGCGGATCACCTGTTTCTATTTCTTCCTGTCCTCTGCATCTTGCTCTGTCACACCAACCACCTGCATGTCCTCTCTCACCACACCCATAAAGCTTATCTTAGGCCTTCCTCCTTTCCTGTTACCTGGTAGCTTCATCCTTAGCATCTTTTTCCCAATATACTCAGCATCCCTCCTCAGCACATGTCCAAACCAACATAATCGTGCCTCTCTGGCTTTGTCTCCAAACCTTCCAACCTGGGCTGACCCTCTAATATACTTATTCCTAATCCTGTCCACCCTCGTCACACCCAGTGCAAATATTAACATTTTTAATTCTGCCACATCCAGCTCAAACTCCAGCCTTTTTGTCAATGCCACTGTCTCCAACCCATATAACATCAACCCATATAACATAGCTGGTCTCACTACCCTCTTGTAGACCTTCCCTTTCACTCTTATAGGTACTCGTCTGTCACAAATCACTCCTGACACTCTTCTCCACCCACTCCATCCTGCCTGTACTCTCTTCCTCACCTCGCTTCCACACTCACCATTACTCTGAACTATTGATCCCAAGTATTTAAACTCATCCACCTTCACCACCTCTACTCCCTGCATCCTCACCATTCCTCTATCCTCCCTCTCATTCACACACATATACTCTGTCTTAGTCCTGCTGACCTTCATTCCTCTTCTCTCTAGGGCATATCTCCATCTCTCCAGGGTCTCCTCCACCTGTTCCTTACTCTCACTACAGATCACTATGTCATCTGCGAACATCATAGTCCACGGGGACTCTTGTCTGATCTCATCTGTCAACCTGTCCATCACCATTGCAAATAAGAAAGGGCTCAGAGCTGATCCTTGATGTAATCCCAACTCCACCTTAAACGCATCCGTCACTCCCACCGCAAACCTCACTGCTGTGACACTACCCTCATACATATCCTGTACTACTCATACATACTTCTCTGACACTCCCAAATTCCTCATACAATACCACAATTCCTCTCTAGGCACCCTGTCATATGCTTTCTCTAAATCTACAAAAACACAATTCATCTCCTTCTGACCTTCTCTGTACTTCTCCATCAACACTCTCAGAGTAAACATCGCATCTGTAGTGCTCTTTCCTGGCATGAAACCATACTGCTGATCACTAATCATCACGTCCCTTCTTAACCTAGCTTCCACTACTCTTTCCCATAACTTCATGCTGTGACTGATCAATTTAATCCCTCTGTAGTTACTACAGCTCTGCACATCACCCTTATTCTTAAAAATCGGTACCAAAACACTTTTTCTCCATTCCTCACGCATCCTCTCACTTTCCAAGATTTCATTAAACAATCTGGTTAAAAACTCCACTGCCATTTCACCTAAACACCGCCATGCTTCCACAGTATGTCATCTGGGCCAACAGCCTTTCCGTTCTTCACCCTCTTCATAGCTATCCTTACTTCCTCCTTGCTAATCCACCGCACTTCATAATTCACTATCCCTACATCATCCAACCTTCTCTCCCTCTCATTCTCTTCATTCATCAACCCCTCAAAGTACTCTTTCCATCTCCTCAACACACTCTCCTCGCTTGTGAGTATGTTTCCCTCATTATCCTTTATCAGCTTAACTTGCTGCACATAGTTCAGTACAGACTAAAACAATATTAGTGTATGCTACTCTGTAAAACAGACGTTATGGGCTTCATTCTCTTTGGATCACACTTGCATGATATGTCTCTCTAAGCAACTAATTTAACTTCTTTTTATTGGCATTTTTTTTAATATACAGATCTATTCTCTGATACCTTCTTTATCCTATTCAGCGTCACAAAAGAACTAAAGCCTCTCCTGGCGCTCAGGGGGTGTTACACAGAGAACTAATGCCGGAAGGTATGCAAGTCTATCACAGGATGTGCACACTACACACTTACTCACTCATAATGGAAGACTGCCAATTTCCCTAACAAAATATCTTTGGGGTGAAGCAGTAAACAAAATCACCAAGGCATAAAGCATTATGTCATAGTAAGGACACAGAAAGCACCCTGGGGGGGCACACAAAGCACCCTAGAGGGAAGAGAAAGCACCCAAGAGGGAAGATGGGCCAGACAACCTATGGCTGTCAAAACATACTGTAGTCATTCAGAATCAGCCCCCTTCTTTCATTGGACCAAACTGGTTAGTAGAATTTATACAAATTACAGAAATGAATTTGTGACTCCCTGGTTTACAGGCAGAGAGAGAGAGAGACATACACATACACACACACACACACACACTCACACACACACACACACACACACACACACACACACACACACACACACACACAGAACACTCTCTCATGCATGCACACACACCTACAGTCACATTAGAGGATCAACAAAGGCACAGCGTCCAGGAGCTACATTGAAGAGACTAGCAATGTGAGAGAACACTGTTAAATGAAACTCCTCTGTGTCACCTTCTTCTTAATAAAGTCATTCAGTCATTTTCTAATTCATTCATTCATCCATAACTGCTCGATGTAGCTCAGGGTCATGGGGAATGCGGGGCTATCCTGTCACTCAGTAGGTGCAAAGTACAGACAAAGGTCTTGGATGGAAGTTTAGCATTTTCTTTACTACCAAATGTCCAGTTTTGTAATTACAGAAAGTACTTACTATGGTAGATCTTAAAATGGAGGCACCTATTAACATTCTGAGGAACATAATTGTGATCCACAGAATGGCTAACTGCAAGCATGAGTGGGGGGGGGGATGTCCCATCTGAGATTGCGGTACCTGAGAGTATTCCTTCTACTCCAAGGTGTAGCCATCTCAGAAATAATACATAGACAGAGATATGCAGCAGGAAGAGGGAGAAGGGCACAGCTCCTATGCATGGGGCATGCAATGATGCTTTTGAAGTGCAACAGCAGGTTTTAAACTTTACTGTTTTATTGACTGAATCACATTTTATTTTGGGTGCCAGAGTAGTGACAGGATGGCTAAAATGGTCATACTGGAGATGCGTCCAAAATATCAACAAATAATAATGTTATGTCACCTCACTGAAAATGCTTTCATTTCTGTTAGTGTAAGTGCTATTACAGAGAAAAACAAAGAGAAGTTTGGAATGGAAGAAAAAGTAGGTGAAGTATTTGGTATGAAACCCTCTCCCTGTCACTCGCTCTTTCTGTTTCTGTTGTTATGCAGAATGAGGCTGTGCCTGTACTGTATGTTGACGTCACCACATGTAATATTCCACTATCATTCTCCAGCCTCCTGCAGTCAGCATCCTAACCCAGTAAATGGCTATGCCCTGAATTAATCAAAATGGGCATTTAGAAATATAAGTGATCAGGGCAGTTGTGAGTGGTACCCAGAAATGGTCAGTTCTTGGTTGAGGGGGAAAGGATGAGGAGATCATAAATAAGTTTCAAACTGACCACATTCGTTAGTCCCAAATCAAGAAAATAATGAATTGCAAACAGAGAGGTAGTGGGCCTAGCTAAAATGGCTAACAGCTCTTTTTTTAATAGTCCAGTTATATTACAGAAAAAAAATAAATATAGAATCAATGCAGTCAGCAAAAAAGCTGCATGTCTCATAATAAGAGGAGGAAGCAACATGGGTCAGAGAAGATATGGAAATGAACAATATTAGAGAAATTAGAAGTATGAGCTTATTAAGTGAATTTTAAAGACAAGGGTTAGAGGTGGACTGCAATAGGAAAATAAAAGATGCCAAAGTATTTAAAGTTGAGATTCTGATGCAAGGTGGGGGAATTAGTGCAGAAAATGCATTATAATAGTGAAGGTTAAGATGGAGAAACATTTTTTTTGAGTAAAGGATAATTTAAATTAATTTCTGGAGAGCATAAAAGTTGTCAAAATTATGATAACTTTAGTGATTTTACTCATGGGCAAGGCTATACCAATAGGACATAAGGATGGAATACTGAAGCAAATTCACAAAGTGTGTGATATATGATACATAATAATGGGTGCTATTGGGGGAGCAGTAGAAAATGATGAAGGAATTTTTCCTCTAAGGGAAGGTAGTGGCATTTAATGTAGTAGGTGAAGAAAAAAGAACATTTTCAACATATTGGATGCACAGGAAAAGGGAGATAAAGCAGGAGAGGAAAACAAGGTAAGAAAGGAGTCACTTTGTGGGAAATATGACAAATTAGGTTAGGAGTAGATAGAAAATGTGAAATATGAGTGAAAAGGAAATTAACAACAGGAAAAAAAGCCAAACTCTAGTAATTGTGTCACGAGAAAAATATATAATAGAACAAATCATGGGAGCTTCAGCAGATAATTGAAAGAAAGAAGTGTGGTGATGTGCAGGCAGAATAGGGTATGGTCAAAACCAGAGGTTAGTTGATCTGCAGGAATGAGATAGAACCACTGATGGTGTAGCAGGAATGAGAAAAACGAGGTGTCTGTTAAAACTGATGATGCAACTGCTGATAAGTAGAAACTGGTCAATAAAGAAGGAGGGGAAATTAATGAAAATGTCCTGAAGGAGCAGATTACAGGGAAAACTGGATAAGATAAAAAGATGTCACTTGGCAAAACAGAACTGGGAGAAAATGTCATAATGTACATCTCTGCCTACGGAGAATCAAACCAATGCTGGACCAACAAATAAGAATCATACAAAGGTAAGTTTAGATATCGCTGAGATTTCTGAGACGATAAATGCTGGAGATGTGGAGAAACAATGGTAAAAAAAGGATTCATGTGTTACAGGGGAGTAAATAAGGTAAGGTTGCATTGGAGCAAGTGGCAATGCCTCTCCTTATGCATGAGGGCTACTGCCCAGTGACTCTGCTCTCTTAATACTCTCAGAGAGTGCAGACTTTTTGTGTTCAGGATATTATACTGATGTCAGCCTAAAGTCGCTTATCATTATGACATGAAAAGGCATTTTTTTCCATTGCTGAGCTATGCATCATTGTTGTAGTAGCGAACCATGCAATGCAGTCATGCAACGCAAAGTCAAGTTGTCAGCTTCATGACTTAAAAACAGGGGCAAAATAAAAAATAATCAGGGGTAGAAGCCCAACAACAGAAAGGTAATGGCATAAGAGGAAATGCAATAAGTAAATGACTGGAATAAACAGCACTATACAGAAAAAGTGGAAGTCTGCATAGCATATATCCGGTTCATAGGATCATTAGGATTATAGGAAGTTACTAGGCTATTGGCCCTGAGGCCCTTATTAGTCTAGCCAAGAGTTTAACCCGTGTTTAGACAAGTCAGTACCCAAAGCCCCTGTCCAGCAGAGACACAGTTGGAATCCCAGGGGGTGCATTTTCTGTTTCCTATCCAGTTATCCAGGTTGTGCTTGAAAAGGGATAATGAGGTACTCTGCTTGATGTGGAGAGGGAGTCTATTCCACAAATGGAGGAGTCTCTGGGACACAAATCTGTCCCACCAACAAGTCCTATTGATGTCACAGACCAGGTTGAGGTTGTGTGTGTGGGTTACTCGAGTGGAGCTTGACTTGCGGATATGCAGCAGTTCCATCAAGGCAGGGTCTGAGATTGCTTTGTATGACAATATCAGAATGTTGGTAATGTTCAGCTTATCACCATTGGTAGCATTAACTCATCAGGCTTTGTACCTGGGGTTGAATGTTGCTATCTTGATAAGAGTATTTTCAGTACCCCATCATCATACATACCTTGCTTTAGCAGGAATATTACCCTCAGTCCGTCTGTTGCTACAATAGTCATAACTGTTATTTCAAAATTTTTTAAAAAATCCACCAACTCCCTAGCAACAAGCCATATATTTATTATCAGTGACTCATGCCATGATTAGATGTTTATGTATCAGCTTGGCAGTTGGCATATGATTATGACTATAAGCTGTTCCACACCTGACGTCAACGCCTCATTGGTCCGTTCTGACCATAAGCTAATTACCCTAGATATCCACATCCTGCCTCCACCCCCCATTAAGGAAACCATGGTAAAAAATTTCTCCAAAGCCAACTTCATGCTTCTTAAGACAGAAGTGGTGAACTTCATGACACCCATGCAGATGGACAATACAGTTACGACTACTGAATCCTACACAATAACACTTTATAAGCACTTACATGAGTACATGGATCTTGCTATGCCAAACAGAACCAAGACGCTATCCTCCAAGAAAAAGAAGCCAATCTGGTGGTCCCCTGCCATAAACAAACTGTACAACAGAAGGAAGAAACTCTTCCAAAAGAGAATAAAATCCCATGAGTGGAGGAAATCCCTGGTCAGCCTCATTAAGAAGCTGCGATCCCTGATAAAATTCTGCAAAGCTAGTTACGAAAACAAAATCGCCACTGATTCTAAAGACAACCACAAAGCATTCTATAGCTATGTCAAGAATCTCAATGGCAACACTCATATCTGCTCTGAGTTACAGCACAATGGCACTAAATATACAGACCCAACTGATATTGCCAACATCCTGGCAGATAGGTTCAGTGCTAACTTTACCCCCCCCTCTCACCTCCTTAAAGAGCCCATCTCTATACCGGAAGAATGCAAAGTTCCTGTAATCACGGCTGCACAGGTAAAAACCACACTCTCCAAAGCCAAGAACACAGCATCTATGGGACCAGACAACATCCCAGGCTGCATTCTACACGAACTACAGAACGAACTGGCACCCCACCTAAGTACCATGTTCAATCATAGCCTCACCTCAGGCTTTGTGCCTGCTGAATGGCGCACAGCAATGGTTATCCCACTCCACAAGGGGGGAGCCAACACGGACTCCGGGAACTACCGCCCTATTAGCCTGATGAGCCTGGTCTGAAAGGCCATGGAATGTATCATCATGGACCTTATAAACAAAGACATTGGTAATCTCCAAACTCTGGATCCCACCCAGTTTGGGTTTGTAAAAGGCAGATCATGTCTCCTAAACCTGATAGACTTCTTTGAAGCAGTCACCAAAGCCGTAAACAAGGGTAAGGTGGTTCACACAGCCTATCTAGATCTTGCCTAGGCTTTCGATACCATCCCCCACTCTGGAATTGTAGATAAACTCACTAAGCTAGGTATAAATCCCTATGTCACAAGATGGGTTGCCAACTGGCTCACTGACAGAACCCACACTGTGAAAGTAGCAGACTCCAAATCCGACTTCAGACCAGTGACAAGTGGAGTACCACAGGGTTCAGTCCTGGGTCCTCTCCTGTTTGATATCTACTTCTCTGAAGTACAGGCTAACACAGAAGGTCTTTGGCTAATGAAGTTCACAGATGACTACAAACTAGGAGCCATAATCGAAACTCCTAACAATGTGGACATCCTACAAAAGGGCCTCACTGAGACAGATGCCTGGTATCAAAGCCATGGCCTCAAGCTCAATGCCAAAAAGTGCATTGTCATCCTCTTTGGTAAAAACTCTGTAGCCATGAACTACAACATAGGTGGTAGTCTACTTAACACAAAGTGTGATAAGAGACCTTGGGACACAGGTGGACAGTAGTGTCTCTTTTGATAATCACATCGCCTTTGATAATCACATCACAAAAGGTTTCTCATCCAGAAAAAAAGAGGTCATTGTTCCCCTCTACTCATCACTCATTTGACCCATTATAGAGTACAATGCCCCTTTTGGTATGTACCTCACAAGACATCTACAACAACTGGAAAGGCCGCAGAAATACCTCACAAAGAGGATTACCAGCCTCAAACAGATGCCCTACGCAGACCATCTCAAAAAACTCCAGCTTTACTCTGTCGCATATCGCCTACTCAGAGGTGATCTCTGCCTAACATACAAAGCTATGTCAAACCCAGAGCTGTTGGACATGCTCTACTTAAAGAAATCCCAATCCCTCCAAGCTACACGCTCTAGGGACCTAAACCTTGTCACCACAATAAACAGAACATGCCGGAGGGATAGATTCCTGTCCCAGAGACTTCCCATACTCTGGAATAAACTACCTATCTATATCAAACAAAGCTCCTCATTAGCACTCTTCAAGGAAAAATCTTGGTGACTGGATGGGAACTAGGAAATTCACCCCGGGAATCACCTCTGTGGCTCTGCTCGACAGTGGCACAGGAAAATAATTTTCTTGGGTGGCAAAAGCCAGGGTACCTTTTTGGCTGGGCTTGTATAGGCCCCAGGGCCAATAGCCTAGTACCTACCTATGAACCTATGAATCTTTCCACCTCCTTTTGTCTAAATGTGTGAGTCTGAGCAAGTCCTGCAACCTGCAAATATTCCTAAGCTGCATCTGTACTATTCCTCAGTTAACAAATACCAATAAATAAAAAAAAAAAAAACATGAGCACTCTAAACAGCAAAAGAGAAAGGTACATGAAGAAATAACAATGCAGAAAGGTAAAGGAGAAAAAGGACAAAAAGATCAGAGACTACCTATGTCACTGAGTGCAAGAAACACTGTTGGGTTTGAAACATAACTGCTAAGGTACAAATCATCCTGGAGGTAACCAGTCCAATTCCAAGCTCAGTGTATTTATGGTAATCTAGTATGATACATTAGAATGGGTGTGGTCTGTGTGGATAGCAATGCAGTTCGTAAAATGTGTTATAGGTATGGACTAACAATGCCTTTTTTAAGTAGGTTAGTAGTAGGGTAGAAAAAAATAAAATAAAATAAATAAACATAAATAAATAATAATAAATAAATAAAATAAATAAACAATGCTTTAAATGCCATCAGACACAGCACTGCTAGGACAGATGCTTTTTCTTTTTGAAATCATCAGCACAGTTTTAGTAGGGTTACCACCTGTCCCACTTTGCAAGGGACAGTCCCTCTTTAGGCAATTGTGTTCTGTGAAAAAAAATCAAAAAATAGCAAATGTCCTGAGATTTCAGGACAAAAATATTTCGTAAGATTTCTATAATAGTTGCATAAAACAGTGGTTTTATATATGAAACTTCTATATGTTATATGAAGTAGCATAAGCAATTCAAATGTTACTAAATAAGCTTTTATTTGTGCAAAAAAGTAAAGTTCTGTACTATGCACGGCTGTGGGCATGTTTTGTCCTGGAAAATCTGACATTTCTATAGAAAATGTCCCACTTTGGGCATTTGAAAAGGTGGCAATCCTAAGTTTTAGTGATAAACAGAGGTAGCTTAAATAAGCGTTTTTGAGTTATAATATCATTCTATCTGAATATTGTAAAGTATTAATAAAAAAAAGTTCTGGCATCTTTCAAATCACTATCAGTTCAACAAATCACTATTTTACTCTGAATTATTAAGTTCCCAGCCTATGTTGCATGCACTTCTTTCCAGTTTCTTATAACGCAGCCTCTGAACTAATGGTCCAGAATGAAGTCTTACTGATGCTAACTTTCCATTGGAATCCTTTCCAAACAAGAAAATTGTCTGTAGAAGTACAAGAAGTCATGGGCACAAGTAACCACCATCAGTGTTGTCTGGCAGTTAAACTTAACAGAGCATTTACAGTTTAGAGTTTATTCATTAGTTATTACTGTACGTGCTTGTTTGTCAGGTAAACAAAACAGAACGAGTAATCTCGTCTCTCATTATGGAGTACATTTGACTACACACTTCACTCTTACATTACCTAAACAATTACCCATGAGATTATGTGCTTACATAGAGAGAGAGAGAGAGAGTCAAGTAGTAATTGCAAAAGTGCGGTTAGTGACACTGCACTCTTCTGAACAATAAATCTGAAAAAAAAAGAATGATTACCTAACAGGTGAGTGCCTAAATAACAAAAATAGGACCAAGTCAGCAGCTATCAGTTCATACATAATAAAAGGGAAAATGAAAACCGCTCACTGTGATTTTTTGAAGGGAATCAGCTGACTGTGAAGCTGCAAAAAAACTGGAGCAAGAGTTTACAAAGAACAACAATCAGGCTGTTCATTTCCAGCAAGTCTCCAGAACAAGGTGGTAACTATAAAGACTAAGAAAAGTGTTACATTTAATATGTGTATTTCCATTTATGTCCTAAGGTCACAGTGCGCAATATTTATCAGGACAGCTGTTCCCTTTTGACTTTTTGGACATGTTAAGCTCTGTCAGTTAGCATGTCTGAAAGAACCTGCAAGGTACCCTTACCTGGAACGCAGCGTTGTTGTGACCCTGGTTACCGGGAAGTCGGTGCTTAGCAGATGGTGATGCAGTCTCAGCTCCTCCTGATGAAGGGCAGGATAACTCCATGATTTCTTAAGACACAACGAGCCTTTGTCCAGACAGCACCAAAATCGGAGACGTTAACTTAATGGATACTGATAAAAACTACTATGATAAACCCTACCCTATATTAAACTGGACAGGTAAAGCGCAATCGGGCAGCTAGAGTGTTTTCCACTTAGTACTTGTTGCTGCGGGTTTGGCTGACTTTCAAAGTAGCCTGACTCTTGTCCATCCAAAACCTATAATCAATAAACTGAAGAACTAGCGCCTATAAGAGGTTTGATTTTTCCTTTATTTCGAGGACGACTAATCCAATTTGTCCCCACTGGAGTGAGAAGCTGAAATTCTCTATATTCGATTTAAAACTGCACCTGTTTTTTTTTTTTGCTGCAGTAATGATTAACTAATATTAGCACAAATCAGGTTTGTGTAAAATATAAGTACACACATAGTTTTAAATCCTCTTAAAAGTCAGTAGTTTTGGATCCTGAACCTGATTAAACACAAAGTAAAAGACAAACAGAATGAGGCGTCGTGTTTGTTTTTCCATAATAAATAATCCAAAGTAAGTTATTTAATTGTAATTGCACTTGCCGGCCCTAAAGTGTAAACATGTCGTTTTCTCCCATGAATTATATATTCAAGCGTTTTAAGACACCTAACATGCACGAAACATGAACATGCAGGTCCCAGTTCTGTATGCAGTAAGTTTCGGTTATCTTGGCATTACTCAGAGAGGACAACGTGCCCTGCCTTTAATATGCCTCATAAAATACATCATATTATTCACTTCCAGGAAGGCTGTGGTTGAAATACATGTTTCTTAATTGTGGTTTGATGGCGTGAATTAGATCATGATAAAAATCCTTTAAACCATTAAGTCTAAAAAGGAATCAGTATTTACTGTGTTGTGGAAAAACAAATCAATTAATATTTAGGCCTGTTTGCACAACTGAAAGAGAGTATACCGTAAGCTAAGAGGAATACAACTGAAGGAGTAAAGGTGTACCTTTGAAAACAAAGTTACCGAAATATTATCACTTTATGTAGAAACATTCCCCTGCGCAGTAGTTGCAAAATACAGTGTGCTATTTACTTTATAACACGATTAACACCTACTGTATAACAAGACTATTGATGTAAAAAGAAACGAGAATGTTAATATGTGAAATGTCCTGTTACATAAAAAGTAAAAGTTAACACAGAAATGTGTTAAGTCAACTAGTACAAAAATGGAATTAAGTTAGGTTTATATTTCTCAACCTCTTACTGCAAGAAATCTGGACAAAGCCTGACAAATGTGTGTGTGTGTGTGTGTGTGTGTAAAGGCCCAAAATAGAGTCACATTTTAAATATTGCTCTTATAAACTTAGAAAGTTGCTAGAATAACATTATTTGTATTACCATACATTTTCTGAAGGATATGAAGTCTGAAACTTAAGTGATTGTCATTATTTATTGACCTTAATCCTTAAATCATCCCACTGATTTGTCAAAAAAAAAACACAATTTTTATGAGGAACAGACCAAAAATATGAGGCAAAAATCTGAACATTCTGCAAAAATCTGTACAGTTGAGAGGTATGCTTAGGAGTACAGATCTTGTTTCCAGACTTAACTTGCTCCGTATGCATTGATTTTATGGGCATATGCTGTTAAACCAATATGTGCCAAAAGTCATTTTTCACGAAATGGATTGTTTTTTTAAGCAAAGTGCTTTCTTTTTTCTTGGCATCACAACTGTTTTCTTTGTTAGTAAATGCAGGTTTAAAGTAAGTGCATGCCATCTTTAAATGCAGTTTTGAAGAAAGTGTATGCACTATTTTACTTCTTAAGTCTTAGCAGAAGTAAAGAGCAGAATGTATAACATCCTAAACTTCACAATGGTTTCAACAAATTGCACTGTACAGACAATTGGCAGAACAGTACATGTAAAATGAATGTGTTTCCAGTTCAACTAGTTTCAATTATGTGGGGTTCATAGGAGAAAATAATGCTAACTCTTGTGAAGTACTATTTTAAGCCTAGTCAATAACTAGAAGTTAGAATCAACATCTGAACCTTGTGCCTTTGAAGTAAAGAGCCTTAACCATTATGCTAAAACAACCCTTGGAATACTGTAGACTAGGTGAAGAAACAGCATATGACCATAGGGCTTTCCTTTTGTTATATGCTTGAACTTGCTATGCTGCATAGAAACAACTCTTTACCTAAAGGGAATCTGTATCTATATCTGCATCTGTATCTATCTATATATAATATTTATTTTATATATATATATATATATATATATATATATATATATAAATATATCATATATATATAATATATATATATATATATATATAAATATATCATATATATATAATATATATATATATATATATATATATATATATATATCATATATATAATATATATATGTATATATATATATATATATATATATATATATATATATATATATATTTACTGTATGTATACACACACACACACACACCCACACACACTACATAATCTAGATCTAATCTATCTAGCTCTCTTTCTATGTGTGTGTATATATATATATATATATATATATATATATATATATGTATATAGATCCATATCCATATCTATATCTATGTCTATATCTACATATAAATATCTATCTAGCTAGATATAGATATGTGTGCAGCAAAACAGTGATGTAAAAATGTTAAAAATGCAGATGTTGATTCACATTAAAATTAAAAAAAATATTTTTTTATTTGCTGCCCCCCCGCTAATATTATACGTGTGTGTGTGTGTGTGTGTGTGTGTGTGTGTGTGTGTGTGTGTATATGTGTGTGTATATATATATATATATATATATATATATATATATATATATATATATATATATATATATATATATAATGTGTGTATGTGTGTGTGTGTTGTGTGTGTATATATATATATATATATATATATATATATATATATATATATATATGTAAGTTATGAACACTCAACCTAAACAGGAAGGAACGCTGATAAAACTTCAATGCAAATAACAATCCAATAAATGGTAGAGAGAGAGGTGATGAAACTATCCCAAAACGAGTAGAAACTCTTTTATTACAACAACCAAACAAAATGTAAGCGCTTTCGCGGACATCACATCCGCTTCATCAGACATGGTTAACAGCACTGAAACAATACATTATATACACTGCTAAGCATCATGTGATCAGTACAACAATTACTTAATCAATTAAATAAAATATAATAGATATATATGAATAAATAAAAGATACATATAATGAGTATAATAAATATAATATAATAAAATCCTAGGATATGTTAAAAATATGAATCAATTTTAATAAAAATCCACATACTAACGTAATTTTTTGCCCTTCAGGTGGGGCTTCAACGAGGCCATCTCATTAAGTCCCCTGCCCCTATGTGCTGCCAATCTAAGTATCCAGCGTAACTCAGCTTGCTCTGTTAAATTGACAATGTCCCCAATACATACTGACTCTGTTTGTACATGTAATACCTGAAATAAAAAAGTGTGTTGTATTCCCTCTAGCAATGTGTGTTTAGCCAGAGCACTGTAGTCATGATTTCTAGTGTAGCAGTATGTATGATCTCTGATACGTTCTCGTAGAGTTCTATTAGTCTTACCTATATAGAAACAAAAACATGACACACAATGGGCCACGTAAACAACATTCTTCGTATTACAGTTACTGTTATTCCTCAATTCCCATAATCGTCCACTATCTGGATGTTTAAAATAGCGAGATTGATCTATAAGCAAGGGCGCCCGCAGGCAGGTGCAAGGGGGTGCACTTGCACCCCCCTGGAATCGGCTGACTAGTAGATCATTTCCAAAGTTTTTTTTTTTTTTGTGCATTCTTACGTTCTTCTTTAAGAAGTCTGTGCTAACAGTCCAGTCGCGGGCGGGCGTGCTGACATCATCAAGTCTGTGCTAACAGTCCAGTCACGGGTAGGCATGCTGACATCATCACTGTTTGAGAGCGGGAACTTAAGACAGGTTATTCGAGCAGGAATGGAAGATAGGACACCTTCAGGTAGAGAAGTTTGAGAGCGGGGAAGCAGATGGATTATTCGGGAACGGAAGATGGGACCCATTCAGGTAGAGAGGTGTGTGTGTGTGTGTGTGTGTGTGTGTGTGTGTGTGTGTGTGTGTGTGTGTGTGTGTGTGTGTAATGCCCCAGGTGTACATGGTGGTGGGTAGAGAATAAGGCTTGAACCCTGTACCTTGGGCCCAAGTGGCAAGAGCCTGAATTCCCTACCCACCACCATTTGTAAAAGTATTGCAGGATTTTCCCTCATACCTTTTCTGTTCCTCATAAAATCTGTGGTTTCTGCATTTGTGTCCTTGTTGCCTGACAGCTAAATGTTATTATCTGGTTTTATTCTTGGCTGTCTGGAGTGTTTCTCCCTGGGCCTCTGCTAAAAAATTAGCTTTTTTTTTTTCAAAGTCAGACTTTCCTGGTTAATAAATGTAAATGGACACATTTCAATATCAGACTTCATATTCTTCAGAAAGTGTATGGTAACAAAAGCAAGCTTTTATTCTAGCAATTTTCTAAGTGTACAAGATGGATATTTGAAATGTATCCCTGTGTTTGGGACTGTATTCCCCCCATTATTGGCTTCATCCAGGCTTTGTGCTAGGGTTGAGAGTTATGGTAAGAATTGAATTCACTGAATATGTTTGGGGGCTGTATTCACCCAGTATTGGTTTTGTTCAGGTATTTATTGGCTTCATCCAGGTTTTTAGCTAATGTTGAGAGCTATGGTAAGAACTGATTTCACTGAAAATGTTTGGGGGCTATATTCTCTCATTACTGGCTTTGTCCGGGTGTTATTTGCTAAGAGGTTGAGAGGTATGGTGAGAACTGAATTCACTGAATGTTTGGTGGTTGTAGTCACCCATTATTGGCTTTGTTCAGGTCTTTTGTGCTAAGAGGTTGACAGCTGTGCTATGGTGAGAACTGAATTCACTAAATGGTAAAGTTTCAGTCTTCCTCTTTCACAAAACAGCTGATTTGGCGTAGTGGTATGTTGCTTTGACTGTTTTGCACGGGGTCCCCTGGGTTCAAGACGTGGCAGTGAAATGTATGGTGGTAACGCAGCATTTTATTCTTCTAGCAACTTTCAAACATTATACAAGCAATGTTTAAAATGTGTCCCTGTTGTTTGGCCTTTTGCCCCCCCCCCAATAAATTTCGGCTTTTTCCAGATTTCTTGTGCTGCAAAGTTCAGAGATGCAGCTGAGTGTAGAGCAGATTTTACAAGGAGCTGAGAGCTGCAGGGGAGCAAAAGTTTAGTGCTGATTATGTTTAGTCTGCTTGCATTAATAGCACAACAGATAGTGTACTTGCTTTAGATGCTGAAGGCTGTGGGTTCTACTCCCACAGTAGGTAAATGCATTGCTGATGCTGTATTGTGTTGTAAAGGGGGTGGATGCTGCAGTCCTTTTGGCAAAGATACCTAGTAACTATGAACCTGTTAACAGTTTGCTATCCATTCTCTATTGCGGTATTACTAGCTTTTCATTTTTTTACTGCATGCAACAAGGGCAATTTATTCTTCAAGGGTAACAGGCACTTTATTTGTAGATTAAACAATGACATATAAAGTGTTTGCTAGGAGCAACCTCTATTAGTTACAAATTTCTTCAATGTGGATTTTACTACAGAGATTGTGTATATTTTTTACTGATACTGGTGGACTTGAGTAGACTTTTTATGATGGAAATGTTCTGAATTGGGCAATTTTGTCATTGGTGGATGCTTTTTGTTTCTTTGTTTACTGGAAAAATTTTCAAAACAATAAATTTAAAATGCCCTTTAACAACTGTACTGTATTGTACAATGAATATAATGTAATACAGTCAGGAAGGTGTATCAAAGAGCATGTGTATGTTACGCTCGAGGGCCTATGATTTTGAAGACAGCCCAGAGTTAATATTTGCAATTGGCAAAATGTATTTTCTCTGAAAGTGGGTTTCAGTGCTGTTTCAATGCATGTGAGTTTCAAGGGCAGAGAAGTATTAATGTTAGTCTATTTTCATTGAGACTGCATTGCTTTAACAGATATGTATTGGGGTTTGTGCTGTAAAATGCAAAATAAAACTTTCAAATGAAATCCTAAATCATCGCAGAAGTAAAGCAGTATGCACATTAGTGTTTATGGTAAATGGGGCAAAATAACCAAGGAATGGGACATTGGAATGGCTGCAGGGGGGAGGCTCCATTTGACCATGATTTTGTGAAGGGGGGGTAGCAAACTCAGACAGCCCCGGTTGAACTATACCTCTCAGTTGTCCATATCTTTGCAGAATTAATAGATATTTGCTGCTTATTTTTGGTTTGTTTCTCATAAAATTTGTGGTTTTCTAGCAAATCATTTAGGAATGAAGCCATTAAATGACAGACATTGAGTTTCAGATGTCATAACCTTCAGAAAAATGCATGCTAATGCAAGACTGTTTAAGTTTATACAAGAGCAATTTTTAGTAGTGTTTGTATGTTCCCCAATATATTTGGCCTTGTTCAGATTTCCTGCATTAAGAGGTTGAGAGGTACGTGCAAATAACTTTGTAGATTAGGAATATCCAAACATCTCAATTGTCCCCAATTCTGGCTCAAAATGTTGCTCTCCCCTAATAATCCCTCCTCCAAAATGGCAATTTTGGAAGAAAATGTGGAGGGTTTACAATTATAACTGTAATGATCAGTTATAGATTACCTTTATTTCAGAAATGCATGTGGATGCTCTTATTTTGTTAGCTGCTTCAAGTTAAATGTTAATATTAAAAAGGTGTCCCTTTTTGACAGGTATTTTGCATCACATTTTGGTCTGTTTTTCATAAAATTGTGGTTTCTGGCAAATTAGTGGCAAGTCATTAAAGATTGAAGTTAGAAAATAATGGCAGACATTTGAGTTTCAGATTTTATACCCTTCAGAAAATTTGTACTAATGCAAGATCTACCTGTTCTATTAAGTTAATAAGAGCAATATTTAAAAATTGGCCTTATTTTTGGGCCTGTGTCCCACTTCTAGTTCTATGTATGGCTTTGTCCAGATTTCTTGCTCTGAAGTTGAGAGGTAGGAGTGTCAGAGCCATCACTGTCAGCCAGAGACATTTCAAATTATGACATACTTATTGCACCCCAGCCCCATTGTAGTGGCTCGGGATGTGTCCAAGGAAGGCAAGAAGCAGTTATGCAGTAAGTGTGCAGAGTATTCCCCATCCAAGGTAGATCACAAATATGACCGTGGCTTTTCATCTGTCCTTGATTTTGCAAAATGTTCTGGTTTTCTATCAGATTTTTATACTGTTGATTTATGCTTCTTATTATTCAGGAACTGCATGCTATCACAGTGTCCTGTTGCTCTGTTTAAGTAGCCATGGTTTAATGAACATCAGGTAAGCTTGTCGGAGATTGTAAGATGCAAGTAAGCTTTAGTAAGCTTGTCGGACATTGTAAGATGCAAGTAAGCTTTAGTAAGCATATTGTTAAAGAATTGCCAGCATTGAAAGCCTTTTCGTTGTTGCCATGCAGAGAATATTTACATAGCTAGATAATGTATAAGCCTTGGGTATTGAAATGCATATGACAGTATTTGTAATAAAAGGACAGGATTACAGTATTTTCAGAAGCTCATTACATTTTATTGGAGACCAGTGTCTTATAGCAGTGTCTGTGTGTTAGTACACTTGTAGTTGGGTGGCTTTAATGGTATATGGTAAATAAGCATTGCTACCTTACTTAAAAGCCAAGCCCTGCAACAACTAGCTCCACAATGAAGTCAAAACACAATAGCTCTGGTGGGTAAATGTACTCTGTAGTAATAAAAAAAAGGCAAATGTTTGAAATGACTACAGCTTATGTGCAAACACAATAGGTAGTGATGAAACAATGCTCTGCTAAAAATGCTTTAATGCTCCACATTGCTGAGCTGCAATCACTAGCTACCAGGATTTCACCCACTTCAGATCAAGCATGGTGCCGTTCAGTGCAACCTTCCCAGAACTAATTCAAGTCTGACCAGAATTATTTGGTGTGTGTATGAGGGAGGTAGCATACCCCTCAGCTGTCCAGATTTTTGCCCCATATTCCTCTTAAAAAGGATTGAAGTTGCTAAATGAGACATTTCAGTTTTAGATGTCATGTCATTTAGAAAAATGCATACTAACACAAATCCTGTTACTCTTGCAATTTTCTGAGAGCCATATTTATAATTTGTCCCTATTTATTTTAGGCTTTGTCAAGATTTCTTGCACTAAGGGTGAGGCCTTGAGGGGTGTGGTATCTTTGTAAGAGAGAGAGAAAGTGAAATGCCCAAGTTAGAGTTAGCAGGTGGAATTTTCAAGTGCATTTTCAAGGAACTGTGAGTTTTAAGGAAGCGAAGTTCACTGCTGCTCATGCCAAGTCTATTTACAATGTGCAACCATTTTGTTTAGCAAATGGTATCTCTATTGTGGTATAAAGTTTTAAAGCTATGTTAGTAGCACCACAAGTAGAATACTTGCATCATAATGTAAAGGCTTGAGGTTCTATTCCTACAGCATATACATTTGTATGCTGCAGTCCTCAGGATGTCCTCCTTTGGATGAGATGCCTAATAACTATGAACCTGTTTTTCAGCTTGTCATCCATTTTCTATTGCAATATACCAGCTTATCATTTTTTTAATTTAACATAGGCAATTTATTCTTTGACGGCAGCAGGCACTGAATTTGTAGATGAAAGACTGAAATATACAAGTGTTGCTGTGTAATACAAGGGATATAATTCAATTATATATTATAATTAATACAATCAGGTAAATCAAATAACTTTTGCATGGCCCTAACGGTGTGCAAGGAGCCTATTGCTTGAAAACAGTTCAAAGGTAAATAACCTGCCACTGGCCAGATGCATTTTCTTTGAATGTGGGTTTCAATGCCGTTTCATTGAATGTGAGTTTCAAAAGTAGAGAAGCTTTAATGCCAAGTCTGTTTTCATTGTAAGACTATTGCTTTGTTTAGGTTTAGTAAATGTATCAGTGTTTGGGCTATAATGTTTGAAATAAAAGTTGTAAATTAAATCCAACTGCCTGTAATCATTGTAGAACTAAAGCATAACACAGTATGCACACAGATTTGAACAGTGTCTACAGTAAATGGGGAGAAATAGCCAAGTAATGGGACACTGGAATGGCTATGTGGGCGGGGCTTGGTGTGGGTGGACTTGGGCGGGGCTGTGTTGGCAGGGGGCGGGGTGAGCTATGTGGGTGGGGCTCTGGGTTTGCACCCCCCTGCAAAAAATCCTGCGGGCTCCCTTGTCTATAAGGTTGCAAGGCTTACATTAAATTGTTAATAGATTTCTTTAAACCCATGGAGAATGAATTGAAGGATCAGATTGTAGCTTCATAAGATAAACTTATGACTATGAGTGGGACAGATCTTACAGAGATTTTTATGCAAGAGCTTATGGATCGGGTTTCACTTTATGAACGCAACCTCTTGGACCACAAGAAAAGAAAACTTAACAGAGACATCGAGGATTTTGCCAAACATGTTTTTGTTTGGCCCAGAAATAACAACATGACCAATATACATGGAACGGCGACAGCTACGAACATGCCTCGGTCCATTAGAACAGATGCCATGCATGCTGAAAGTCAGTCAGAACCTATTTCGAGTGACGCGGAGCGGAAACGGAACAATGAGGAAGGCCCAAGGTCTGAAGAGACGGAGCGGGTAAACGCTATTTTGGCCACGGAGGTTATTTCACCAGAGGCTAGTCGTTCAGTTTATACTACTCCTGATGAAACACTGAATATGTGTCAACAGGATAACGCTTTTACAACACAAGGGAACAATGGTGTATCTACTAGTTTATCTAGCATTGTGAGACGAAGGATAGAGCTTGAGAAAACAGAGGCATGAAATTTTCCAGCAGCCCCTTTGCCTATCAGAACTGGCAGAAAGAGATCGATAGACTCCGATGTGATGAGAGGGGCCAAAAGGAAGGAACCACCTCAACAGCAGAATCAGCGCACGCTGAGGAAATTTTGGAACCAGGATACTTAGTTTTAAACATCTCTAAGCATAACCCTGAGATTCAGCTACTCAATAAGGTATGAATATTATACCGAGTTCGAACATGGACATCAGTGAGGCACTATTGGCAACTAGAGTTTTTGTACGTAATGTAGCTCTTAAGCTATTACATGATACTGATTCTTCAGAGGTTAACACTGCTGTTAGACATAAAAGTACTTATACACCACAGTTACAAGCTGATTTAGATATATTTTTGAAAGCGGTTGAGAAAGCGTTATATGATGACATTAATTTTTCAAGTGCTCTTAGGGGTAGTAATTTATCTACAGTAATGGATACTTTATCTAATCTCAAAAACAATTTGAGTATCGTGATACGTCCAGCTGACAAAGGTGGTCCGGTGGTTGTTCTGGACTCAATTTACTATGATACAAAAATGCTTGAAATGCTGGAAGGAGAAGCTTATGAGACTGTTCCAAACAGTATTGTATATGATATACATGACAGTATATTCAACTGTCTTACCGAATGCAAGTGCATGAATGTTATTTCTAATGAATTGTTTGATTTTTTATTGGTACATAATCCACTAATACCCACCATACATGACCTGCCCAAGGTGCATAAAAATCTAGTGACACCTGATTTTAGGCCTATAGTGTCTGGCTCTGGTTGGCTGACTGAGCCCTTGTCTATCTATCTAGAACATGAGCTTAAAAATGTATTGGACAAGTTTGTATATATACTGAGAGATACTGAACAGTTTTTAACTGATCTTTATCAATGTGTTTTAAGCATTAGTGATATGAATGATTGTTTGTTGGTCACTATGGATGTAGTCTCTTTATTTACGTGTATCCCCAATATGGAAGGTATAAGTTGTTTGAAATTGTTATTAATTCAATCTAAGTTGTTTGATATACAAAAGGTTGAATTCCTATGCCTTTTGTTAGAATTAATATTAGAAAATAATATTTTTCTTTTTAAAAACATTTGTTATATACAGAGAAGAGGGGTAGCCATGGGCACTAGCTGCGCTAATAGCTATGCCAATCTGGTCATGGTGGCATGGGAAAGTAAGTACATATTAGGTAATCCTAACATTTTATTTTATTGCAGATTTGTGGATGATCTCTTCCTTCTCTGGAAAGGGACCCAAGATACGTTAATAACATTCTTTGAACAGTTGAATAATGAAGATTCATTTTTGAAGTTCACATTAGATTTTTCATCAGTGACCATTAATTACTTAGATGTGACTATATTCAAGAAGGGTGTCAGCCTTGTGACCAAAGTATATCGTAAACCCTGTTATAAACCGGCATTTTTACATAGAGCCAGCATGCATAACCCCACAATTTTTGAAAATATTATTAAAGGACAAGCCATGAGACTTTCTAGACTCTCATACGAAGATTCACAGTTTAAGAATGAGCTAGGAGAACTCAAGGTGGGATTGATGCATAGAGGTTACAACCAACAAGAGATTTTGAGAGTTTACTTGAATGTAAATAATCTAAGGACAACAAGAGCAAAACCATATTTTTCAGATAGGGAGGGTCCACGGCATAAACGACAGAGTAGGGCTAGATGGGTTAAACAGTCGTTTGTTTTACCATATTCCAATAATACGAACATTGTTGAGCATGCCATAATTACGAAATTGGAACATTCTCATGGTAAATGATAAGGTTAGAAATATTGTAGGGAGTCATCCGAATTTTGTTTATAGTAACATGAGGAGTCTTAAGCAGTCCCTATGTCACAAAGCCATAGATGGTAATTTTTATCCACCTGGTATTCAATAGTTTGAAGGGACCAAAAAATGTGGCAGTTGTGTACAATGCAACCTTATAGATCAATCTCGCTATTTTAAACATCCAGATAGTGGCAATTATGGGAATTAAGGAATAACAGTAACTGTAATACGAAGAATGTTGTTTACGTGGCCCATTGTGTGTTATGTTTTTGTTTCTATGTAGGTAAGACCAGTAGAACTCTACGAGAACGTATCAGAGATCATACATACTGCTACACCCGAAATCATGACTACAGTGCTCTGGCTAAACACACATTGCTAGAGGGAACACAACACACTTTTTTATTTCAGGTATTACATGTACAAACAGAGTCAGTACGTATTGGGGACATTGTCAATTTAATAGAGCAAGCTGAGTTACGCTGGATACTTAGATTGGCAGCACATAGGGGTAGGGGACTTAATGAAATGGTCTCGCTGAAGCCCCACCTGAAGGGCAGAAAATTACGTTAGTATGTGGATTTTTATTAAAATTGATTCATATTTTTAACACATCCTAAGATTTTATTATATTATATTTATTATATTTATTACATGTATTTTTAATTTATTCACATATATCTATTATATTTTATTTAATTGATTAATTGATTATGTAATTGTTGTACTAGTCACATGATGCTTAGCAGTGTATATAATGTATTGTTTTAGTGCTGTTAACCATGTCTGATGAAGCGGATGTGATGTCCGCGAAAGCGCTTACATTTTGTTTGGTTGTTGTAATAAAAGAGTTTCTACTCGTTTTGGGATAGTTTCATCACCTCTCTCTACCATTTATTGGATTGTTATTTGCATTGAAGTTTTATCAGCGTTCCTTCTTGTTTGGGTTGAGTGTTCATATATATATATATATATATATATATATATATATATATATATATATATATATATGAATATCTACCTCCAAGTATGCATATCTATATCTATATTTATATATAAATACATATACATATAGTTTTATAACTATATAACTATAGCACATGTTATTCATGTGCAATATCTGCCAGCTTAAGTATTAGAAGACTTGCCATCTTAAATGCCACTGATATTATAAGTGTATAGTTTATACTCAATTGTCCTTTACCAAAATATGTTATGCATCTGAACTATGTCTGTACTACTGGTATTGTTAAACAACTGGCCTACCTACACTTCTTGTAATCTTGTAATTAACTGATTTTTATTGTGGAGCATTTCTCCCTGGGCTTCTGCTGAAAAAGGACATGTGTCCAGTCAGATTTTCCCGATCAACAAATGTAAACAAACAAATAAATAAATGCATTTTATATATATATATATACACACACACACACACACATATATATATTTAATTTTTCACAGTCCATGTGTATCCAATCAGCTTTTACACCTTTACTACATCTCCAGCAAACTGAATAAGTCATTTTACTAAACTCAGAGATTTTAAAAGGAGTAGCAAACATTCTAGGTATATATTTCCACATAAAACATTTCCAGTATAAGCCAGAAGAAGTTTGACTAATTGATTTAAGTAACAATGTTTTATTCTTACATTCTGTTGAGTCTCTCAGTCCACTACTAAAATGTTCCAGAATTTTGCATTGAAGTTATTATTATTTATAATTAACTTATATAACTTGGGCAGGCTTCCTTTGCAGGTCAATCTACCTTTGAATACAGCATTCATATATTCATATAGTGGAGGAATAGTGTTCTGTTCCTGTTCAAGCATATTATCCACAAATTCATTTAATTTCTTACTGGTTGATAATATTAAATATTTAGCAGATTCATCCAACTTATATTTTCATTAAATATTGTGGGGACTTAGCTTTTCCTTTTACAAAGCAATCAGACCATAATATTAATCCATGCCTTTTTAGTAAACTCATTTTAACTCTGTTCTGAGATTCCTTAAATCTAGAGGTATGTACAATGGGAAAGCATAAAAATTTCCATTTTGATATTAATGAAGTTTGATTTCATATATGCAGAGTCTGAAGATTTAAATGAATTTCCTTATAAGGTAAATTTTATTAACCAGATGAAAGGATTGTTACATATTTCTAATTTATCATCTTTAATAAACTTATAAGAAGTTAGCATACCCTGTTCTGGGATGGTTTGCCTTGCTGCAGCTTTTGATAGTTTGTTCAAAAGCTGTTTGAGTTCTTTAGGTCGAATATGATTTGGACAAAATGTTCATAGGTTCATACTAGGCTATCTGCCCTAGGGCATTTATAAGCCTAGCCAGAGTGTGTGTGGCTTTCGCCACCCCTTGGAATGAGAACACTATGCCCATTTAGGATTTAGTTTACTGTGCCTCTGTCTAGTAGTGACACAGAGGTGACCCCCCGGGGTAAACCTACGATCTCTCATCCACTCATCAAGATTTCTATTGAAGAGAGTCAGTGAGGGGCTTTGCCTAACATGGACTGGGATTCTGTTCCAGAATGTAGGGAGCCTCTGGGTTATGAATCTGTCCCTCCAGCACATCCTATTTATTTCTATGTTGAGGTTCAAATCTCTCACTCTCGTGGCTCTGGTGGATTTGGATTTTCTGAGGTGGAGCATGTCCATTAATTCCGGATTGGACATGGCCTTGTACGTCAGGCATAGATATCCTCTGAGTAGGCGGTATGCAACTGAATAGAGCTGGAGTTTCTTCAGCTGGGCAGCATATGACATATGTTTGAGACTGTTGATCCTCTTGGTGAGGTACTTTTGGGGTCTTTCTAACTGCTGCAGGTGTCGGGTAAGGTACATCCCAAATGGAGCATTGTACTCAATTATGGGCCTGATAAGGGAAGAGTATAGGGGCACAATGACCTCTCTTGATCTAGATGTGAATCCTTTCATGATCAGGTGGGTAATATAGAAGGTCTTCCTAACCACCTTGGCAATGTGAGTGTCAAATGAGAGGTTACTGTCAACTTGGGTCCCTAGGTCCCTGATTACTTCTTCCATACTTAATGGATTACCACCTTTGTGGTAATCTGTGGGTACTTTGTTTTACTCAAAGGGTATGACTATACATTTTTTGGCGTTCAGTTTAAGGCAATGGCTCTGGCACCAGTTATCCGTTTCTACAAGGCTTTTCTGAAGGATGCTTGTGTCCACTGGAGTATCAATTATGGCGCCCAGTTTGCAGTCATCTGCGAATTTTGTCAGCCACAATCCTCCTGTGTTTGCTCGCACCTCAGAAAAATAAATGCCGAACAAGAGGGGTCCCAAGACCGAGCCCTGTGGGACACCGCTTGTGACTGGCTTAGAGTCTGACATGGCTCCAGCAATTCTGACCTTGTGCGTTCTGTCCTTGAGCCAGTTTGCAACCCATCTTATAACATATGGGTTTACATTTAAGCTGGTGAGCTTGTCTATGATGCCCAAGTGGGGTATTGTGTTGAAGGCCTTTGCAAGATCAAGGTAGGCTGTGTGAACTGCCTTACCCTCATCAATGGCCTTAGTGACTGTTTCAAAAAAGTCGACCAAGTTCAAAAGGCAGGATCTGACCTTGACAAAGCCGAATTGGGTAGGATCCAGTGTTTGTAGGTCCCCAATGTCTTTGTTTATGAGTTCCATAATGATCCTCTCCATAGCTTTGCAGACCAGGCTCGTCAAGCTTATGGGGCGGTAATTTCCAGGGTCCATAGAAGCACCTCCTTTGTGGAGTGGGACCACTGTTGCTGTACGCCATTCTTTGGGTATGTATCCTGTAGTAAGGCTAAGATTAAACAGCAGCCTTATGTGCGGGTTTAGTTCCTCTTGGAGTTCATGTAGCATGCAACCCGGGACACCGTCTGGTCCCATTGATGCTGTGTTTTTAGCTTTGGAGAGGGCAGCTCTCACCTTGGCATCTGAGATGTCAGGGAGGCTACACTCTGCTGGGATAGATATTTCTCCTTTTTGGGGGGGGAGAAGTTTTCACTGAACCTGTCTGCCAGTATGTTGGCAATGTCTGTGGGTTCAGTATATTTTTTGTCATTTTGTACTAAGTCTGAGCATATCTGGGAGTTTCCACCCAGGTTTCTAACATAACTAAAGAAGGCCTTGTGATTGTCTTCAGTGTCTTTTGTGATTTTTCTCTCAAAGTTGGCCTTGGACGATTTTATGAGTGATCATAGTTTTTTGCTAGTACTGATCAGAGATGCCTTTCCTTTTGGGGATTTTGCTCTGTCATGTAGTTGCTTCCTCCTCCTGTTGTAAAGCTTGTTAATGGCTGGGGTCCACCAGACAGGACGCCTGCCTTTGGGGGAATGGGTCTTGGTTTTATTTGGGATTGCATGATCCATGCATTCTTGAAGGTGTCCATAGAAAGTGTTTATAAAGGATTCAGCAGTGTGGGCTGTGGTTTCCACTGGCCCAGGGGCCTTGAAGGATACCACTTCAGTCTTAAGAAGTGTGAAGTCAGCTTTTGAGAAATTCTTCACTGTGGTCTTTTGTGCTGGGGGTGGGGGCGGGATGTGGATTTCCAGTGAGATTAATTTATGGTCTGATCTCACCAATGATGGGTATACTTCCGGTGTGGAGCATTCTGTCCCCATGTTTGTGATGATCAGGTCTAGTATATTATCTCCTCTTGTGGGAGTGGTGACTAGTTGTTCCATCACATTAGAGTTTATGAATTCTAGGAACCTTTGGTCTAGGGTGTTGGGGCTTGAGTAATGCTCCCAGTCTATGTTTGGGTAGTTGAAGTCTCCCAATATGATGGTATTTGGAGAGACATTCATACTCTCCAGTGTCTTCAGGAAGGCTGAGTGGGGTTCCTGAGTTTGAGAGGGTGGTCTGTAGCATGCTACAAACTGTAGGGCAGTTTTGTCTACGGTTAGTTGCACATGGATGGTCTCCGATGCTTTGTGCATTGCCACTAACCTGAAGGTGTGGGTATCTTTGATGAATATAGATACTCCCCCTCCTTTTGTGGTTCGATCCAAGTTTTGGAGCTGAAAAGCATGATATGAGGTATAACCTGATAGTGCTGGGGTGCTCTCAGGAGCCTTGAACCAGGCTTACTGCTGAATGAAATGCCATCTTGCTGAATATTATTTTAAATGAAAAGTGCTTCACTCAGATGAAATGAATGCACTACTTGTGCAGTCAGTAACTTTAGGGTTACAGATGGCCTTTATTCTGCATCAAGGATGAGGTTTTGCATTTGCTTAACATTAAGTCTTTAGGGCTAGGTTTAGGGTTAGTTTTAGATGCAAGTGTTATCACTGAGTTTAGTGTTAAGGTGTGTGAAGTGTTATGCCCTACATGTGTAGTGAGTGCTAGGAGTTCCTCTAATAAGAAATACTGTAGATAAATCTTTGTATTGTTATTTTTTGTTCATTTTCAGTGACTTTTTTTCAATGAAATTGGTTTGAATGTATGTTTATTTTTGATTCATGGAGCTCGGTTATTTTGATGTGATGAGTTTATTTTCAAACAAGTGTTGTAGATTTTCAAAATCAGCATAATTTAAGTTTCTTAGATGTGTGGAGAAGTTTAAGGCTGTAAGCTGTGAAGGAAACCACATCCTGTAGCCTTGGGTTCAATTTCCTTAGTTGCCATCTGCATACCGTTTCACTCTAAGCAAATTATCTTACCAGTCAGTTCTTCCAGGTCATCCATGAAAAGAAGCAGCTGTGCCTGGTGCATTACATAGATTATGCATACAGACACACACACACACACACACACACACACACACACACACACACACACACACACACACACACACACACACATTCACACTCACCCATACATGGCTGTACTACAAGCAGTTGAGTCCTAAGCATCTGAAGACCATTACCTCAAAGCCAGCAACTTCTAGCTCATATAGGCTGCCACTCACACTCAATCTGAATATGAGTTCAGGCAAGCAGATGGGGAGGGAGTGAGGGGTAAGACTGTACATCAGAGAAGTGACTGGGAAGGGCATTTAGAGTGAGGGAGCCAGAAGGAAGCTTTAGGGTTAGGGAATGGGAAGGGAGTCTTAGGTTTAGGGAGCTGGGGGGGTAAATGTTAGGGAGTGACTGGGAAATTTAGGTTTCGAGAGGAGTTTGAAGTCTTACGATAAGGGAGTGAGGACTTAGTTTAGGAAATGGGTGGAGGTCTTAGAGTTAGACTTATGGCTCTGGTAGGGCTATACAATATTATAGGGTCTGCTGCTGGCAGGGTTAACTATTTATGGGAGATCAGGCTAGTAGAAGTTAGAGCACTTGCTTTTTCAGGCAAGTGGTAGTGATTAAGTGTGTTATGATCTATAGGCACATTGTCATTTGTGGTAGATGCCCCCCACACACACACACCACACACACACACACACACACACACACACACACACACACACACACACACACACACACACACACACACATGCACACATTCACACTCACCCATACATGGCTGTACTACAAGCAGTTGAGTCCTAAGCATCTGAAGACCATTACCTCAAAGCCAGCAACTTCTAGCTCATATAGGCTGCCACTCACACTCAATCTGAATATGAGTTCAGGCAAGCAGATGGGGAGGGAATGAGGGGTAAGACTGTACATCAGAGAAGTGACTGGGAAGGGCATTTAGAGTGAGGGAGCCAGAAGGAAGCTTTAGGGTTAGGGAACGGGAAGGGAGTCTTAGGTTTAGGGAGCTGGGGGGGTAAATGTTAGGGAGTGACTGGGAAATTTAGGTTTCGAGAGGAGTTTGAAGTCTTACGATAAGGGAGTGAGGACTTAGTTTAGGAAATGGGTGGAGGTCTTAGAGTTAGAATTATGGCTCTGGTAGGGCTATACAATATTATAGGGTCTGCTGCTGGCAGGGTTAACTATTTATGGGAGATCAGGCTAGTAGAACTTAGAGCACTTGCTTTTTCAGGCAAGTGGTAGTGATTAAGTGTGTTATGATCTATAGGCACATTGTCATTTGTGCTAGATGCCCCCCACACACACACCACACACACACACACACACACACACACACACGCACACACACACACACACACACACACACACAACATAACAAGCCTAATCTAGTAACAAGAAGCAGACATTTAAATACAGACTCAAAGGCAGAAATTGAAATGAATAAGGACTTTAGTTACTTTCGAGTATAAACTGTTGAACTTGGTACCTAGTGCTGTTGCTAACTACTTGTTATCTAGTAGTCTATCTATATTTGTGCCCCAGTAGATCTGTCTAGATATTTTTTCTTGATTAATGACATAATTAATGACATTAGGAGCTTAAATAAATAATACTTCAAAAACTTCACATTTACACCTCTTATACATAAATATCTGCCACAAACATTTGATTTATCATAGTATCATTCATTGAGTCGGACTGTTTCATTTGTCAATGCTTAAAAATATAAAATTCCCAGCCCTAGTTGAAATGAAGGGACAATCCTCATATCCCCAATTCAGGAGACAAACTCTTGGACAACAGTATGTAATATAACAATCTCAGTTGTCGCAAACCTTGAAAGGAATGTACAGTATTCACTGGACACATATTTGAATAAGCAATAGATAATTACAATTGCAGATATAAAGGGGTTTAATTTATAAGGCTTATTTCTCCCGGATGCCCATTGATTCACTTGTAGTTTTTTTAATGACCTTGTTGTCTTAGACAGATAGAATCTTAAGTATCCTGAGTTGTGAATTTCCATGAAATACAGTGCCAAAAGATTTGTAATATTTTATTAACACCTTGCCCTCTTTGTTTGTGCATGTGTATTCTGTTTTTCTGTAGCTAAGTGGTCATGTGCACATAAACCCTTGTGCAACTACATCCAGCCTTGGTATAATTACAAACTAGTCATCTATGTTGCGTTCCACATTATAAACAGTTTTGTTCAAGCTACACTGAGCATTTAAGAGACACATTTTTATTTATATTATTTGCACATCCATTTGTGCTGACATAAACAAACTGCAGTCCATTTTTTGCACCAATTTAATTAATTGTGATCAAGAAAATTCCTGATGCTTCTTCCTTCTGAAAGCAGACCCTCATGAAACTTTATGTTCCTTACACTGTAATACAGTTTGCTTCAAACGCATTGCTAAGGTCAGCTTTATCTGCATTAGCACATCTTTATCATAAAATGTGAATACTTCATCAGATAAATATGTATTTTCCTTAGTTTGAATTTTGCTGTACTGAAGGCATTGTAACACCTGAGAAATTATTTTGTCTAATCACATTATCTTCCTGATTCTAGAATATCCATGCCCTCTAACACACACTCAATATATCCATGTCTATGTCTATATTTATCTATATCTATGTATATATATATATATATAAATAAATAAATATATATATATATATATATATATATATATGGTTCTACCTGACTTCGTCGACAGCTGAGAAGACCGACATCGGAATCCGGAGCTCCAGAAGATCGAAAGCGAAGAAGACCGACGCGAATCGCGAGTGGCAGAACATCGACAATGCAGAAGACCGACACGACGGATGACAACACCAACGCCGAGGATGCCGACATGGGGAAAGGCTGTGTGAGTATGCGGTAGTGACGGACGTTAGGGTGCGAGGCAGGTAAGTGTGGAGATTGACGGTCTGTGGGGATAGGGGTGGGTTAAGTGAGTTAGGGTTAGGGAGCGATAGGGGTGGGTTAAGTGAGTTAGGGTTAGGGAGCGATAGGGGTGGGTTAAGTGAGTTAGGGTTAGGGAGCGATAGGGGTGGGTTAAGTGAGTTAGGGTTAGCGACCGATAGGGCGGGTTAAGTGAGTTAGGGTTAGGAGCGATAGGGCGGGTTAAGTGAGTTAGGGTTAGGAGCGGGTAGGTAAGTGTGCGATAGTGACGGACCTTAGGGTTAGGGTAAGGTTTAGTGTGGGCTTGTAAGGATTTTGGTGTGCTTGTGTTGTGTGTGTGGTTTGTGGAATGGGGATGTGTTTTGTTTTGTATGGGGTTTCGTGTTTGTGTACCGTCGGTTATTTCGTTGTCGGTTATGTGTGGTTTCGTGTTTATGGACTGTCGAATATGTGGTGTCGGTGATGTGGTTGTCGGTGTTGTGTGGTTTCGATTATGTCAGGTAGAACCATATATATATATATATATGGATCTATGTCAGAATAACAAATTACCATAACGTTGAGTTGCAAAATGGCAACACAGAAACAACAATTGTTTATATTCATGAACATCCAGATTGTCGTAAGTTTTCAATGTGAAAGGAGTCAATTGGTCAGTGTAGCGAACATTGCCCTTTTCTCCAGTGTAGTGCAATCTCAGGGTTGGTATATTTAGTTGAGGGGTGTGGGGGATACAGCAGAAGGTTGTGTGTGTGTCTGAAATTTAAAAGATCGCATAGTACCTATTGAAGAATAGGGAAAGTTCACCAGTACCCTAGCTGAATTTTCCTTGTTAGTATCCTTTGGGGTCCCCTGACCAACCTGGTCAAAGAAAGATAGATAAATAAAATTACAGGGCTTTCTTCTGGAACTCTGTGCATTTCATTAGGTGTACAGGTAGTGAATATTGTGTGTCAGGTTTCAGACAGGTTTTCTGCACTCTATTTTTAATTTCTTTGTGGGCATTGGATGGTTGTCATTGGAAACATGCACACACACACACACACACACACACACACACACACACACACACACACACACACACACACACACACACACATTTTTGTATCACTAGGCAGTAAGGACTACTTTCTTACAGTTTCCACCCCTAATTACTGGAGTGGATACATCAGTGACATCTTTAGGAATGTCCTAGTTTGAAAATCAAGCTGAATGCAAGGTAGAACATCCGTGAGTATAGCCTAGTTTGATCAACTACTATCAGAATGAAAACAGTTGCTATGCTGGATGCCTCTCAAAACCTAATCTCACCTCACCAATTTTTATCATATTGAATGCAACTACTGATTTTTTTCTGCTTTACTCTACACTTTAGTAATTCAAGTATCAGTTAGTTGGACTCCTTAGTATCACGCACTAATGTTGGATTCAAGTCACAAATTTTTAGGAAGCCGACATTTAGTAATTCATATTTTCACTACACAAGTGCACATCCTATGTTAAAAAAAAAGAATTTGGTCAAGGGGCAGTGCTTTAGGGTTGTGGGGATGACTTCAGTTTATGATGACATGGTTAGAGAATTGTGCAAGATTAAGTATATGTTTGTCTGCAGAGGTTATCCCACTGATTTAGTGGGAAGCTTTTGTCAAGAAGCCCAGGATGGTTGGGGTTCCAAATGTAAGGCTTTATTGGGTGTGGGCTACATGAATGATGTCACTGGTAGTACTATACCTCTCAAATGTCCAGATTTTTGCAAAATGTCCAGATGTTTGCCTTAATATTTTTATCTGTTCCTCATAAAATTGTTGACATTCTGGCAAATCACTGGGGTGATTTGAGGAATGAAATTAGAAAATAATGTCATACATTTGTGTTTCAGACTTCTTATCTTTAGAAAATGTATTTTAATACAAACCCTGTTATTCCAGCAACTTACAGTTTATAAGAGCAATATTTAACATTTGTCCCTGTTGTTGTGCCGTTGTACCCCCATTATGACAAGCTTTGTCCAGATTTCTTGGGCTAAGAGTTTGAGACCTATGGGTATTACATTCACATGATTTGATACCTTTAATTATTTTAAACCCAATAAACAGGTGCCAGGAAACTAGGTGTGCTACACACAGCTGGAGAGAGGAACTCAAATAAGTAAAGTGAAAAATTTACTGAAATTATTGAAAATTAAGCACTTTTGTTCTGTTGCTCTCAGGACTTCATTCGAATAAAATTCAGCACACAATATCCAGGTTAAATAGTATCCCAGCTTCAAAACACTGACTCAATTATCAAACATCAGTACCTTCTTAAGAGGGCAGTGCATTCATGAGCATCCATAAACATTATGTAGGGAAAGTAAGTCAACATGCTCTTAAATCCCTTCAGGAAAACAATGCTTCTATGACAGTGTCTTACTTTACAAAATGTAAAACATTGTTTTCCTGAAGGGATTTAAGAACGTGACACTTTCCTTACATGATGTTTATGGATGCTCATGAATGCACTGACCTTTTAAAAATGTACAGATATTTGATAATTGATTCAATTTGTCTGGAAGCTGGGGCACTATTTAAACTGGATTTTCTTCTGATGAAGTCCTGTGAGCAACAGAACAAAAGCGCTTAATTTTCAATATTTTCAATAATTTTTGCACTTGAGTTCTTCTCTCCATCTGTGTGTAGCACACCTAGCTGCCTGTCCACCTGGGAAATTATGGTTTACTATGATATTTGTGAACATCATTTAAACTAATGTAATGACTTCTGACAAATATTGTCGGAAAATCAAAACACCGAGCAACCGAAATATCGAACAGAGCATTTCAGCAATGTCGAATATCGACTTTGCTGAAATGCTGACATCTGCCCACAACTAACAATAATGTTTGCAGGGGGGCAAGCCCCCCTGTACCCCATACCCCCCTACTTATATATACAAACTCCGAGATCGCACTACAGTGAGGGTAAGGGTACATTTCCCAATCCCCACTATAGTGCGATCCGCACTGCAGTATTGAAGCTGACATTAGCAGCTGTTCGCTCATGTCAGCTTCGACATTGTGGTGATTGAACTCTCAGTCCGAGAAAATGATTTCCGCACATGTTCGATCGTCTAAATGACAATCAAATATGTGATAGTAAACTGGAAATTACTTTGTCTAACCACATCTCGTTGATGTCTTTCCTTGATTTTTTTTCGTTCTTTAATTATTTTAATTAATGTAATTGGATAAGTTTTTTGACTGGTGGTATTTTAATGGCTTTTGGTATAAAGGAATGTTAGTTATGATGATTTGAAGGTGGAGCATATACCTGCATACACTACATTGAAACTGTTGCAATTAAAATGATATTTAAATGAAAATTTGTAGTAACAATGTGTCAATGTTTAGCCAGACACTCTAAGTTTACACCTATCATTAAATCTGGTTTTCAGTCTAAGGGCAAAGCTGAAGCACAAACGGACAGGACATTATGTTTTCCAGTGCCTATTTGTAGAGATATGACTGCTATCAAAAGTATCGTCAATAAGAACTGGGACATTGTAACCTCCAGTAGAGATATTGTTTCATCTCTAGGTGAAAGTCCATTTGCTTATAAAAGGTCTAAGACACTAAAACAGTCCTTTGAAAAGAACGACACTCCTTTCTTCACTGAAATCTTACATGACACTACTCTTCCACCTGGCTTTTCCTCCTGTAACAACTGCATTGTTTGAAAATATATCTACAAGGGCATATAATACATTTTTAAGCATTGTAACTACAAAGTTTTATTTAAATATCATTTTAACTGCCATAGTTGAAATATAGTGTATGCAGGTGTATGCTCCACCTGCGAATCATTTTATATTGGTAAAACTTACAAAAAATTATCAGATAGAGTGAAAGAGCATCTAGGAGCAGTGAGACACAGAGCTATGAATAGCACTTTGGCAAAACATAGTGTTCCATGTAAAGATTTCACCTTGTTTACATTTTTAGTACTTGAACAGCTTAATGTTTTCTTTGGAGAGTGTGACAGTTTTTGTAGAACTGAGAATGAAAGTGGCAGCTCTTGCTGAATGCAGAGGCTGCCCCAGGGTTGAATGAAAATTTGAATTTGAAGTGTGCTCTGCCTGGCTGACTTAGGTCTCTCTCATTGTATTTATTTTCTAGTGGCACTAATAATTATTTCTTTCGCAGGCTCCCATAGGTTATTTCCAGTTTTATGGCTGTTGCTTGTTGCTTACTGTTTATATATTGTGTTTGCACTACTTTTTATTTAGTTTCAGATGAAGTTCTTGCACAACAAAGAACAAAAGTGCTAAAATGGGTTCACTTTAAATAATCGAATGTTCAGAACTTCAACGCTCTGATCATCGAGACCAGAACATCAATGTTCAGAACATCGAAGGTTTAAAGTGGAAGTGCCAGGTAAGTGAGATTGTGGAATGTTGGGTGTGTATGCAGGGCAGCAAGGTGCCCTGCATGTTGTGTGCGTGTGTGCCATCTGAGTGTTGGAATTGCAGGAAGGGTACGGGAAATTTCCCATTTAGTACTACCGCATATAGGGATAAATGTGAGATTTCCCTTACCCCACTGTAGTGCGATCTCGGAGTTGGAATATTAAAGTGGGGGGGGTGCAGGGGGGCGAAGTGTTTGTGATTTTTTTGTTGTTTTTATGGTTCATTTTGAACCTTCGATGTTCTGGTCTCGATGATCAAAACGTCGATGTTATGAACATTCGATGATTCAAAGTGAATCCGCTAAAACACTTTCCTGCATCATCTGTTTTTCCTATAGTCATTGAAGTCTTTTATTTTATTTGTTCAAATTCTTTACTAAATGGGTTTTTATTGCATTAGTAATTTCTATAAATACTTTGCAACACATATATAATAGAGCCGTGGATGTTATAACTTTTTAAAATGTCCCATAAACTAGAATTTGTTACTTTGTCGAAAGCTTTCAGCACATCACTGGATAGTAAAATCCATTATTGCATTGAATATTAGAAATCTTTAATAAAATGTTCACATATTCCCAAATCCCCTGGAGAAACAATTTCACACTAATTTTGGTTAACCATTTGAAGTATTTTGCAAAAATTTTGTAATCAATATTAAATGTTAAAGGAGTACAACAGGTTTTTCTAAAGCATTTCTCAACTTCTTGGCCCTTTTCCTCCCTATTTACAGTTCCTTTCATAAAGCAACAACAGTGCATCTTTTAAAATATTTATAATTCACCTTACTTCTGTAATAGTGTACCTTAGCGTACTGTGATGTTTTCACTTTCAAATCGGATGTCTTGCACTTTAAAATAGCCTGGTGGAGTCACCCAATTATTGATGTCATCACGGCCAGGCAGTTCAGGTACTTTTTCTGAGCAGTTTCCTCCCCCAAAGTGACATCACCATGGCCAGCCTCTGAATTTAAGTAAAACAATTAAACCCACCCACTATGCGATGTCACAGCTGCCTTGTCCTTCCCCCACTCTTTGAGTGCTCAAATACAGCTGCAGGAGGTAGGGAAGTTTTTTCACTGGTTATGTTTCAAGTACGCTGCATTTTTGCATTGCAACCTCTGTGTACAGCACCTTCTCTCATGGCTTAAAAATTTGGTGAGTGTGATATTCTTTATGTAAATGTATGCTCTAGGGCAAAGTATTATTTTGCTCCTTAATGTGTTTCCTGCAATAATTGTGTCCTTTCTCTATACTGTAGTTCACACGTGCATCCACAAATCATAATCGATTGCATGTTTGGGTCCTGTTTGCACAAAACTGCTGTAAGTGCATGTGCGGACTTTGCCATGAAACTCCAAAGATTCTGTCCAGCACTTTACTTGCTGTAAAAAGTGGTTTTTGCTTTTGCTGCCTTTCGGAGCTGGTGCACATGGTCTTGATTGCCAGTGGCAACAGATTTCCTTAATCACAATGTGCTTTGGTTCCCCTGTGAAAGCAATGCATGGTCTTTATTGTTCCAAACTGTATCATCATTCCCAATGTATTCATTACTTTTCTTGTACAATAAGGGATAATATTTTTAAAAAGTCCAGACCAAGGAAAAATGTAAATATTTAATTTCTCTCGGCACCTTTAGTTATAGAAATGACATTGTATGCATGACATTTGAAATGGTGATTTTTTGTTATATAAATTTTGTTGGAAATTGCAGTTGCCAGTAGCCAACAGGAATTGGCATTTCTTTTAAGTTTTTCTAAGAAAAAAAACTCTTTTCTACCAGTGTTTTAGTTGCTCGGTGGTTGCTTTTTTTCAACTTAACTTTGAAAGTAAATTGCAATTCCGATTATGGATAACCCTGTATGTAACATAAATAATCCAAAGTTGCAATTGCATTTCATAGTTCATTTAAAGTTAAAAGAAAGTGCCAGTTCCTGTGTGCCGATCACACTGTAGTGCAATTGCAACTTTGGATTGTATTGCATGCAGTGTGATTGACAACCGGTAAATGCAGTTTACTTTAAAAGTTAAAGATGCTGAAAACAGAGATCACACAGGAACTGAAACACCTGATGCTACCTTCTTCTCAGTATTTAGCAGGACGTTTTTGATACTGCTCGTATTCACCTAATTATGCATAAGGTCTCTGGCTTATGTTTTCTTATTTTGCCGTATTCAGCAAAAGGGTGACGAAAGCAGTAACTAAGTATGGCAGACTGATTTCATGTATTTCTGACACTACAGAAAATACGTGCTAATGCAGTATCTGTTATTCTAACACCGTCATAAGTACAGAATACAACATTACAATGTCCTTGCCTTTGAACTTGCCCATCCCATTTTTTTTCATTGTCCCCTATTCCTGAGAAAACAGAGTTGAAGAAGTCTTAAGGCATGTGTGTGTGTATATGTGTGTGTGTGTGTGTGTGTGTGTGTGTGTGTGTGTGTGTGTGTGTATGTATGTGTGTGTGTGTGTGTGTGTGTGTGTGTGTGTGTGTGTGTGAGCGTGTGTTTACAGTGACTTTGTGTTGTAGAAGTGTATTTGTGCATGTTTTAGTACATGTTTTAGTAAGAACACGATCTCAACATTTTAGGTGTGAGATGCTATTTGCAAGAGTTGCACAGTATTTCAAACTTGTTTTTTTGTTGACTATTAGGAAAGGATCTGTGTGAAAAACTAGCCAATAATATGGTAATTCTAGGTAGGTACAGCAGGTGTGCAGAAGTCTGCCAGCTAGCAAGGGATAAGTGTGTTGCAAAAAAAAAAACAATAATAATCTGAGTCCATGCAGGATGATGAGCATCTACTCTGGTCTCCATTTTGTAGTATTTTGGATGCCAGGAAGTGGAGGAGAATGAGCTTAATTGGGCAAGATAGTCATGGGATGGAGGGATCTAAAATTATCTAAAATTTTAAGGGTGAAAATAGGCATTTAATTTTTGGTGGTACCTGTCTACTCATGTATCTATGTCATTGTATGTAAAGGCAGAATTGGGCTTAATCAAGCTTGTGTTTTGTGAATATCACAGAGTATGTAAATAGTGTAGCATATCATTAGCGCCTACCACCTTATGTGAGTGTGAATGTTAATAAAGTATACTGTTGCACATAATTATCTTTGGTGTACTGAACAAAATTATAGCTTATTGGAACATTTGTTTGAAAATAAATACAGAGATGAGATAACAGGATGCTATTTTAACTGTATAGCTCTTGTGTGCGCACAGAAGTGTCCAGGAAATCCTGTTCTTTACCTTCAAAGCACTGACCTATTTAGTGACCTTTGGTCTAGTAACAGAAAATGGATAAGAAAATTGTTGATAAATAGGGATTGGGTGTATGGGCCATGTTGATGTTGTAAATATATATAGAATGTTGTAAACATATATATATATATATATATATATATACATATATATATATATATATATATATATATATATATATATAGATGTATATATATATATATATATAAATATATATAAATATATATATATATATATATATATATATATGTATATACATATATATATGTATATATATATATATATATATATATATATATATATATATATATATACATATATATTTACATATATGAAGCAAAAAGGCAACATTACAGTACATTTTGTATTTTCTTGATTTACAGTTGACACTTTGGGCTTATAGTTCTGATTCTGTGATCTTGTAAATCAGTTTTTTGTACACTGACTTATATTTCTAAATTTGATTTATTGATTTTTATGGTGGGTGCAAGATACTTAAGGTATACTTAAGCCTGATGTATCTTTTGAAGTCGGTTAGGCATAGTATTTTACCTTTTTTTTTTTTTGGAATGACTGGTGTAAAAAGTACCTGCAGTTTATCTTGGTGTTAGTCCTATTTTTGCATATTTGATAAAGTTTCTGTAAAAATTTTGACAGTTAAATGTTTATCGAGATCCTTAAGACAGAAGTAGTTTTGTGTGCCAGTATGTAAAATGAATTAAGCATGAAAAGACCTGCAGATTTCCTACCAAACTGAGCTGCTGATGGGTATTTTCTCACTGCCTCTGGTAATTGTAAAAATAAGTGATAATTGTTGGCTCTTTACTCTGAAGTACCTACTGACACATCATTTCACTGAAAAATTCTTAGCAGATAACCTGAAAAATACTTGAGTTAGAAAAACCTAGATAAGTAATTAAAGGTCAGACCATACAATTAAAAATAATAGTGGAAGATGTGGTATGGACACACTAGAGCAGAAAATACTGGGCAGGAGAGTATGAAGGAGGTGGGATATATACTCAGGCTGTTGAGAAATGGATTGTCTTAGGGAGCTGGGGTTTATCGGTGGTTCATATGTTCATAGGTTGGTACTAGGCTACTGGCCCTAGGGCTTATACAAGCCTAGCCATAACAATTCCCTGGCTATTTCTTCCCAGAATATTTACTTCCCTGGTCCCCTGTCTAGCAGGGCGACTGACGTGATTCCCAGGGTTAATTTTCTATCTCCCATCCAATCATCAAGGTTCCTTTTGAAAAGGGCCAAAGAGACGCTCAGCTTGACATGTATGGGCAGTCTATTCCACAGTATGGGGAGTCTCTGGGTCAGGAATCTATCCCTCCAGCATGTTTTGTTCATTGTGATGACCAGGTTTAGATCCCTGGAGCAAGTGGCTCTGAGGGATTGGGATTTCTTTAAGTGTAACATGTCCAACAGCACTGGGCTTGACATGGACTTGTATGTTAAGCAGAGATCGCCTCTGAGTAGGCGATATGCGACAGAGTATAGCTGGAGTTTTTTTAGATGGTCAGCATAGGGCATCTGCTTTAGGCCTGTGATTCTTTTAGTGAGGTATTTCTGTGGCCTTTCCAGTTGTTGCAGTTGTCTTGTGAGGTACATACCAAATGGGGCGTTGTACTCTATAATGGGTCTAATGAGGGATGAGTACAGTGGGACAATGACCTCCTTTTTTCTGGATGAAAAGCCCTTAGTGATAAGGTGTGGCACATAGAAGGATTTCCTGACTGTTGTGGCTATGTGGTTATCAAAGGTGAGACCACTGTCCACATGTGTCCCTAAGTCCCTTATCACACTTTCAGTGTTTAGTGTACTGCCACTTATGTGGTAATTCATGGGTACATGTTTTTTCCCAAAGGGGATAACTATACATTTCTTGGCATTGAGCTTGAGCCCATGGCTCTGGCACCAAGCATCTGTTTCTGTAAGGCCCTTTTGTAGAATATCCGCATCATTTGAGAATTCAATAATGGCTCCCAGTTTGCAGTCATCTGCAAACTTTGTTAGCCAGAGTTCATTAGTGCTGGCCTGTACTTCAGAGAAGTAGATGCCAAACAAGAAAAGTCCCAGGACCAAACCCTGAGGTACTCCGCTTGTCACTTGTCTGGAGCTGGATTTTGAGATGGCTATTTTTACATTGTGGGTTCCGTCTGTAAGCCAGTTGTCAACCCATTGAGTGACATAGGGATTAATGCCCAGCTTAGTAAGTTTATCTATGATTCCAGAGTGGGGGATGGTGTCAAAGGCCTTGGCAAGGTCCAGATAGGCTGTGTGGACTGCCTTACCCTCTTGCACGGCTCTGGAGACTGATTCGAAGAAGTCAATCAGGTTCAGGAGACAAGATCAGCCCTTCATTAACCCATACTGGGTAGGGTCCAGTGTTTGAAGGTTGCCAATGTCTTTGTTTATAAGTTCCATGATAATACGTTCCATGGCCTTGCAGATCAGGCTCGTCAGACTGATGGGGAGGTAGTTCCCGGGATACAAGGTGGATCCCTGTTGTGGAGTGGGATAATTGTAACTGTGCACCACTTAGTGGGCATGAAGCCTGAGGTGAGGCTATGATTAAACATGACACTTAGGTGAGGTGCCAGTTCATTTTGTAGTTCATGTAATTCACAGCCCGGGATGTCATCTGGTTCCATGGATGCTGTATTCCTAGCTTTGGAGAGTGCGTTTTTTACCTGTGTGGCCATTACTACTGAAATTTGGCAATTTTCCGGTATTGAGATGGGCCATTTAGGGGGTGGGGGGGTGAAGTTGGCACTTACTTGATCTGCCAGGATATTGGCAATATCCTTAGGATCAGTATATTTAATGCCATTCTGTTGTAGCTCAGAGAAAATCTGAGCATTGCCATTTAGATTCTTGACATAACTATAGAATGCCTTGTGGTTGTCTTTGGAATCTTTGGCAATTTTATTTTCATAACTAGCTTTGGAGGATTTTATGAGGGATCTCCGCTTCATACTGAGGCTGGTAAGGGAGTTTTTTGCATCCTGAGATTTTCCTCTTTTCTGCAACAGTTTCTTTCTTTTGTTGTAAAGTTTGTTTATGGAAGGGTTATGGATGTTGGACATGCCGGAGAATGGGAGCTGGAAGAGGATTGGAGACTGGCTAGTAAAGTGAGAAAAGGTGAAGCAGCACAAGGATGGTACACATAATGAATTGGGGAAAGTTGGGGGGATTTAAGAAGAGGCCTAGATGACATGGGCAGAGATTTTCAGAGAAATACAGGCATGTGGTTTGGCACAGAGTAAGGTGAGGGTAGAAGGTATGGGTGGGGGTGAAGCCTCTACAGACAGGACAAAGAAGAGAAAGACTATCTAATGTTTGATTGAAAATGATTGGGTAGATTGTAAGCGAGGTATAATGTTTGCAACTGGGAGTGTGTCAGTATGATTTATGATGTAAAAAGCTTCAGGGACATCTCATGCTATTGGACTGTAGGACCGCAGCCCCCCCCCAGAAAATAAAAAAAAAAATTAAAGGAAAATGAAAAATGAAAAAAATGAAATAAAAACAAAAATGTGAGTCATCCCGGATTTCTGCGCATGCGTGATTGGCATTCCCGGAACTCCACACATCAGCACAGGTATCCAGATTGCTGGTGAACCAGTCTGGATTAGGAAGACAGCATTGTGTATAGAAAGAACTAAGAATTGAAGCGGACTGGACTGCAACATCTGCAGGCTGGAGCCGACTCTCACAGGGACAAAGATTTTGTTGCTGTCTCATGGGGCTTTTAGGGCAAGGGCTTTGCTGCTGGAATGGAATTGTGCTGCAGGAAGGGGCATTTGAATTAATGAAGCAAGCTGAAGGAAGGGGTGTTTGAATTAAAAAAGCTCAGGTAGGGTATGTGTGGCATTTGAATTAACAAAGCTCAGGTAGGGTGTGTGTGTGTGTGTTTGTGTGTGAAATGCCCCAGTGATTAGAGAGAACTCAGGAAATATACCTGATAGTGGCTAGACTCAAACCCAGTATCTTGGGAGTAGGCAGCAAGAGTTTGAATTCCCTACCCTCCACCACTTGTTAAATTTTTGCTTCAGATTTCTGTTCTGTTCCTCATAAAATTTGTGGTTTTCTGGAAAATAATGACAGGATTTGGAATTTCAGACTTCATATTCTTAAGAAAGTAAATGGTAACACAAAACCTTTTATTATAGCAATTTTCTGTTTATAAGATCAATATTTGAAATGTGTTCCTATTTTTGGGGCTGTATTCCCCCATTGTTGACTTTGTCCAGGTTTTTTGTGCTAACAGGTTGAGAGGGTTTACTATGGTTTGTGCGAATGACATTCTGTTGGTGCACTGCTGATGAAAATCAGAATGTCGTCCACAAAACATAAATGGATGGGATAGTCGAACACACTTATGCAAATGCAGTAGTGCATTCGCATAAGTGTATTAGTCTGTCTGCACGGAGATCGCGGTATAGTGGGGATTGGAAATTCATCCATATCCCACTATAGTGCGATCTCAGAGTTAGAATATATTAGTAGGGGGGGTGGGGGAGCAGGGGGGCTTGCCTCCCCTGCAAAAAGTGATATGTCATATAGGAGTCAGATTTACATCAGCTCCTATACGGCTATCACATGATGGTTTCAGCCACAATGTCAACTCCAATGTGTCAATCATTTGGGTTGACATTGTGGCAGGTCAGAATGTTTGTGTTCAGGTTTACTTTTCATTGTTTTGAATGGGAAATGTTTTGCCATTCAAACAAACAATAGTAAACCAGTTGAAAGCTATGGTGAGAACTGAATTCACTGAATATGTTTGGGGGCTGTATTCCCCCATTATTGGCTTTGTCTAGGTGTTTTGTTCTAGGAAGTTGAGAACTATGATGAGAACTGAATTCACTAAATAATAGCCATTTAAGTTTCAGTCTATGTGTCTTTCAAGAAACAGCTGATTTGACATAGTGGTATGTTGCTACTGACTGCAGTGCACAGGGTCCTGGGTCCAAGACTTGGCAGTAAAAATGCATGGTGGTAACACAGCATTTTATTCTAGCAACTTTATAAAATTATACAAGCAATGTTTAAAACGTGTCTCTAGTTTTGGGGCTTTTTTTCTCCCCCCAATAAATTTTGGCTTTTTCCAGATTTCTTGTGCTTTAAAATTAAGTGATGCAGTTGAGTGTCGAGTGGATTTTATAAGTAGCTGAGAGCTTGAAAAGATGTTTAGTGCTGCTTTATACTAAGTCTGTTTGTATTGTTAATAGCAAAACAGGTAGTGTACTTGCTTTTGATGCCAAAGGCTGTGGGTTCAACTCCCACTGTATATACATGCATTGCTGATACTGTACTGTGTTGTACTTTTAAAGGGGGTGGATGCTGCAGTCCTAAGAATGTCCTCTTTGGCTGAGATGCCTAGTAACGATGAACCTGTTATCAGTTTGCCATCCATTTCCTATTGCAATATTACTAGCTTATCATTTTTTATGTAACATAGGCAATTTATTCCTCAAGGGCAACAGGCACTTTATTTGTAGATGAAACAACGAAATATAAAGTTGTTTGCTAGCAGCAATCTCTTCATTAGTTACACTCTCTTTAATGTGGAATTATTTAGATGACTTTTACTTCTGCAGAGATTCTACATATTTACTGATAGTGGTAGATTGTGGAAGTTTTGAGTAGACTTTTGTGATGGAAATATTCTGAACTGGGCCAATCAGGAAGGTGTATAAAAGAACACATGCATGTTTCCTATGCAAGGGGCATATGATTTGAAAACAGCCCAAAGTTAATCTTTATCTGCCACTGGCCAGATGTATTTTCTTTGACTGTGGGTTTCAATGCTGTTTCAATGAATGTGAGTTTCAAGGGCAGAGAAGTTTTAATGCTAAGTCTATTTTCATTATGAGACTGCATTGCTTTGTTCAGCAGATATCTATTAGTGTTTGCCCTGTAAAATGTAAAATAAAACTTTTAAATGAAATCCAAATCATCATAGAAGTAAAGCAATATGCACATTACAGTGTTTATGGTAAATGGGGTGAAATAGTCAAGTAATGGGACATTGGAATAGCTGCAGGGGGAAGGCCCCATTCAACAATGATTTTGTGAGGGGGGAAGGGCGACAAACTCAGACAGCCCTGGCTGAACTATACCTCTCAACTGCCCAGATTTTTGCAGAATGAATAGATTTTTGGTTTGTTACTCATAATAGTTGTGTTTTTTGGCAAATTATTTAGGAATTAAGTCACTAAATAATGACAGACATTGAGTTTCAGACTTCATACCCTTCAGAGAAATGAACGAAAGACCTGTTATTCTGTTAACTGTCTAAGTTTATACAAGAGCAATTTTTAGTACTGTTTGTATGTTCCCCCAATATATTTGGCCTTGTCCAAATTTCATGCGTTGAGGTACGTGCAAATAAATCACTTTATAGAATTTGGTATGTCCAAATCTCTCAACTGTCCCCAATTTTGGCTTAAATGTTGCTCTCCCCCTAATAATCTCTCCGCAAAATGGCAAATTTGGAAGAAAACGTGGAGGGTTTACAATTAAATAATTGTAATGATCAGAGGTATAGATTACTTTTAATTTCAGAAATGCATGTAGATTCTCTTATTGTGTCAGCTGCTCAAGTTAGCAGTACTAATATTTAAAAAGTGTCCCTTCTTTGGCAGGTTCCCAGCTGTGTTGTGTGGCTATTTTATATTCTTGCATCACATTTTCTGGTCCGTTTTTCATAAAATTGTGGTTTTCTGACAAATTAGTGGCAAATCATTAAAGACTGAAGTTAGAAAATAATGGCAGACATTTGAGTTTCAGATTTCATACCCTTCAGAAAATTCATACTAATGCAAGAACTACTATTCTATAACCTTTCTAAGTTTATAAGAGCAATATTTAAAAAGTGCCCTTATTTTTGGGCATTTGTCTCACTTTCTATGGCTTTGTCCACATTTCTTGCTCTGAGGTTGAGAGGTATGACATATGTGTCAGGGCCATCACCTTCAGCCAGCGAAATTTCAAATTGTGACATACTTGTTGCACCCCACTCCCCCACATAGTGACTCTGGATGTGTCCAAGCAAGACAAGGAGCAGTTATGCAGTGTAAGTGCGCAGAGTATCCCCCCATCCAAGGTAGAGACAAGGAGCAGTTATGCAGTGTAAGTGCGCAGAGTATCCCCCCATCCAAGGTAGACACAAGTACTACAGTGGCTTTTCATCTATCCTTGATTTTGCAGAATGTTCTGGTTTTCTGTCATATTTTTATACTATTGATTTATGCTTCTTCTTCTTCAGAAAATGCATGTTGTTGCAGTGCCTGTTGCTCTGTGTTTAAGTATCAATGCTTTAATGACCATCAGGTAAGCTTGTCTGAGACTGTAAGACCTTTGACAGTTGTGTTGTCTGCAAACTCGATGATGTGGTTTAAGTTGAACGTGGCTGTGCAGTCATGAGTCAACAAGGGGAACAACAGAGGGCTCAGTACACAGCCATGCAGAACCCCCGTATTCATACTGTTGTTCTCTGAGATGCTATTTCCAGTGCGCACTGTCTGAGGTCTGTCTGTGAGGAAAGTCCAGTATCCAGTTGTATAGGGGTGTGTTTATTCCCAGTTGGTCAAGTTTATCAGGTGTTGGGGGAACATTGTGTTGAAAGCAGAGCTAAAGTATATGAACAACATAAACACAACAATTCCTGTTTTCTGGGTGGGCTTCTTTTGACCGATTTGGTCAATATGCAAACTGGAGTGGATCTAAGGATGCAGGGACACTGGATGCTATATGGTCCTTGAAAGCCTCTCAAAGCACTTACTTACTACCGAGGTGAGTGCTATGGGGTGATAGTCATTTAGGTGTGATGGTGTGGACTTCACTGAGATAGGTATTATAGTTGTAGTTTTAAAGCATTTGGGTACAATACTCTGACTTAGTGAGAGGTTGTAGATATCTGTAAGAACATGTGTCAGCTGGTCAGAGCATTCCATAAGCACCTGTCCCAGGATGTTGTCTGGTCCATCCGCCTGAGTTGTTCTAACATCAATAGGGTTGAGATGTAATACGTCATCCCCTTGATTGGTAGGGGCTGTCATTGCAGTTGTTATTTTTCCTCAGACCTGCTGAAGATGTTTAGTGTGTTCAGGAAGTCGATATTGTGATTGCACTGTACTGATGTGGGCCTGTAATCTGTGATGGATTGTATTCCTTGCCACATTCACCTTGAGTCTCAGAGGTCTTTGAAGTGCCTCTGGATATTCTGACCATGTGCATCTTCTGCTGTTTTATTCCCTTGCTCATATTCACTCTGACTAACCTGAGGACTTCCTTATCCCCAGACTTGAAGGCTGTGTTGCGTGCTCTTAGGAGCTCATACACTTCACTTGTGAGACAGGGTTTCTGGTTGGCACGTGTCATGATGATCTTGTTGACTGTCACGTCATCCACATACTTTGATATGAATCCTTCTACTGACTCAGTGTACTCTTCCAGGCTGGTGTGCTGCTCTGCAGTGGCAGCTTCTTTGAACGCATTCCAGTCTGTGCATTCAAAGCAACCCTGAAGTGCAGAGATTGCTCCTTCTGGCCAGACTCGTATCTGATTTTTGGTTGATTTCTCTCTGATTAGTAATGGTCTGTAGGCTGGAGTCAACATAATGGATAGATGATACAAATTACCAAGCTGTGGGCAGGGCTTTGCCCTGAGCACTTGTTTGACATTGGTGTACACCTTATCTAGTATCTTGGCACCTCTGGTGGCAAAGTCTGTGTGCTGGTAGCAGTGCGTTAGAACTGTTTTCAGATTAGCCTGGTTATATTCGCCAGCTATGATGTAGACACGGTCAGGGTTTTTGTTCTGAAATTCAATGCAATGCACCCTTTAGAAAGGGGTATGAGCAAATTACATAGAAAAATGTAAATTGTGGGAGTAATATATGCAGAATAGTGCTTTGGAGGAGGAGGAATGAGGGTTAAGGTAAGGCAGGAACTGAATGTGCTTTGTCGTGTTCGATTTGACAGTGACTGTATAGAAGATTATATGTGATATGTGTTTGCAACTGAAAATATGTCAATATGTTTTTTTTTGTCCATTTATGTATATGTCCTATCCAGCACCCCCACTGTGAGGTCTTCCCTGCTGACATCAGACCAAAAATCTGTCTCATTTAAGTAACTATTGCACCTGACCCTTCCCAGCAGCAATTAAACTAAAAAAACTTCTCCAAAGCACATTATAATCTCTTACAGGATGTTATAAATAACTTCATTGCACCCCCAATAGAATTGGCAGCTATGCAGAGTTCTACAAAAATGCTTTATACAAACACCTGTGTAACTGCATTTAGTCGGCTGTACCTGATAGGACTAAAACAAGCTTCTTAACAAACAGTAAACCTGCCTGGTAGACCACTGCCATTAACAGCCTTTACAACAAGAGGAAGAAATTGCTGTCTAAGACTAAGAGGGACTGAGCCCTAAACTGGAATCACCCCCTCATCAGTTTAAATAAGCAAATAAGACTTCTTGTGAAGTCCTCCAAAGCAAACTATAAATCCAAATTAGGTTCCCCAACTAAGGACAACCACAAGGAGTTCTTTAGTTACAATCATAACCTAAATGGAAAGGCACAGATTTGTGCCAAACTGGTAGTTAATGATACCACATATACTGAGCCTGTGGATGTTGCTAACCTGTTGGCTGATAGGTTCTGTGAAAACTTCACTGCCCTGTCCCTAGCACACGTACCCCATGACATCCCTACCACCTGTCCTCTACCTTATATATCTAAAGAGCAGGTCATAAAGGCCCTTTTTAAAGTCAATAACACAGCATCAATGGGACATGATAACATCCCAGGCTGCATCGTGGTCTCAAACAGTAATTAGCAGCACTGTTGGGTGCTGTTTTTTCGATCATAGTCTAAGCACCACTGACTTCTTCCCAGCTGCATGGAAAACATCCAGGGTTATTCCCTTGCATAAAGGTAGTGCTCCCACTAACCCCGGGAACTATAGACCTGTTAGCTTGACTAGCCTTATCTGCAAGGCCATGGAGTGAATCATCATAGACCATATCATCAAAGATATAGGTAATCTCAAGTCACTTGACCGTACTCAGTTTGGATTTGTCAAAGGTAGATCATGCCTGTTAAACCTGTTGGACTTCTGTGAGACAGTCACCAAGGCCTTGGATGAGGGCAGATCTGTGCATGCAGCCTATCTAGACTTAGCCAAGGCATTTGACACTATCCTCCACTCAGACTTCATTGACAAACGCACCCAGCTAGGTATCAACTCTTATATCATTAGATGGGTCGCTAACTGGCTCACTGATAGAACACATAAAGTCAAAATAGTGGAATCCACCTCCAACAGCAGACCTGTAACTAGTGGTGTTCCACAGGGATCACTCCTGGCACCTGTACTGTTATTATTTCTCCAAAGTTCAAGCAAAAACTAAAGATCTGTGGCTGACAAAGTTTGCTGATGACTGCAAACTGGGAACGGTCATAGAATCTCCAAATGATGTCGACATACTACAAGAGAGTCTTACACAAACAAGTGATTGGTGCCAAAGTCATGGCCCTAATACATTACTTTACAAAACATTTGGAAGAATACTTGTTCAGTTATATGGACAAATTGGTGGTGGCATAATTAGGTTTATGGGTTCATAGGTGTTTACTAGGCTAATGACCACAAGTGCCTTTTTAAGGCTAGCCATGCATCCTAAATCTTTGACAAGTTTTGATATCCTTGATAAGTTAAGCATGGCCCTGGGAGAGGAACCATTTACAGGTTACCTGTTTGCATCAGAGAAATAGGTGCCAAACCAGGGATGAATTTCCAGTTTCCCATCCAATTGTCCAAAGTGCACTTGAATTGGACAATGTAATCTGTAGTAATGTGTTGTGTATGGTCTTATAGATGGTGGGACAAATGCATATGCTCAGATGACAGTTGGTGCATAGGCGATGTAAAGGGACACTGGCATTGTGGTAATACTGAGACATTGCCATGTAAGTTGACAAAACACCTGCCTGGTGGTATGAGTTAACCAAATGATAGTATAATACAGACTAGAGAAATAATTTATTAAAGCCATTACTGTAGTGGTAGAACAGTGGTTGGAGTTACAGGTGAAGGGAAAACTTTAGTGAAAGTCATTGATAAAGAACAGTATGGCATAATCTTGCATTACTGTCTGAAGCATCTGATGCCTTCTGTTTTGTGGGGCACATGAAAATGATAGAATTAGATTTCATATTTCTGTGGTAGTCTGGACTAGACTGGTGTTATGTACTGTTGCAGTTACATTACCAGATGGTGTGACTGAGAACACTACCAGTTGACCACTGCTGGGTTATGTATGTAGGTGGAATTAAATACTTCTTGGATTGAGATTGTTGATTGTCGACAAGGCCAATTTTTTGGTGAAAGGCAGATAAACATAGCAATTCAATGCCTACAAAATCTTGTAGAAAAGACATGACAGTCAATGGAAGGCAGCACTTAAGTGACTACAGTACAAAGTCAGACTATTGAGATGGCACCATTTGGAGCTTTTCCCCAGGACTCCACTGAAGACGGTCACCTTGTGTCCAATCAGACTAACCCAGTAAACAAATGGAAAAATAAATAAAATTATTGCAGCCTGCACCAACTAGAAATGCTTGCAAAGAAATAGACAGCAAACCTCTACAGATAAACAGCCACAGATTCATGGAATTTTTTATTACACAGGACAAAGTAAACAGCTGGTAACAGGTAATGTTCTTCATTCTTGCTGTACTTCCATATTGTACAGCAACATCAAAATTTTGTATGCATACTGTTACATTCTCCATGGCATAGTCCTCTGTTTGGGTTGCACTACATACTGCTAGTCTGCACTGTGGGAATAGAACAATTAAACCGTTACCATGTATCAAAGCTGGCATTGCACATATTTGTAGCAACAAAACAAGTGAGAATAGCTCTAAGCAAGCAGCATGTGAAACCTGAAAAACCACCTAGAAGCAGTGATTGTAGTTTCTACACCTTAAGTCTGATGAAAATGAATTGACATATTCCCAGGGTTGTTGGATAAACAGGACTAGCTGCATATTGATGGATAAAGGTGTATGGGCATGTAGGGTTGTTACTACACTGCAAAACTGCTTTGTAATAGTGGGCATTTTTGAAGGGATCATCAACGACACCAGTACATTACAGACATTGCACCAATTGCACTGAAGATGGACAACTTGATTAAGTACTGCATTTTGTCCATGCACGTCACTATTTCAGAAGTCAGTCCTTGCAGTGGCATCTATTGTCTGATTCAGGAAAATTGACCATGATGTCCTTGCTTTAAAAATACCTTCTTTGTAAAAAAGTGACATTGAAGCCTTCACCAATGGACACTGTGGTTTCTGCACACAACAAAAGGGAAGGGAATCTATAGTAATGTGGTTTGTATGTACAAAGATAAATGCAGGACAGTGCAACGGTATTTTTGAAAAACAAGTGGAATAAAAAGTATGTAGGCAAACACTGCATACCAACATAGTTTAGACAGGGTGGGAGGGTGGCCTAATAGTTAAGGTGTTTGCCTTACAAACACAAGGTGTAGGGTTTGAGTCTCACAAGGGATAATTGGCTAAGCTTAAAATGGCTTGCAAGGGCAGTTAGCTTAGTATGAATCTATGTCAATCTCAAGTATTTAAGAAGGTAAAGTAATAAATTAAGTGATACCTTAAACCCTAAATTACTACTTCAGAAACTGCATCTGAATACAGTCAGGTAAGGCCATGGCTATAGTGCATCAAAAAGAAATGTCCCCTCTGTCAAAGGAAATGCTAGAACAAGGGAAAATTAGATGAGTCAATCCCCCTGCTGAGAGCTGCCGATCACAGGAATTAAGAGCTCAAATTACCCTCAGGACTTTGACAGCTAGGGAAGGTAAGTGTCACGGGGGAGGGGAGAAGTAGATGGACTGGAATTCAGTCTCTCACAAATTAGTGCCATTTAAGCAAAATTAAAAAAGCAGCAGTAAAAAACACTTAGAAAGTCTCTTCTGTGATATCTGCACTGCTTCTGTTTTAAGTAGTCATTCAGCAGCAGGGAATGTTACTTACAAAGTACTGACTCAAAGAGAGCAGTGTATGCATGTAACATCTATAGAATGACAGGAGCTTTAGGCAAAAGGAAGCCTGCATGATGTAACATTTTAGAGCCAAACACTGTATTCTGGGATACTAAGTGGCAAACTGATTTATCAAAATCACATCAAGATGCCAGACCCCATGTGGTCAGACTCTGGAATTATATACAAAAATATTTAAAATGCTGTAAATAGTCCTAGAGTGATGTTAAAATATAAGAAACATCAAGCCATGGCAAAATAAACATGTTTTTTTAGTCTGTGGGTGTGGTACTCCTTTAATGGCCTCCAATTAGTACTGTAATATTCTATCTCCATTTTAATGAATAAATTTCAAGATACCTTCATAAATACTAGTATCAATATCAAATTTTAAACATTCGTTAAGCACTTGTAAAAAAAATCCTTTTCTGAAATAGCATTGAAGTATAGTAAGAAAAATATATACTATCTTGTCCAGGAAAGAAGGCAACAGTAACTTTCTTTAATATACTGCTTAATTCTTTTAGACATATAGGTTTAATTAGGATAGTATTGTCACAGTCAGATAAAGATGACAGAGACCATACCCACTTGAAGGTTGGGTATTTTTCATATATTTTAGGTATATATTGCTCTACAAAAGAAATAATATCTTACTGCATCTGAATATATGTACCATTAGGAAACTGTAGCCAATCCATTACACAAGTCTCTTTCTTAGTATTTTTACTCAGGAAGGGTGGCACCTCTGTTGTTGTTCCCTGACAACATATTTTTGTTTAAAATAGTAAAACTTCTGTTTTCTATGGTGGTCTTCAGATTACTTTCTAAAGAATCCGTGAAGGAAGTGTAATTATGGTGCAATTAATGTGCATAATCTTTAGCTACCTTAGCATATTCCCTTTTCCTTTCTGTCCATATATCTTTTTCTATAAGACAGTACAGCTTCTAATATTTAGTTTTGTAAATAAGCCATCAGTCAGTCCTAGTTGTGCAGTAGTTAATTAGTGTATAGTGCTGATGTCAGAGTATTATACCTTACAATTTCCATAATGCTGTGCTTAGCCAGTAAGCATGTTAACTCCTTCACCTACATTGATACATGTTTTGCTTTTAGATAAAGAACATATCAAGGCTGCAAGTTCTGTTATTAAAGGTGTATCTTTTTTAAATCTTGCAAAACGAATGCAGGGGAGTATGCAAAATAGTCTAGTTCTGTGGCCAGTGTCCCTCTAGTATAAGTAGGCCCTAATCTAGGGTTCATTGTTAACTGACTACATAAAAGGACATCTCAGAAGACTGTACTGTCCTTGTTAATCTTCCCTAATGATTTTTAATGTGGCAGTTTAAATCAACCACTGAAACAATATTCGTAGAGACAGACATAGATGGCTTTAACATAAGAAATGATTATTAACAATTTTGCAAGTTAGTAGGTGAATATAGAACATTAAAAAAGATGGTCAAAAGGGCCTATAAAATCACATATAAGAGGTCTACCAGGAATAGGAATAACTGAACCTAACAATGTTAAACTATTTTTATATAGTATTGAAAAACCACTGGATGAATCTTGGCCCAGAGACCAAACAACTGTATGTCCCCACAATACTTGTGCCTGGTGTTGCTGGCTATGAGTCAGCAAACATCCAAAAGACAGCAAATGTCTGCATGAATAGTCTTACAGCTTTCCAGTATGACTAGACACCTTTTTACATTAATAATATGATTGACATTCAGGAAACATTTAGTTAAGTTTTCCATTCCCTTTTTTGCAGACTGTTTGTTACCTTTTTTCAATTTTCTTTTCTTAACCCTTTTACCAATAGCATTAGAAACATCAATAGCATTGTCACTAAGTTTATTTTCTATAGAAGCCATGTCTGTCTAGCTAGCTATTTTATCACCTTCATCATCTGTAATGTTAGTACTAGGTATGATTTTCCCCTATGTCACTCTCTTCACTCACTACATTATGCATGTCTGCCATAACCTCTGGTATTTCTGCTGCAGTTAATGGGACCATAGTACTAACAGGTAAAGGCCGTTGCTGTTTTAAGAATTTAATTTGAAGGCAGTCAAGCCAAAAGTGCTCAGTACTCTTACATTTTCTACAGAATGTTTCACAGTTATGAATAGTAGGTCCAAACTCCGCACACCAAACACATTTTCCCATAGAACATGTTTGTATGAAATGTTCATAACAGCTACAATGAAAACAAGTTTTTGGTTGTCCCTTATAATAAACAAAGGCCTTATAACCAGATACAGTAAACACATTGGGAATGTGCATAAATGTGTTGCAAACATTTTCAATATTGCTTATATTTCCCAGGCACCTGTCCATACTTTTCTGTTATCATATGTTTTTTATGTCTAAAATAATATGCCATAATTTAGAGGAGTGTGACTGAATCTAAGCTAGCTCCGCATCAGCAGTCCTTAATTGTAAAATATTATATTGTTCTTTTTTGCTGTATATTTAAACCTACAGTCTCATACTGTGCCCAAGGAAGTAAAATTTCTTTAAGTCATATTTATCCAGAAACCTTCAACAATTGCAAATATTTCAAAAGTCACATCTCAAAATGTATCTTTATCAACATGCATCAAGGCCTGAATTCCTTTACCAGCGAGTCCAAGAGGTGAAACGATACTGTCCAGAAATGCATACCCATTAATTACTTCAGTGTTTTCAGAAGATATTCATAACACAGGCAGTTTCGTCGTACTTTGTGAAACAGAAGAGTCAGTAGCAGAGGATTTAACCACATGAGATTATGGAAAATTAATTTGCCCAGGAGCAGCAGGCTTTTTATCTGCAGATGGAGTCAGTATAGTGTGGACCAAGCCAAAGCTTGGACCCTGACCTTTATAATCTGACACAGGAAGGTAAGCTTCTCCTCCTCCTGCAGTACACTGATCAGCTATTTGACTCCAAGATACTGCTTTGCAAGTAGTAGATTCATTTTCCTTCAATTTAAGCAGTTTTTCATTCAATAATCATCCTTCTTCAAGTTCAGGAAGTTGAACCACATATTGACCAGAAATCTATTCAGTGGACTTCATTCTTTCCTGTGCTGTAATGCGACTACCTTCCATTCTGCTGATCACAGGAAGTACAAAAAAGACAAGGGATTGCTTTATTATGATAACGCTATTCTATTTCCATCTTTTTTCAGTATTTGTCGCCTCACAGCAAAAGGTTCTCCCATTCGATTCTCGGCTGGAGCGCCTTCTGTGTGGAGTCTGCATGTCCTCCCTGTGGTTGAGTGGCGTTTGAAAGACATGCGTGAATGGGTGTGCCTTCGTTGAATGCTGGCACCTCGACACTATAAAAAAAATTGAATGCCAATCATTAATGGACCGGAGTTCTGCTGTGGCGACCCCTAACTGGGAAAAGCCAAAAGAAAAACAACAACCCTTTCATTATATTTACACTTTATATCATTCTTTATACACTGCAAGAAAACATTTTACATGTTTATTTTCTTAAATACATGTAAAAACAATTTTATCCCTTCACCCTTTCCACAAGAACTATTTCTTTATATCACATATTACTTCCTCATCATCTTTTCTTTTGTAATACAATTATTCACATCTTTTCAGCAAACACCAAATAGCAATAAATACAATTGTATTCCATTTTTAAATTTCTTTTTAACTTCCAGTCTTATATTTCCAATATATCACTATGTCCATATCAACAATTGGATTTATTAAATGTAAACCTCTATTTTCTTTTACACCATAAACTATTCATCTTTTGACTGGATTCAACCTTGATTTGCATAAAAGACAAAAAAAACGTACCCAATAATTCAGTCTAAATATAGCTTGGAGACATGTATATACCACATAAATATGTGAGCTTTCCTAAAATGTATGTGCTTAATATATAAACCTTTTTCTTATGGACTACTGCAACACCCTCCACCAAACTGTTAACTTTTGTATTTTTTAGAAATTCTCTTCATTGTTTTATTACTATGTTTTCCCTTCCAAACTTAACCACTAAAACATCAATTTCACTTATAGTAAAATAAATTCCTGCCATTCTTACATCTCAAACCCCCTTACTTTGTGTCTTATTTAACTGTAATCCTACTGTACCTAAAATGTGTTCCTTTCTGTAAATCACTTTCATCCAATGTTTATTATTGGCCACTAAGACCAATCATCTGCATAGGTTAACTTTAATAGCAACTTTATCTCTTCCTTAACTTCCCATCTGCCATCCTTTCACCTTGATCTGTATGTTTGTATAACAGTATTCATTACCATCACAAACATCCACATACTCACTGGACAGCCCTACTTTACTCCCCTTCTCTTCTCTTTTTTCCTACCCATCCATTCATCATCACAGATGCACAAGAATTTTCATAAATTACTCTCACTATCCTTATTTTATCCCCTACCTCATATTCTTTAAAAATGTTCAACATTTCCTCATGACCAATACTATCAAATGCCTTAGCCACATCAGATACTGTTACTTTTCCTTTCCTTCCCCCTTATCTATATACTCAACCACTTCTTTAACTATCATTAGCATTTCATTTATACTTTTCCCTTTAACCTCATACAACCCTTCATCCAGTTGTTCTTTTGTTACAGTCAGCATTCCTTTCTGAATAATCTTCATATATATTTTACAGTCATTATTTGCCAATGTAATTGGTTAACATTTTTTATTTCTTCTCTTTCCTCTTTTTCCATATAAATTTGTAACCCTCTTACAAACCTCTTTTTCTTTTATATATGCCTCCATCAATCCATTCATTCAATATTTCCAGAAAAAAACATGCTTTTCATCATCTTACATTTCTTTATAAACACTGTACCCTAATCCATCTGTAAGCGGTGCGGATTTTTCTTTACCTTCCTTTATAGCATCATCTAACTCTTTCATCTTGATTTTCTTTTCCATTGCTTCCACTGCCTCCTTTTTATCTTCTTTACTTTTCTTACACCCTCTGTCACATTCTTTTTTTAACATATATTCTATGCATACCTTTCAACTATATTCAAAATTTCCTCTTGTTTATATTTTAACTATTCTTTTTCATCCTTCATTACATTATTTTTCTCTCATTACATCTCAGTTGCTTACCCAAAAATGGTAAAACATTTTAGTTTCTCCTTTCAAATAATACTTTTGTATAATAATCATTCTTTCAAAGTTTCTTTATTATAGTTATATAATTTCTTTTTTTATTCAAGACTTTCCCCTGCTCTTTTCTCTAATATTTATTTCACAAATTTCTTTTTGCTTATTATATATCATCTTTTCCTTCTGCCATTGCTCTCTCACTCTCTAATTTTAAGTATATTTTTAACTTTTCATTATATACCATCATATGATCTTTCCACAGTTACCATCATTTTTAAGATATTCCATTCCTATACTTTTCCTGTCAGCCTTTTTAACATTTTTTCTTCTTTTATTATATTTTCATCAGTTATTGCCTGTACAGCCCTACAACCTGAAAACTTTGCTTTTCTAATTCTATATTTTATTTCTTTAATGCAATCTGTAATTAATCTCTTTTTTTAAGTTACCCCTCTTATAGGCATATTCTCTCCCTTTACCTACTCTTAATCTACTATTATTTATAATCTCTCTCAACATTTTTACATTCTGTGCTATTTTCCTTTTCACCTCTCTTAAATTGCAATTAAAGCCTCCAATTATATTTGTATACACATGTACTACTACTATTCTAATCTCATTCTACGCCTTTCTTACTTCACACACTAAAAATCTCCCTGCTACCACCACCATTATAGCTAAAAATTTAATCTCTTCATGTTTTAGTTATAATGCAATACTGAACATGGATCACTCTCTATAGTCCACGCAAGTTTTATTTTCTTTATCATCTCAAATTTCACAATTTTCCTTTTTATCTGCACATCCCATGTCAATTAAACAAATTGTCTCTGCATCTGTTTTTTTTCACACCACTGAAACATCTTTCTTCTAACATTACATATCTACATTAATCTTTTCACTTTTATGCATTTTTTCAGTTCATTTTTTGGCCTTCTTTTTCTCCTGCTCACTCTACCCAGTAGAATCTTCTGCCCTTTTTAACTGACTCCAAGTTCATATCTCCCTTTTTTTCTCCCTCCATTTCTAATGCCTGAAACTTGTTTTCCATTTCAATGTGTTTCTTTTTCATTTATTAGTTTGTAAACCTCATCTAGTGCATCTTTTTCCAAATTTTATATTGTAATTCTTCACCCTTACCCCCACCCCATCCTTTCATCATTCACTTCCACCCTTTGTTTCATAAAAATAAGCTCTTCCCACTCACTTTCTTCACTTTGTCTTTCTTCAGTAATTAGTGGGCAATCAAACCAAAACTGCTCTTCACTTCCACATTTCCTGCAGTGTGCCTTACAGTTTTTTTCTGGAATGTTTAACTCCCCACACACTGCCCGCTCCTTCTTTTGGTACAATGTTAGATTAAATGTAATTAAATGTGATTGATCTACATAGAAGAAAATATGCTTTTGGCTTCCCCAGTACCCAACGCTCCCTTTTTTCCCATTTATTACTATCACATTAGCCACATGTAGATCAATGTGCATGTATGTACCTTTAAGAAGCTATCCAAGGGCTTGCACAAGTGTATAAATACTGAGCATGTGCAAGTCTGACTGCTATTTTGTTGTAAGCTGCTGAGATGTAAGCATGTATATATGTAAGGTCCATCTGTTAACCAGTTTGTTTATATTTTATGATGCTGCTATCCATCCTGATGTGTTTCTATGTATTAAAGTATCTGAACAAAATACCCCACCTGCTTGTCATCAATGTTAGAGAGGGAAGAGCAACATGGTGTCAGAAGTGGGATGTCTAAAGGGACATGAAGTTAGAAGAAGAATGGCCAAAATGACTCATTGCCAGAAGGAGCTCCAGTTTCTTCCATTTAAGTTCAAGAAGCACCCGGTTGGCATTGGAGGAATATACAGCAGTAAATCATCCCTACTCCATGCATAATTCACAAAACAAGTCAGAAATTAATTTCAGGTATTAAAACTTTCTCAAAGCTATTTCTTATTTGAAAAATATGAAACGAGCCATACAGAATGCTCTAAACGATATTTGAATAAACTGATATGTCTGATATTGATAAAAATATACAAATTACTACAGAAAATGTTTGAAATAAAATCTGAATTGCATAAAACAAATAAAATAAGGGGAAGTGACTGCATTTTCACTAAGCGTGTATTTTTCATATTAATTAAAGATATCCAAGTTATTAGAAGTGTATGAAGTGTTTGCATGTTTATACAGTATTACAGTAAAGTTATTTTGCAGAATACAGCCATTACAGAACATATTTCACACAGTACAGCATTTCAAAGAGTTTATTGTGCATTTGAGTATTATTACAAGCTCACAGAACAGTTTGTTCATACATAATTACAAGGGCCATATTTTCAGTGTGTTTTCCCATACTTTGTGGGCATGTCAGATGGATTTCAAAAACCCAGTGCATTTGTGTCTGACAATAATATTGTAGAAAACTGGAGAGTGTTTGAGCAAGAATATGACATTTCACACAGGCTGCATTTTCCTGATAAATATGACCATACAGAGGCACTTATCTAATTCATTTAGCGGGGTCAGAAGCTATTGAAAGGGAGTGTTCATTTGTGTATCCACCTGCTGTCTATGCAGAAGATGGGGAAAACTGTCATAGTGTTGTACAGACTGAGTCAAGGGAGGACTCTGAGTGCTTAAACCATAAATTTAGAGAAATATGTAACCCCCAGACAAATGTTACCATGGAAAGGCACTTATTTTACACAAGGGATCAAAAGCCTGGTGAAACATTTGCAGCATGTATAACTCACTTGAGGAACAATGCTGAAACATGCAGATTTGGTAATTTAAGGGATGAGCTGATAAAAGACACATTTGTATATGGTATTAAAGATGATGCTGTGAGAAAGATTTTGTTCTGTGACAGTGGTTTAACTTTGAATAAGGCCACTGAGATTTGTCATATATACGAGCTCACAGAAATGCACATAAATATGCTTACAAATGAGAATAGCTCTAGAATGCACAGTGACAAAGTTCATGTTGATAGTGTCAGCAAGTGGTTACAAGAAACAGGCCCAAGCATATGACTGCAACTGTAGCCCCTGCATCTTTCACAAGTAAACCCCAGAGCTTTCTAGCAGTTTCCATAGTTCACAAAGTCTCAGTGAAGTATAAGAGTGAGTCAGCAAACTCAAAGCATGGGCCCCAACCCAGTTTCATTGCCAACTGATATAATTGTGGTGGAAATCATGAATCTAAAAGGGATACATGTTTAGCTTTTGGTCAACAATGCCACAGATGCAATAAATTGAATAGTTTCAAAAGGTTTGGTAAATCAAAAGACCCACAATCTTTTATTAAAAGGGAACATTTTAAGAAACAAGTTGATCAATTAGAGAGCTGCAACCCTACTTTTTATGTTGATGTTGTGTCAGTGCTTTATGAAACAGTCAATGCAGTAGATTAAAGGGCAAAGAATGAAGTATTTTATTTGTACTGTTTAGATAAATGGCAAACCCACAGAGCTCAAATGTGACACAGGTTCCAAGTGCAATGTTATGTCAGGAAAAATATTTGCTAGTGTATGTCATGGTGAAAGGCTTGATTTGGCAAAGTGTGCAAAGCTTGTTGCTTATGGAGGTGAAAATTTCAGACTGAAGACTCAGTAGTGCTTTCATGTTACCATGCTGGGAGAAGCTATGACTTGTTATTTTATGTGGTCAAGATGCATGTCCAGTCATTATTAAGGCTCAGAGACGGTTTGAAAATGGGACTACTTTCATTTAATAAGGAAGTCCATCACATTAGTTTGAAAGACCACTACTCTAATTTCATCCAGTACATTTTTTCTAGCTGTGCTGATCTCTTCTAAGACAAACTAGGGAAGTTTCCAGTTGTGCACTCCATGAAGTTAGATCCAGATGTCAGTTTATTTGTCAAGCCAGCTTGAAAAGTTCCAATAGCCATGCAGGACAGAGTTAAAGCTAAACTAGATAAAATGGTGCAACAAGGTGTGATTTGTCCAGTTGCAGAACCAACCGAATGGGTATCTTCCATGATGATAGCTCATAAGAAAATCTCAGATGACATCAGAATATGTTTTGATCTACAAGATTTGAACAAAGCACTAAAAGGACCTCATCATCCAATGCACACAGTTGATGAAATCACAGATCTGATGCCTAATGCCATTGTTTTTTCTGTCTTAGATGCAAAGAGTTTATTCTGTCAAATTCACCTTGACAAGAAATTATCATTGCTCACTACTTTCAGTACTCTGTTTGGCAGGTACAGATTTTTGAGAATGCCATTTTGGATAAATTCTGCAAGGAAAGCCTTCTAGCATGCAATCAATCAATTTTTTTTTCTGGGTATCCTTGTGCTATTATAGTAGACAACATACAGGTAGGAGGTAATGGTGAAGCTGGGCATGACAGAAACCTCAGAAAAGTTCTGGACAGGGCACATCAAGTGAATATTAAGCTCAATCCACACAGATGTATATTCAGGCTACAAGAGGTTACTTATGTTGGTCATTTATTTGCTAGTTCAGGCCTACGACCTGATCCTTTCAAGCAAACAGCCATTCTTGAGATGCCAGCTCCAGACAATGTTCAAGCCCTGCAACATTTTCTTGGCATGGCTAGCTACTTAAGCAAGTTCATTCCAGACTTGAGACAACCCTCAGCACCTCTCAGAGAGCTGACACATAAAGATGTAGCCTGGTCATGGTTAGAACAGCACCAAAGAGCATTGGATGTCCTGAAACAGAGATTTGCTAGTCCACCAACTCTCAGATGCTATGATGTTCACAAGCCAGTTACTCTTTCCTGTGATGCTTCAAAATTTGGTCTTGGTGTAGTCATTCTACAAGAGGGTCAACCTGTTGCCTATGCATAAGTAGGTAGGTACTAGGCTATCGGCCCAAGGGCCTACATAAGCCTAGCCAGCAAGGTACCATAGCTTATGCCACCCAAGAAAGTTATTTTCCTGTGCCACTGTCCAGCAGAGACACAGAAGTGATCCCCGGGGTGTATTTCCTATTTCCCATCCACTCATCAAGATTTTTCTTGAAGAGTGCTAATGAAGAACTTTGCTTGACATAGATGGGTAGCTTGTTCCAGAGTATAGGAAGTCTCTGGGACAGGAATCTATCCCTCCAGCGTGTCCTGTTTATTGTGGTTACAAGGTTTAGGTCCCTAGAGCGTGTAACTTGGAGGGATTGGGATTTCTTTAGGTGTAGCATGTCCAACAGCTCTAGGTTTGACATAGCTTTACATGTTGGGCAGAGATCACCTCAGTGTTGACAATATGCTATGGAGTAAAGCTGGAGTTTTTTGAGGCGGTCAGTGTAGGGCATTTGTTTGAGGCCAGTAATCCTCTTTGTGAGGTACTTCTGTGGCCTTTACAGCTGCTGCAGATGTCTTGTGAGGTACATTCCAAAAGGGGCGTTGTACTCTACAATGGGTCTAATGATTGACAAGTAGAGGGGAACAATGGCCTCTTTTTTCCTGGATGAGAACCCTTTTATGATGAGGTGTGCCATGTAGAAGGACTTTCTGACTTCTGTGGTGATGTGGCTATCAAAGGAGAGACTACTGTCCACCTGGGTCCCAAGGTCTCTTATCACGCATTTGGTGTTAAGTAGATTGCTGCCTATGTGGTAGTTCATGGGTACAGAGTTTTTACCAAAGAGGATAACACTGCACTTTTTGGCATTGAGCTTGAGGCCATGGCTCTGACACCAGGCATCTGTCTCAGTGAGGCCCTTCTGTAGGATGTCCACATCATTTGGAGACTTGACTATGGATCCTAGTTTACAGTCATCTGTGAACTTCATCAGCCAGAGGCCTTCTGTGTTGGCCTGTACTTCAGAGAAGTAGATACCAAACAGGAGAGGTCCCAGGATGGAACCCTGTGGCACTCCACTTGTCACTGCCTTGAGGTCAGTGTTCATCTGTTTTATCGCACATTTAACATTTTGGGTCTTATTTTCTTTCTGTCATCTATTACTTTCTTCGATCTTAATTTGTCTATGCATCTCTGTTAAATCAAATCTCTCTTCCCATAGATCATTTTCTTCTGAATTGAATGCACATTCTTTGTTCTCTGTGTCTTGTAGGCATTCTATAGAAAGTTCTAAAACATCTTCCTGTGCCATTCCCTTCAGCTTCACCCTGTATCATCTGTTGCTCTTTCATATGGGAGCTCACTGGCCTATCACTCCACAACATTGACTGCATCAGAGTTGCCTCTGTTTCCTGTTCCTTCACTTGCTGTACTTCTCCAACTGAACTTTTGTACTGGTTTCCTACTGAGTTCCAGACCATCTTCATGTGGCAACTAGTCAGATGCTTCCCACTACATCTGTTTGCTCACTGTTACATCAAACCATGATGTTACTCGAGTTGGATTTTCTACATTAAATCCTTCACTTTGCAGGTAATCCATAACTTCAGTTTATATTTCTTAAATTCTCCGTTACTAATCCGCTCTTCTACTTCCCCCTTTATTTTCTGTATTGTGAAACTTTCCATATCCAAATGCCTTTGGGCGTCTTTCTCTTCATATATCTTGGTGCTGCTTTTTTGTGTTACTTTGTTTTGCTTTCTCCTTTGCAAAAATATTGCACCATATTAAATCTCTTTTTCTTTCCCATGTCTATATTTCTTCAGATGTCTCCTGCTCCACCTATTTCTCTTTAATTTGAGGACTCATTTCTCCATCATGCTGTGACATAACCTGTGTTAGACTTTCTACACTAAATCCTTCACATCACAGCTATTCCATCACTTCAGCTTATATTTAACTTCTACTTTATTAATCTTCTGTTCTATGTTCCCCCTTTGTGATCATATTTTTTGTATTGTAAAATTTTCCATATTTGGGCACCTTTGCCTCATATTTTCTCTACAAATATCTCTGGATCTTTTTTTTATATTGATTAGTGTAGCATTCATAGGTTCATAGGTTCATAGGTTGATACTAGGCTATCTGCCCTAGGGCATTTATAAGCCTAGCCAGAGTGTGTTTGGCTTTCGCCACCCTTTTCGATTGACTGTGCCTCTGTATATTAGGTCACAGAAGGTAGCCCTTTTAAGGTTAGTTTACTGTACCTCTGTCAAGCAGGGACACAGAAGAGATCCCAGGGGTAAACTTACGATCTCCCATCCACTCATCAAGATTTCTCTTGAAGAGGGTCAGTGAGGGGCTCTGCCTAACATGGATTGGGATTTTGTTCCAGAGTGAGGGGAGCCTCTGGGATATGAATCTGTCCCTCCAGCATGTCCTATTTATTTCTGTGCTGAGGTTCAAGTCCCTGGAGCGTGTAGCTCTAAGGGATTTGGATTTCCTGAGGTGAAGCATGTTCATTAATTCTGGGTTGGACATGGCTTTATACGTCAGACACAGATTGCCTCTGAGTAGGCAGTACGCAACTGAGTAGAGCTGGAGTTTCTTTAGCCGAACTGTATAGGGCATCTGTTTGAGCCCCTTGATCCTCTTGGTGAGATACTTTTGGGGTCTTTCCAGTTGCTGCAGGTGTCGGGTAAGGTACATCCCAAACGGGGCATTGTACTCAATTATGGGCCTGGTAAGTGATGAGTAGAGGGGCACAATGACCTCTCTTGATCTAGATGTGAACCCTTTCATGATAAGGTGGGCTATATCGAAGGTCTTTCTAACCACTTTGGCAATGTGATTGTCAAAGGAGAGATTGCTATCTACTTGGGCCCCCAAGTCCCTAATTACTTCTTCCGTACTTAATAGATTACCACCTATGTGGTAATTTGTGGGCACTTTGTTTTTCCCAAAGGGGATGACTATGCACTTTTTGGCATTTAGCTTTTGGCCGTGGCTCTGGCACCAGTTATCCATCTCTGTGAGACCCTTTTGGAGGATGCTTGTGTCAGCGGGAGAGTCGATTATGGCACCCAGTTTGCAGTCATCTGCAAACTTGGTCAGCCATAGTCCACCCCTGTTAGCCTGTACCTCAGAGAAATATATACTGAACAAGAGAGTTCCCAGGACTGAGCCTTGTGGGACACCACTTGTAACTGGTTTAGAGTCTGACATGGCACCTGCAATTCTGACCATGTGGGTTCTATCCCTGAGCCAGTTTGCAACCCATTTTGTGACATAGGGGTTGATATTTAAGCTGGTGAGCTTATTTATGATGCCTGAGTGGGGTATTGTGTTGAAGGCTTTTGCGAGGTCCAGGTAGGCTGTGTGGACTATATTCCCTTCATCTATGGCTTTGGTAACTGTTTCAAAGAAGTTGACCAGGTTCAAGAGGCAAGATCTGCCCTTAACAAAGCTGAATTGGATAGGATCCAGTGTCTGAAGGTTCCCAATGTCTTTGTTTATGATTTCCATGATGATACGCTCCATACCTTTGCAGACCAGGCTAGTCAGGCTTATAGGGCAATAGTTTCCGGGGTCTGTTGTGGCACCACCTTTGTGGAGTGGGACCACTGTTGCTGTACGCCATTCCTTGGGTACATATCCTATAGTAAGGCTAAGATTGAACAGTTACTTTATATGAGGGTTTAGTTCTTCTTGGAGCTTGTGTAAGACACAGCCCGGGACACCGTCTGGTCCCATTGATGCTGTGTTTTTTGCTTTGGAGAGGGCAGCTCTCATCTGTGCATCTGTGATCTCAGGAAGGCTACACTCTGTTGGGATAGACATTTGCTCTTTTTGGGGGGAAGGGGGGGGAGTTTGCACTGAACCTTTCTGCCAGTATGTTGGCAATGTCTGTGGGTTCAGTGTATTTTTTGTCATTTTTGCACTAACTCAGAGCATATCTGGGAGTTGCCTCCCAGGTTTCTGACATAACTAAAGAAGGCCTTGTGATTATCTTTAGTGTCTTGTGCAATTTTTCTTTCAAAGCTGGCCTTAGATGATTTTATGAGGGATCGTAGTTTCTTGCTAGTACTGATCAGTGACGCCTTCCCTTTTTGGGATTTTGCTCTGTCATGTAGTAGATTTCTCCTTCTGTTGTATAGCTTATTTATGGCCGGGGTCCACCAGACAGGTCTCCTGCCTTTGGAGGAGTGAGTCTTGGTTTTAATTGGGATAGCATGCTCCATACATTCCTGTAGGTGTCCATAGAATGCTTTTGTAAAGGATTCTGCATTTGGGGCCGTATTTTCCACTGGCCCAGGGGATTTGAAGGATTCCACCTCAGTTTTGAGAAAAGTGAAGTTTGCTTTTGAGAAGTTCTTCACAGTGGTTTCCTTGGTTAGGGGTGGGGACGGAATATGGATGTCCAGTGAGATTTGTTTATGGTCTGATCTTACCAATGAGGGGTATACCTCTGGTGTGGAACATAGAGACCCCATGTTGGTATTGACCAGATCCGATATGTTTTCCCCTCTTGTAGGAGTGGTGACCAGTTGTTCCATAGCATTTGAGTTTATAAATTGTAGGAACCGTTGGGCGAGGGTGTTTGGGCTTGAGTAGTTTTCCCAATCGATGTTTGGGTAGTTGAAGTCACCCAATATAATAGTGTTTGGAGAGACCTTCATATTCTCTAGTGTTCTCAGGAAAGCTGAGTGAGGTTCCTGTGTTTGGGAGGGTGGTCTGTAGCAGGCTACAAACTGAAAGGCAGTTTTGCCCACTGTTAGTTGCACATGGATGGTCTCCGATGCTTCGTGCAGTGCCACTAACCTGGAGGTGTGGGTATCTTTGATAAATATGGATACTCCCCCTCCTTTTATGGTTCGGTCCGAGTTTTGGGGCCAGAAAGCATGGTATGAAGTATAACCTGTTAGTGCTGGGGTGCTCTCGGGAGCCTTGAACCAAGTTTCTGTTACTGCACAAATATCGATATTCTCCATACTGAGGAGAGTCTCGAGTGCATGCATCTTGAGGTTTAGACTTCTGGCGTTGAGCAGCATTACCCTTAGTTTTTTTTTTTCTTTGTGTTGTCTATGGGGGTGGGTTTGTCTTTTGAGCCTTGCCTAAAAAAGGCACTATGGGGGAGGCAAGAGCCTTTGCCAGTATTTGAAAACCCAGGGGTGACAGGTGCAAGCCGTCCCTAGCGAAGCAAGGTGGCTTGTCGAGCATGTCATCCCAGGCTGACAGACACTGGATCCCCTTTGAATGACACCAATACTTTAGCCAATTGTTAAAATTGATAATTTTGTCTTTATACTGTGGCATCATTCTTGGTGAGGGTAAGATGCTACTCAAGGTCAGGGTCATACCGGCCTTAGCTACATGATCAAAGAGCTCCTGTACATCTTTTTTCATGTAGTCCAGGGAGGTACGTCTCAGGTCATTCACACCAGCATGGACAATGATGGAGTCATATTTGTACTTGCGTTGGAGTGACCTGAGTGCTTATGTTATGTGGCGGATCCTGGCACCTAACAGGCAGCTTACAGTGACCTTCTCCTTGTTCAGCCTGGTGAGTGGGAAGTCAGTGTATCTGACAATAGAGTCACCTATTACAAATGTATTAGGTGTGTTGTTTAGCCTTAAGGGCTGTGACTGTGCGGCACACTGGCTTTGTGAGCTATGTGCTACATAGATATTGTTTCCTGGTAGGTGTTGCTTGGATTTCTGCTTTGGAGGTCTCTACTGCTTAGGCAGATTTTTATTTAGAGCCTCCAAGTATGTTTTTGTTTGTTTATGTGTTTGGTTTGCTGATGCGATATGTCTATGTGAGACTGGATTTGTGGTGTGTGTGGTTACCTTCTCCTCCTGACAGACTGTGCCAGTACTGGGTTGAGAGAGCTTAGCCTCCAGTTTGGCTATATAGTTGCATCTCTCACATATATTTGAGCTTGTTTGGAGGAGGAGAGGGTAGTCTGTATACATAAGGCAGTTGTAACATTGCCTCAAGATTCCTAGATTCACCAGCTGGACTGGACAGTAAACTTGAAACTGACCTTTGGACATGCCAGAATAATATAGGGAACTACTTATTGACTGATCAGAAAGAACCAATAGAAAGCAAGTGCTTAGAAGGAGTATACGAGGATGCAGTGCTTTAGTTTGTGTTTACCTATGGGATTACTTATATGAGCAAGTGCAGGGTTTTAGAATGAAAATAGAGTGCTTAATTAGAGATTTAGAGCAGTTCTAAGGGAAAAAGTGAAGAGCAGACTTTGCGGAGCCGGGAATACTTTAAACCTGTTTAAGCTGCGCTGCCCGATGCTGCTCTGTGTGCAAGACCACACAAAAAGACAGTTGCAGGGTTTTAAGACAGAGAGAGATCAAGTAGTTTGGAATTGACCCAAAATGGCCAATAAAACTACAGCTTCTAGGCAGTAACCACTCCTACAGGGACAGGAAGGCTGCTCAGTGTTAACCACTGCCACTGGTGAACACAGAGACTTCCCTTTAGCCCAAGCAAGCACTGGCCTCCAAGAAACTTACAAACAGTTCAGAACAGCAAATCTGTAACTGAACTTTCTTAAATTTCAGAAAGTGGGAAAAAAGCAAGATTTTTTGTTTTTTCTTTTTTGTTTTAGTTTAAAGGTAGCAGAGATACACAAGTAGCAAAATATTCACAACAGTGCAATAAATGACCCCACACTTGAGTGCTAGACCAAAGTCAGGTAAAATGCAATTTTAAGAGAAAAAAACAATTTTAAATTAAGTGCAACACAGGAAACAGGCTCTAGATGTGTTCTAAATACTGTTTCGAATACAGATATAAACTTTAGCAAGCCGGAAAACACCGAAAAGTAGGCGGCAAAGCAGTAATTCTAAACAAAAAATCAGAAGAAAATACTTAAAATCTCAAAAGTGGCTCCTTTCTTCTCTCAACGTTTTCTCCCCTTGGTAGGTGCTTCAGCAACAACTAACAAGCCTGGAACGATGCCAAAACCTCGAGGCAGCAGGGTTTTAAGAGAGAGAGAGAGAGAGATCAAAGAGTTTGGAATTGACCCAAAATGGCCAATAAAACTACAGCTTCTAGGCAGTAACCACTCCTACATGGATAGGCAGGCTGGTCAGTGTTAACCACTGCCACTGGTAAACACAGAGACGTCCCTTTAGCCCAAGCAAGCATTGGCCTCCAAGAAACTTACAAACAGTTCAGCACAGCAAATCTGTAACTGAACTTTCTTAAATTTCAGAAAGTGGGAAAAAAGCAAGATTTTTTTGTTTTTTCTTTTTTTGTTTTAGTTTAAAGGTAGCAGAGATACACAAGTAGCAATATATTCACAACAGTGCAATAAATGACCCCACACTTGAGTGCTAGGCTAAAGTCAGGTAAAATGCAATTTTAAGAGAAAAAAATTATTTAAAATTAAGTGCAACACAGGAAATGCAGTAAACAGGCTCTAGATGTGTTCTAAATACTGTTTCTAATACAGATATAAACTTTAGCAAGCCAGAAAGAACTCTTACCCAAACTGAAATGCAGTATGCTCAGATAGAGCTTTTGGATATTGGGTTTGCATGTTCTGAGTTCCATGATTATGTTTATGGTAGACCTATCCAGATTGAAACAGACCATCAGTCTCTAGTCATTATCTTAAGAAAGCCTAAGCATTCAGCTCCAGCCAGATTGCAACACATGATGTTGAGATTGCAAAAGTATAATTTCACTCGTGTATACAAGAAAGGCAAACTTCTTTATCTAGCTGATACATTATCCAGATTGCCCAGAAACACCACAGAACTGCATTAGAATGAGAACCTTGATTTTGAAGTTATGGAATTGAGAAATATTTCTTCCATATGTCTTGATGAGCTGAGAGATCACACAGCCACAGATCCAATTTTATAGAGGTTCAACCACTTTATCAGTCAAGGATGGCAGTCAAAGCAATCTAATTTACCTCAAGAAGTGCAACCTTATTTTCCATACAGAGATGAGATTTTGTTTGACAAAGGTATCGTTATGAATGGTCTGAAAGTAATTGTTCCAAAGTCCTTGCAACAACAGTACATTACTATCTTGCATCATGGTCACCCAAGAGCTGACTCTACCAAAAGAGGACTAGTATTTTGGCCTTCTATGTCACAAGACATTGAGAGAATACTTTTATCTTGTTCTGTGTGTAATAGTACTAAGCCACATCAACAGAAGAAACCACTTCATCTAAACCAGATCCCTGAACTACCTTGGTCGAGAGTAGCCACTGACATTTTTGTGTGGCATGGTCAGCATCATAGCTGGCTTTAGGTATAGGCCAAATAGGTGGCCGCTGCTCTAGCAGGGGTGCTTTTCCAGTATTTATTTGTTTATTTTTTTTATAGTAAAGAAATGGTTTCTTTAAAATGTCTTGAATGAGCACAGGAAAAACTGAAGAGTAAGATGAATTGTGAGAAAAAGAAAATAAAAAGTAATCAGGATTTTTTAGGTAGACCGGGATGGGGCATTGGGTGGTGTGGAGAGGGTGTTGTGGAGCCCTTTTGCCTAGGTCACCAGTTGAACAAAGGATGGCTTTGGTCAACATTATTTGGTGTTAGTATACTCTTACTCCAATTGGTTTGAGCTCAACATACTTTCTAATCAAGCATCCATTACTGTCATTACTAAGATGAAGCATCATTTTGCAGACCATAGTGGTCTGCACAAAGTTATTTCTCACAATGGCAGGCAGTTTACAAGCTAACAGTTCATAGTTCATAGGTTCATAGTTTAGTACTAAGCTAACTGCCCTTGCTAGCCATTTTAAGCTTAGCCAATTATCCCTTGTGAGACGCAAACCCTGCACCTTGTGTTTGTAAGGGAAACACCTTAGCCATTAAGCCACCCTCCCAACCCTTCAAAAGATTTGCTGAAGAATGGGACTTTACTCATGTCATGAGTAGCCCTGAGACCCTGCAGTCAAATGGTTTGGCAGAACATACAGTTCAGAGTGCAAAACAGTTACTAGAGAAGTTAAAATGAGGCAATAGTGATGTTTTCCTGAATCTCTTGAATATCAGAAACATTTCTCATGATAAACATCTTGTTTCACCTGCTCAGAGACTTCTGTCGAGACAAACTAGAACCACATTACCAGTCAGTAGTCAGTTGTTGGTTCCAGGTGTCAAGAACAACTGATCGGTGAAAACCAATCTGTTGAAGAAGCATTTAATCCAGAAGTCCAACTATGATAAGACCAGCAAACTCTTCAATCCATTACAAGAAGGAGAAGTGGTAAGGATATAAATATCCAAAGGTTATGATCAGACTGGTGTCATGAAGAATATTTGCCCAAAGCCGAGATCATACATTGTGGAATCACAAGGACCACAGTTTAGGTGGAATCAGAAACATTTAGTACCGGCACCATGCCTATACCACAGCATATAGCCTGTGAGAAAGACTCTTTATCTCAAAGTGAGTTGTCTGGTGTTCCAGTTCCAGATGAAGTTCCAGAGAATATTCCCATTCCTGTGATGAATCCAGAAGTTCCTGATATGAGTTGTTCACCAAAGACTGTCCCTGTTGCTAAATTCAGTCCAGATTATTATGTTATGAGACCCGGTTGTATCTCCAGACCATGTAACAGATACATGGCTACTTGGACATGAACACTGTGTTTGTTTCTATTGTCTATAATGATGCATGTCTAACTTCAATGTTGTTTTTATCAAGAGCAATCTTTTTAAGAGTGAGGATGTAGATCAATATGTGTGTATGCACCTTTAAGAAGCTATCCAAGGGCTTATACAAGTGTATAAATACTGAGCACATGCAAGTCTGACTGCCATTTTGTAGTAAGTTGTTGAGATGTAAGCATGTATTTATTTAAGGTTTGTCTGTTAACCAGATTGTTTATATTTTATGATGCTGCTGTCCATCCTGATGTGTTTCTATGTATTAAAGCATCTAAACAAAATACCCCGCCTGCTTGTTATCTGTGCTAGAGAGGGACAAGTGACAGCACATGCTACAACTTATTTTCTGTTTTTAAAGTTGCATAAACTTTCCAATATGTATTCCGTACGTTTGTGTCATCCACAACTTTTTTAATATCGTGCAAATCCTGACATAATCTAGGAAAAAAAACATGTTTAATTCATTTTCTGGTATCTCAGTTTCTGAACTGTAACATGAGTTTTCTTTGTAACTGTACATTTAAATTTTGATAAAAATCATCCTTTTAAGGAAACATGTTACTTCCCCTTTCACATTCATTAAAATTTTTCTGCTAATATACATGATTTGATGATGTGAGGTATTGCCAGCTATGTCAGGAGAAGTAGGGCAGTGGATGCATAGCATATGCCAGCATGGCTAGCTGGAATTTTGCTAAGAATTATATGCCATTTGTATATCAAACAGATTTGTACAGATGCTTCTGTTTAAAAATGTATTTGTAAAGTTGTTTGTGTTTTATCAACAGTGTGCCCTGCTGGCCAGAAAAAGAAATACACATGCATTATTGTACTCTTTAAATCTATATGTTTTAACAGATGATGCTGGAAGAGAAGAGGTTAATCTCAAACTTTAAAAATAGTAAGAAATTAAATTACTGGGCCTAGGCCATAAAGATGTTATCTCACAGTTTTGAATGAAGCCAGAGAAGCAATGTCTGTAAAGAAGTATGGTTTATTAGGTCCTGTAGGAAAAGTGGAGGTGTTTATGGTTTCATGAATTCCAGGAGTTGCAGCAGATCTTAGCAAGGCTTTGTGTGTGTGTATTATTGACCCACGGGTGGTAAATCCTTGTAGTTTCTAGCAATGGGGTTTGCATCGGAACCAGATGTCAGGTGATGTCCTTCTGGAATCCATTACTAAAACAATGTTTAATACTAGGTGAGACTGAAGTATCGGTGCACTGTGTTTTGGAAACCTGACGTAGAAGGATCACTCACCTACTTCATCCTGCCTTGCACTAGTAAGTGAGCAGGGAACAGTAACTCTTGAGACCAGTCAGGAAAATATAGTGAGCTTAGTTAAGTATTGTTTTTCTGTAACTGTGTGCACCTGCCCCTCTGTACCCCATACCATCAGCTACAGCATCCTTTGGTCGTTCTGTCATCTCATCACTGTCAAATATTTTGTCCATTATCACACTGCACTGCAATTCTTCTGGTTCTACTTCTTCCATTATTTTTGAAAAATAGAATCATCCAGACTCCCTGATACCACAATATTCCCTCCAAAGCATAGTTTTTCCTTCTGACATACAGTTTCTGTTTTCTCCTTCTGTAGCTGATCTCCATTCATAGCCTCCATCTTAGATTCAGTGATCAATGGTAACAGCCCTCTGGTGCCACCTAGTGATAACCTCACAAAGAGTCCTTCAAAAAGTATGGGAAGTTCCCCAGTGCCCTGGCCAAATTTCCCCTAGTTGTATAAGTACCACCTCAGGTCTCCCTGTAAAGAGGCTACTAGCCTAGTAGGCTTAACCAGATCAACAAAGAATTAATAATAAAATACATAACTAATTGCTCATACAGCCAAATAATGTTCCATTAGCACACAGGAGGGTTACAGCTAAATAGAAAACTATTGCAAGCAGAGAATGATGCTACAGGTACCCCTTCTCCTTTTCTTCCACAATTGTACCTCCTTCTTGTTCCTGATCTGCTGATGGGTCCCATCCAGGGGATAATGCAAGACTAATTCAATTTTTCACTTCCTCTTATCTCCAAATTATCACCCCCAATAAGGTGAAGGATACTATGAGAGTTGGAGGTATAGAGCTTTAGGTGGGTTGCCTAGCACCTGATGGTAATGCTGCAGCATCCAAAATAAAAAACAAATTGTTAGTGCTTTTAAAGGTATATTTGGTCAACTGTAAGCAAACTCTTTTCTTTTTGGACTGTACTATTATTCACTTATCTAATTCTTTAGTACATTGTGGACCTTACACACTACGTTGTTATAGAAGCATTTCAATATTTCTTTATGCAAGTATTAGGCCTAATCTTACTATAAGCTGTAATAGGATCATAACATCATATGAGTTACAAGGAAAAATGAGCTGCAAGACCATTTCCATCTTGACAGTACCCACAATTAGCCCATGCCTCCCTTTTCAAGAAGAATCAGGCCAGTCATACCAGAGATGAACTTATGAATACCCATCCAGTTGTCCAACTCCTATTTAAAGGCAGTCAGTGTGTCACACTGCTTACCTTGGAGAGGAAGTTTGTTCCATAGAAGGAGAAGGTTCTGCAAGATAATCTATCTATCTACCTTGTCTTATTTATTTGTTGGTGCAGATTTAGATTTTTGACCCTAGTGTTGTTAGGACTGTTTGATTTTTTTGGAAATGGCACCCTTATGGTACTATAAACAAGACACAGATTGCCCCTTAAATGACTATATGATACAGAATACACAGTTATAGCCTCCAGTCTGTATTGGTAGCTTAGGTCTTTTAAACCCATGATCTTTTTAGTTAAGATCATCTGGGGTATTTTCAATTATTTAGTATGCTTAGAAATATACACCCTAAATGGGTGTTATTCTTGGTGATGGGACTCATTGCTGTGGAGTACAAGGAGTTGAGTACTTCTTTTCATCTGAAGGAAATATCTTTTGCCATGAATTGTGAACAGCAAAAGGATTTATTTATTTATTTATTTTACATTTGTTGACCGGGCTGGTCTATCTGGATACATGTCCTTTTTCAGTAGAGGCCCAGGGAGAAAAGCTCCAACATAGTGAGAAGACAAACAGTACATTAACATACAGAGAAAAAAATAGCATTAACATTAACATGAGTATAAACAAGGACAGAAGTCAATTCATGTAACTAAGTAATCATTCGTATGAGAAGGAGGTTGATTGAAGTATAGAAGCCTTGGTGTTGAGGAGCAAGGTCTATAAGAGGGTGACGAGACTAGGGTTGTGGTTGATTGGTTGGGTTTAGCCTGGTTTTGAACAAGGACATAACCAATGCGATTTTAGGAATTCTTTGAGATTGTTTTTGAATTGGTTAAGTGAAGTTACTAGTCTTAGGTGGTTTGGAAGGGAATTCCAGGGTTTCCCTATGGAGTTGGCATAGAGGGCATCACCCCCCAAATTCTTGGATTTAATGGTTTGTATTTGAATGCTATTTGCTGATCGGAGGCAGTTAAGGTTAGAGTAGGGGGTTAATATTTTGCTCAGGGCAGGGGCTCTATCAGGTTGGTTAATTATTTTGAATGCTTCCGTGAGTTGGGTGAATTTGAGAAGATTAGGCAGTTCCAACCAGCCAAGTTTCTTTAGGTTAAGGCAGTGGTGAGTACGGTAAGGTGTACCTGTGATAAATCGGGCTATGTGATTGTAGGCAACGGAGAGCAAGTTAAGTTCGCGCTTATTGAGGAAAGATAGGATAGGGGAAGCATACAGGAGGGTAGAGAGGAGATGAGTGCGGGCAATGGTTAGTTTGGCATGAGGGGTCAGAAAATTCTTAATACGATACATGGAACCAAGTTTTTTGTTCACTGTCTTAATGGAATTGCTGATGTGTATGTCAAATTTCAGCTTGTGATCAATAGTTACTCCTAGAAGTTTGGTGTTGGAGACAGGCTCTATGATGGTCCCATTGGCGGATTTTACATGGAATGGGATATTATTAGGAGTTAGAAGTTCATTTCCTAGGGGAGTGGTAGCTGAGGGGAAGAAGAGCAGTAATTTGGTTTTTGCTGGATTAAGTAATAGTTTCAATTCAGAGAACCATTTTTCAACTTTAGCAAAACAGTGCTGGGTTTTTACTTGGAGTTGTGGGAGAGAGATATCAGTGCAGATAAGGGTAGAGTCATCTGCGTATTGAATGCAGGTGGTTTTAGGTATGACTAAGTGAAGATTGTTAATGAAGACTGAGAAGAGAAGGGGACCAAGTATGGAGCCCTGAGGGATGCCAATGGTGTTGGGGAGCAGGCCAGATAGCCTGTTTTGCCATTGGACAGCTTGTTGCCTACCAGAGAGGTAAGCATTAAACCAACTTAGGGCTAGGTTGTCGAGATGTAAGCCATCCAGGGTTTGGAGCAGAAGCTGGTGGTTGACCATATCGAAGGCTTTCGATAGGTCCAGAAAAAGAGCAGCGGATATGAGTTTATTGTTACGGTTGTTGTTGATTGAGTCAATAAAGGAGAGGAGGGCCATGGTAGTACTATGATAGGGGCAAAATCTGTGTTGGGAGTTAGACAACAGACTGTTGAGGGTTAGTTATTTTAGAAGCTGCTTGTGTACACACCGCTCCATGATTTTAGCTAATGGAGACAGGATTGCTATCGGCCTGTAGTTGGAAGTTTCCGTGGAGGCACCGCCTTTGTGGAGTGGGATGATGTATGAGATTTTCCAAAGAGATGGGATGGTGGCTTCATTTATGGTTCTGTTAATCAAGATTGATATGGGATAGGCGATAGCGTCTGACGCCATCTGTAAGTATTCCGCTGGGAGGTGATCTGCCGCTAGGGTGGTCGGTCTTAGTTTTTTTAAAAGGGAGCGGATGTAGTGGGTAGGTACTGGTTCTAGTTTAAAGGAAAGTGGGGCTGAGTTATTGGCAGGATTGGGTGGTGAGGAAGTAGTAGTTAGCTGGGTGGCTAGAGACTGTATGGTCTCCGTAAAAAAGGAGTTGAAGGCGTTGGCAATATCTACAGGATTTTTCCCTATAAGTATCTCAGGGGTGGGGGTGGTAGATTTACCAGGATGAAGGAGGTTATTGAATCCCGCCCAGAACTTCTTTGGGTTATTCTGGTGTTTGTCCTGGAGGTGGCAGAAATACTGTTTTTTGTCTAGAGTTATAGCTGTTTTAGTAGAGTTTCTGAGCTGTTGGAATTTAATGCGGTCTAGGGGAGTTTTGGTGGCTCTCCATTTGTTCCAAGCCTGGTCACGGAGTTTGATTTTAGTTTTAGTTTCTCTGGTAAGCCAAGGTGCTATACGTTCTTTGGATCTAATTTGCCGAATGGGGGCATGGCAGTTAAGTATATTAAGGAAAGTGTTATTAAAGTGAGTAACACTCTCCTGTAAGGGTAGGGTTTTTAGGATGGACCAGTTACAGGACTTGAGTTCTGCAAGGAATAGTAGTGGATTAAAGTTCTTATTTCTTACTAATCTGTATGCAGGGGGGTTAGTTGATGAGGTTTTATGTTTAATTATATAGGTGATTAGGTGGTCGCTAAGGTCGTTGGGAAGGGTTCCCGAGCTATAATTGAGTGGATTCTTGTTGGTTAGAATCCAGTCAATGGTGCTTTCTTTTTGTTGAGCGTTTCCGATTCTGGTTGGAGATAAGATATTTTGGGAGAAACCGTGTAAGTTAATTGGAAGGGGGTTAATATTTGCGGTGCAGTGAGACCAGTCAATATTGAAATCCCCGAGTATGATGGTTTCTTGAGGGTAGTTAGAGGTTAGCCAGCTGAGCGTTTGTTCTAAGTTTTCTGTGTTCTTCCCTGGTGGGATATAAGTTACTATAAGATTAATGGATTTTTGGGTGTTTAGGCAAACTTTTAGAGCAATGAGTTCAACATTAAAAACTTTGGGAGGTTGTAATGAATTCATGATGACATTCATTGTATTCTTGTACATAACTGCTATTCCACCCCCACCCCCCCTTTTATTTCTCCTGTCTATCCTGTGGATATTATACTCGGGTGGGATTTCCTAAACATCATTGCAAAGTGATTTTCAAGCATAAGGGAGCTGTCCACCCAAGTGCCAAGGCCTCTCACAACCTTCATATTTTGAAATGGTATAATTTCTTTATTATAAACTAGAGCTAGGAGATGCTTACTGAAAACTTTTTAATACAAGTTTGAGACTATTTTCAATACATCAGCTATTGATAAATGTAAGCTCCTATTGGAGTGCCTATATATCTGAAAGGGACTTGACAATAACTCCCAGCTTACAGTCATGTGTGACCTTGTTAACCAGAGATCCTCATTTAATATATATAAAGATCTAAAAAGTAGATACTGAATAGCAGATGTCTAAGCATAGATTCCTAAGGGACTCCACCGACCACCTTCATGCTCTTGGAGGATGCACCCCTTCCCCCGATCTTACTCTGTGAGCCCTGTCTCTATGCCAGTTGGCCATTCACCTAACCACATGCATATCCATTTGGAGCTCCTTAAACTTGTTTATTATATTTGCATATGGTATGGTAATGAATGCCTTGGTGTAGTGAAGGTATGCTGTGTGCACAGCTTGATTGCAGTCTACAGCCTGAGTCACATTCTCAAAGAAGTTCACTAGATTCATTCAATAAGCTCTACCCCTGATAAAGCCAAACTGCTAAAGGCTGAATCTGATAAGATCTTTGACATCATATTTAATTATGTTAATTATAATATGTTCCATGGCTTTACATATAATAGTCATTAGACTGATAGATGGTTAGTGTTTGTGCCACCCTTTGGAAGTGACATAACAACAGCTATGCACCACGCCTGTGGAACAAAACCAGTTTCTAGGCTTAGGTTAAAAAGACTGAGGAGCAGCTCTATCAGTGCTTCTTTAGGGCTTATTATGCAACTTGGCATGTTGTCAGGTCTCATGAATGAGGTACTCTTTGTCTTGAGAAGTGCTTTCAATACATGTTCTTTTATGGTTGATAGCATAATTCCATCGGTTATAAGTGCACTTAAAATAGATGTCTGTGGGTAAAGTTAGCACTAAATTTATTATTTTGTTTGCACTATCCACTGGATTGGAGTAGAAAGCAGAGATGTGTAATTAGCTATTTTGATACCCTGTACTATCCCACTACCTGTTGAGCCTCTCAAATCTAAGTTTAGGAACATAAAAAAGCTCCTCTCCTCACCATTATATAATTAAGGGTAATGACCATCTTCTTTCCTTTTAAATTGTAGCCATTGCTTGCTACATTTATAGTGTGCATTTGTTACAGTTTATGCCATATATGGAGTGCTAAAGTCCTCTAAAAAACTCTTCTTTTCTTTTAAACTATATCAAACTGCTTACTACATTTATGGTAAACAGTTTACCACAGTTTATGCCACATAGGGAGCTCTAAGATATTCAATTCTAAAACAAACAATCAAACAAACGAACAAGCAAACAAGACTTATTTTCTTTTAAACTATAACAAAGTGCTTGCTACGTTTGTAGTAAGCAGCTGCTGCAGATTATGCCTCACACAGAATACTAGTGCTTCAGTTCTGACCACAAGTGCAATACTGAATATCTGAATGCTAGCAATGCACTGCATTGTAGACTAATCAACATTTGCCAATCATTCCTCCAGACACTTTGCACCCAGGGTGGCTGACTCCCTTCACCCAATCCCAGCTACACTGTTGGTTGATAGTGTCATTGTGAATATGCTCTGAGCACTAAGGAGCATTGTTACATATCTTCCTGACATGACTAAAGAATGATTTGTAGTTGTCTTTGGCTTTTGTAGCTAATCTGAGTTCGGGGGATGACTTAATTTTTCTGATGTCCATTTTAGTTTCTTATTTTGTTATTTGGGGATGAATGAAGGACAGCAATAGACATTCCCTTACGAAAATGTGAGCCTTTAACAGACCCAGGTAACTACAGAGCAGTAAGCCTGAACAGTCTCATCTGTAAGGCCATAGAAAGTATCATTATGGAATTAATATATAAGGATGTAGGTAACCTGCAGACTCTCAACCCAACCCAGTGGAAATTCATTAGTGACAAGTCTTGTTTACTTAACCTGGTTGACTTCTTAGGAAAAGTTACTGAAGCAATGGATGAGAGCAAAACAATACACACCACATACCTAGACTTTCATTAAACTTCCATAAACATAACTTTATTGAAGAATATTTAATTTTTTTGATCACAGCATGAACAGCCATATAATCGTTTACTAGGGCAGCATAATCTGCTCACCCTAACCAAATAAGCATCGTCCTCACCTCCACTGACTTACTTACATCCATATACCCATCAATAAATCAATTGCCTTTGTAACTCTCCTGTGAACATGATTATTGTTCAAACTTTAAAACAAATCACCCATTTTACCTTTACAAATGAAAATCAAATTATCTATACATCTTTTACATAGTGCTACCTTTTCAGGAAAAAAATCAGCAGAATAAAACATTTTCTTTCAAAATTCCCATATAAAGGGAAGCACAAGTTGGGACATAAGAAGCCCCTGTTGATGTTCCTTTCTTTTGTAAACAAACCTCCTTTCCAAACAAAGAATAGCTGTGAGTCAAATAAAATTCCAACAAGAACACTAGACATGTTTAAATTATAGGCTTTTGCGCCAATTAAGTAATTATGCATCCCATATAAATATTGGATCTTGAGGTTTATCATCAGATCCTGTGAAGGCAAAAAGCTAACATGCCATGATCATTTAAGCTAATAAATCTAGTAATGTTTGGATCTTTGATTTGCTTTAAACATTCCCATTTGTCTGAACTAGTTGGGGCTGATAAGTTAATACATTCATCCAGGTGCAATAAAAATTGTTTGCATAACCTTTTGCAGTTTCAGTATTATTAGTGATAACATTAAACTTGAATTTGCAAACTTCATCATAGAGTTGCAAATTTGTACACTTGAAATCCTCGAGTTCTGTGATATTTTTTTCTGATGGTCTGGAGATTTTGATGGTGAAGGTTACTTTTTTATGGTTTGACTTGACTGGTGAGGGATAACTTGCAGATGATACATGCAGATTCTATTTTTGTGTGGTCAAGTATAGTCTGTCCTGTACTGGATTTGTTAACAATCTTGTCTACAGAGGTCTTGCTTATATAATCTAAAAAGTTTTTAGCATGTCTTACATTGGTGGTATAGGTCCCTCAGTTTATCATTCGGTAGTTAAGATCATCAGGGATAACAGCATTCCTAGTTGTACAGAGTTCATTGAGAATACTTAAGAATGCTATGTGCTTTTTCTGAGGACATAATAAGGTCCTGTAATACGCTGTGGTCTGGTAGATGATTCGATTTAGCATGATTTGAAACTCTACAACTCCAGTTGTGGGTCTTTATCTAATTGGTCCAAGGTAGGGTAAACTCTAACAAATATGATGAAACAGTCCTCAGGATTCAGTAAGGTTCCATGAAGGAATAGCTTATTCCTGCATGGAAACAACCATTTAAGAGCAGCATGGCAGCGCACCATGCATAGTAATGAAGGCACACTGCCTCTGCTCCTAAATGGACATGGAGCATGAACAAGTGCAGGGGGTGTGCCTGAGAGCAGAGCTCTCACAATACAAATGCCTCTGCACTCAAGAAGTGCCGTTCGGCAATTACAATGAACGAGAATGCACATAGGGGTTTGGATAGCTCCCAACTGTACAAATCTTCACAGAGTGTCCAGATTTTCACCCATAGAGTTGGCCTGTACTCCATTTGTCCTGGGAAATCACTGGGGGATGATGTCAGGATTGAAGTCATTAAATAATGGCATACATTTGAGTTTCAGTTACTAAATCTGTCAGAAATGTTATTCTAAAACAAGCCCTGTTACTCTAGCAACTTACCTAATTTATAAGAGCAATATTTAAAATATGTTCCTAGGTGTACCTCATGTTGTCAAGCTTTGTCCAGATATTTTGCATGAAGAGGATGAGCGGTATGGGGTGTTACTAAGATGTCTGACAAATGTGCAGATGCATGCAGGAATCCACAGCAATAAGTGTAATCTGTCCCTTCCCAGAGAAAATAACATAAGGGAAATATTTTTTTTTTTTATCAAACAGATTAAATTTAACCGTAGGTGCACAGGTTTGCCCATTGCTTAGCTATGCATACTGTAGCTTAAATAGTACAAGAAGATAAATAGCAAGATGCATTCAGTTGAAGTAATCCTGTAATAGTGTAGTGGTTAGAGCGTTCGCTTTCCGAGCATTCATTCCCGGTTTGATCCTCACTGTAATAAATTCCATTTTCCATGTGAAAGCAATTTATGAACATTTTTTTTGCTGTATAACCTACTAAATAACATATATGTGTGAACTGGAATACTGCATTAAGTGCAGATGTGAGGTGTCATTGTAATATTATGGAAAAATCCATAGATAAACACAAGTGCCCCATTCAGTATACGTACGCATGAATCAGGGATACTAAATGAAGTTATAATGTGTAATGAATGATAAATCTATAGTGTCCATATCTACCACTTTCCCAAGACCCATGTTTCATTTCTTTCTAAATTAATGCGGGGTAAGTGGGAGTAAGCACTTTTAAGCAGTAGTAAGCGGGTTTAAGCCTGTTTGTGTGGGAGTAAGCAATGCGCACACAGCTTAAGCAATTTTGAAGCTAACTCTCTGTAAGCATATTTAACCGAAAGTTAGCATTGCGTACCATCATGCAAACCCGCTTACAATGCCTTAAAAGTACCTTAATCACTCTGTATCCAACAGCACCAGTTCTGCCCCACAACAAAATAAACAGGCCTTGCACCCAGGATGCTGTACACTATAGTCACAGTAGTTAACCAGTAAGCCATCACAGCTGTTCATAAAATTGAGGTATATCCAAACAGATCCTCACTATAGCAAAATCACAATTTACATGTGAAAGGAACCTATAAAGAGTTTTATGTTGTATAACTTACAACATAACATATATATGTGAACTGGAGTACTGCATTAAGTCCAGATATGAGGTGTCATTGTAATAAAGTGGTGAGATCCTCCAATAAACACAAGGACCCCATACAGTGTACGTACACATGAATCACGGATACTAAACAAATATATAACATGTAATGAATAATAAATGAATGCCTAACAGCAAATAGTGTGCAAATTTAAAAATAAGCAACGCTACGCATTGCATACCTCTGCTTACTAGGTGTAAGCAATGCGTAGCCCAGCTAAATTAATTTTCCCATTGGTATACCCCTTTAAACAATGCCAGCCTTAAGTAAGCAGGTTTATCCATAGCTTAACAGTTTCAAAACCATCTAATCATGGTAAAGTGGGGGAAATTGGCCCTATTTAAACCCCACAGGTGGGAATACATCTCATAACTGGTTGCAGCTACCTCCTGTAGGCACTATGGCTGGTGTTGGAGAAGGATCACACTTCCAAGTGCAGTGCTGGGGCATCCAGGAGTCCAAAGTCATGGCATGACTCCTTGTAAAAGACCATGAAGAGAGACTGCTGCAGGGCCAGTACCAGGATTCCCAATATAAAGCGGAAGTCTGGGACTGTCTCACCCATGACCTCACCAGTACCTCTGGCATCCCACAAACTGGTGAGCAGGTCAAGCATCATTATGCCAACCTGAAATGGAGGAAGAGGGGGCTCTTGGATCAGTCAATCCAAGATGCTAGGCAGGGTGATGTCCCAGCTGTGTGTAAGTACTCATCCTACTACCTGTTTAATAATTACCAGCTCATGTATATTATGGCTAGGTATGGCTAAATATTCCTCTTATGTCTTTAACAGTGGCAGCAGAGCGGACTGTGAATCAGGAAGCCTATGCCTGTAGGCTGCAGAGGCTGCTTTGCAAGGCAGGTTAGTAATAATCTTGCATGTACTGTCATAAGAAATAAATCTAAAAGTAGTAGAAAGTAAATTGCCAGTATAAAACCTGTATTGTGTATGGCATGTACTGAAAAAAAACAGACAATATGGCAGGAAGAGTCTCATATAGGTTGTATGTAAATGAAAGTGTAACAGCCTGGCAAAAATGGTCTAACTCCTGGACTACTTGTGTTTATTCTGGTATCGTATGGCAATGTAGTGTTGCATTCTCTTAATAGTACTGTTGTATTACGCACTGTTACCCACACTGTGCTACATAAATAAAATGTGTAGGAATGTCTGTATATGACTGTTGTAATCACAAGGTCATATTGTACAACTGAGAGAGACTTAGACAGAAAACAGTGAAAAGATAGACAACATAATCCAAATAGCAGACTCAACTGAAATGTAAACTGTTGTATTTTTAGCACACACAGCCATGGTTCGAATCCTGTGAGTGGTAGTAAGCTGTATGCAGAATCATACCCCTCAATTGTACAAATATTGTCAGAAAGTTCAGATAATTGGCAAAATTTTCCTGCCTGTTACCCTGCCCTGTCCCCCCTGGCAAATCAGTGGGATGATCCCAGAAGATTAGGCAGCAAATAATGACATACAGTAGATTGTCAGACATCATAGCTGTCAGAAATATATCTATAAGAACAAACCTGTCACTCTAGCAACTCACCAAAATGTTATGAGAGTAACATGCAAAGTATGTCCCATCTCCACCCCCCATGTTTTGAAACTATGACCAGAGTGTGTGCAGTAACAGAGTGAGACGTATATGCATAATAATAATGTGGCATCTGGTAATATTCAGATAGTTTTAACAAACATTCCCTCCACAGGTCTGTCAGATACAAAAACTGTGCCTAGAAATAAAATATTGAAATCCTGGACTGGTACTTTATAGTCTGGTATTGCATGGCATTGTTGGTGTTGCAGTTTCTCTGAATAATAAGATATTACTCATCACTGTCATCCACAATGTGCTACATAATAAAACTGTCTAGGAAACCCTATATAAGAGTGTTGTAATTACAAGGTCAGATTGCAAAATCATGGGAGACTTATAGACAGAAATCAGAGAAGAGATACACAGCAATATCTATATAGCACACTCAACTGTGATGTACACTGTTTTATTTTTAGCAGACACAGCCATGGTTTGAATCCTAGGAGTGGTAGTAAGTTGTATGCAGAATCATACCCCTCAACTGTACAGATATGTTCAGAATGTCCAGATAATTGGCCCATATCCACTGCCTGTAACCCTGTCCCACTGGCAAATCAGTGTGATGATCTCTGACATTTAGGCAGCATTTAATAACATATAACTGACTGTCAGACCTGTAAATATTCAGAAAATGTATATGAAAACAAACATGTCATTGTAGCAACTCACCAAAGGTTTATGAGGGCAATAGTCAAAATATGTCCCAGTTTCACCTGCATGTTGCCAAGACTTGCCCAGAGTGTGTGCAATAAGAGATTTATAGGCATGTGCATAACATCAACCTTGAATCTGGGAAAATGCATAGAAACAGTCAGGTAGTGTTAATAAACAATACCTCCACAGGTATACCAGATAAGAGGTGTATACTGCAGGTAAACCACAGTTCATGTATATAGTTGTCTACAACCATACCACTGTCCAAACTAAGGCCATAGGGTAGTGTAATAATACCTGTAAGGTACAGATTACAGCACTAAGAAAATATTGAGAACTACAGGGATATACAAGTTGTTAATTGACATCCCCCCACCATATCTGCAGCAATAATCTAAATACACAACTCAATGGGTATGTGTACAATTAAATCTACTGTTGGGGCATATGTCCTATCATTTGATAAATATCGAATCTTGTTTCTATGCATGGGCCATGTTGAAATACTCCCACATTGGTGGAATGCTGCCATCAATGTACCTGCATGCTGTTGTAATGGCCACTGTGGTTCCATATATGCATGTTTTCTGTTTGCTATGCAACTGTTCCATATCTGATGTTTTGGGTTAGTGGGAATACCTATGCATTCTGTTATACCTAATCCTGGAATGTATTGACTATTACTAACCTACATATGTTTTAAAACTGAAACACCATAGCACGTTTGGGAAGGCCAGTCCCAGTGGACCAACCTCTCCCACCTCATCTGGCCGTAACACCAGGCACCAGCATGTCTGGGGCCCACCCTGGGACCACCTTATCTGCTGGTCCTGCACCACCTTCGGGTGGAACCGCCTCAGGGGATGGGGCTCACCCCCCCGGGAGTGGGCGCAGACAGGAAACTGTCACCCATCATCAGGTCCGGGGTCTGGTGCATAGCAAGCTTCGCAGGGAGTTCGGAGATCAGGTATGCCAGCTTGAGGGCTATGTTGCGCATCTACCCTTCCTGCCCAGCCCCCAGTATAGCCACCTTTTAGGTCATGAAGGTGGAGTGGTGATTGCCCATGGGTGGGGACCTCAGTCCCACTGTTTCCATTTGGGGGCTCATGGGCTTCCGACTTCCAAACACCCCTCCCCATCCAAGGTGTTTACTCCCCACATGTGTCATACACCACCCCTGTATGCTATCTTGTCTGTCTTGTCTGTCATCCTACCCAACATACCTCCCCAAATATACCTACTATCCCTCCCCAACATCGCACTCTCACCTTAAAAACAAAAAAGGGCAATCTGTTCCCCCCCAAAAAAATCTTGCCCCATACATAGTTGTCCATTTCGCACACATGTCCACTGGACACGTAATCTGGTCTAATTGACTTCACAACATATTGTTGTCCTCACCCCTCTGTCAGGGGTATGAGTGTCCAAATCTTCCTCCAAATCAATGTATATGCACAGCTGTTGCTGCCGAAGAAATGGGCAGCTATGGCCCTTCCCTACACACGTCCTGCACAACCCTAGCTATTTTGCCTACTGTCTTTCCATCTTTGTGCCCCTTTTTCACCACTTTCCTATCAACCCTTTTTCTTTTAAAGAAATTAGCGTGAGGGTAAGCGGGAGTAAGAACTTTAAGCAGCAGTAAGCGGGTTTAATCCTGCTTGTGTGGGGATAAGCAATGCCTACACAGGATAAGCAATTTAGAGGCTGAGTGGAAAATATTTAACCAGAAGTTAACACTGCTTACCATTGCGCAAACCTGCTTATAACTGCTTAAAAGTAATCACTCTGTATCCAATGGCCCTTGTTTTGCCCTGCAAAAAAATAAACAGCTTGTGCAATTCTCAAACCCAGGACCCTGCACACGATAGCCAAAGTGATTTACCACTTAGCCATGTCAGATATATACAACTCTGATCTTTTCACAAACATATCATCCAGCACAGTCATTCAACAGTACAGGAAATGTATTGTATTTATATATGTAGATGTATGTGTGTGTGTATATGTATATATATATATATATATATATATATATATATACACATGCACACACACACACACACACACACACACACACACATACATATATATATATATATATATATATATATATATATATATATATATATATATATATATATTCATTACATAATCTCGAAATCTTGAAATAACGAATTTCAAAACCTCAAGACTATATAGCCGAAACCTCGAAAGACCAAAAGTGTGAAATTCAAAATCCCGAACGTACAATACACATAAAGCACACACATACACACAACTGCTCCCCACAATGAAACATATAATCCTACACTACGCCCCCAATACACCCTTACTTAAATATACTAACTCCGAGATCACACAGACACACAAAGGAAACTCACATTTTATAGTCCCCCATACATACACATCACAGTCACAACACACACTGACACACACTAAAGCCCCTAACCACACACTTACACATAGATACCTGAATTTCCACCTATTCCTCAACAAACTGCAACACCAGAAGTGCTACTTCAATATATCCGTACATCGGGACTTTGAATTTCGTGCTTCTGGTCTTTCGGTATTTAGAGAATTCGGCTATATAGTCTCAAGATTTTGGGATTCGGTATTCCAAAAATTCGAGCTTATGTAGTGATCCCATATCTATCTATCTATCTATATCTATATATATATATATATATATATATATATATATATATATATATATATATAATATTTATATATATATATATATATATATATATATATATATATATATATATATATATGTATATATATATATATATATGTATATATATATATATATATATATAAGAGAACACAAAAAATACATATATGACCAAAGGCACTGTTAATGGGGGTGAGTGGTCCCAATCTGGGTAGCTCTTGTAATTATTGATATCACCCCCTCTCCCACAGCCAAACAGATCTTCCTTGCAACACAATACCAACACTTGCAAGTCCCATATCCAGAACCATACACAACATAGCCACAAGAAGCTAACAGTAATCCATCCTACCTGTACGATGTCAGGATGGTAACAATAACATATCATGCAGTACAGTCTGGCTACCATAGGGAATGTACAACATGGAAGCAATAAACATTCCAATGATACATATGCACACACATATATGAAGATGCATACATATATATATATATATATAGACACACACACACACACACACACACACACACACACACACACACTCACACACACACACACACATATACATATATTACTCCATATACATACGTATAGGAAGATACATATTTAGAGGGTACACAGCATATTGAGCAGCCAGTATTCCTACAGTTGCCACCTTTTAAAATGGACAGTATATGATTCTCTCATACAAAAGACAATTATTGCACGAAACATATACCGACAGAATTCAAAGGATATGACACCACACACAGGTTTGCATACAAAAGAAATGTTTATTTGTGTACTATTACAGTTGTATATGTCATGTCATATAGCTATTAGATGTTTGAAATACATGCAAACTGAGTAATGCAACTCTCAAGCAAATCATTTTATAAAGTCATCAGAAAGCATAACATCTGTTGCTGTCCAGGCCAAGGCCTTCAAGTAGTACAATAGTAAAGAAACAGTGGACCAGAAGATAACAATCAATCAACATTAAATAATGCAGATGTAGTTCAGCAGCCTCCACTTACACTCTGTACTCAACACCTAGGGGGGAAAGAATTAAGTTGTCACAATGAAGATGTATCTGTTACATAACAGTGCTTAACTTAAAGCATCACTATTACACTGACAAACAGAAGTCTGTATAACAGTAAGCAGTAGGCCACCAATGTTTCCAAGGTGAAATGCATGAAAATGTACACCCATATACCTTAAGGTGTCTTACTACTGATATCCCACACATGTTGTAACAGCCTAGGTTATATATGGTGCATACCCCTTCCCCATAGACTGACTTACAGGGGCATATAACAGTGTTACATACACTGACCTCTGGACTGCACAGAAGTACACACATTTTGTCCAGCTGTAGCCCATATGTATATGGACCCTACCCCACAATATGTGTGGGGACCACAACATCACTGGAATGATGGCAGGAATGGCAGTGCAACATAATCATAGGCCACTAAACAACCTCTTACTGCATGACATATTGAGTAAGCCTGGTATACAGGTGTAGGACAGAGGATGGAACACAGGGCCATATTTGCAATATTGTTGTTATACACTGAGAAAGTTGCTGGTGTTACAGGATTGTTTGCAACATACCCTTAGTCAGGAATATGAAGTCAGAAACACAAATGAATGTAGCCATGTACTGATAGCACTCAACAGACAGAATGCCAATGATATATCTGAGACAAGACCTGTGTGGTGGACAGATAAAACATAGCCAATCCTCTGGCCATCATGTGGATAGGAACACAAAAATTGTCCAGCACCAAGGAGGTTAGAAGAATATATAATCCTTTATTGTGGCAACTCCAAAGATATGAGCAAACCGGTTTTGGCAAAAGGAAAGCCTTCTTCAGTGCTGTAACACACAATAAACCATAGATCATTTAAATAGAGAAACACATAATCAGAGTCATCTTCCTATTGGTTGATATCAAAAAATTAACTAAGCTCACCAAGGCCAGGCTTAAACAAAGCACCCAGCCTAACAATCCAGCTTGATTCCTTTTTATTCAAAATGGTATGCCACCCTGCTTTACACATCATATTGCCCTGGACTTTGTCTATAATAGTAAAATTAAATCTAGCAGTGTTGTGGGTCATAGTGTGTTTAAAGAGTGAATTGGACATTATTTTATTTCTAATATCACTGAGGTGTTCACTTATTTGAAACCTCAGTGGGCGAGATGTTTATCCCACATAAAATGCAAAACAAAAACAGGTTGCGAAATATATGACTCAGTCACTGCTACAATTCCCAAAAGAGCAAATTTGGTATACCTTAGAGTATTACTGCTGGTGAATTCCTTAGTCTTAGAAACATGTACACATGCAGAACAGTGACCACAAGGAATGCTACCAACCAACGTATCACCAAATAAAGTGAGCTGCTGTATATTAGAAAGGGATGAACGTTTATAGTGGGTAAAATGAGAATTCAATGTGGGACCTCTATGATAGGAAAATAAACATTGGGGTGACAATAATTCAGATAACCTCTTGTTGGCCAATAATATGTCCCAATGGTTGTCAGTGATTTGTCTGAATGTGTTAATATTGCATCCAGAGGAAGTGATCAAGCATATGGGTTGAGATGAATGTGTGGCTGAAATTTTAGGGGTATGTTGATACTGCAATAGATTGTCTCTAGATTGTTCTGATGTAAATGTACAGGCCTTATTTATGTTGTAGGCATGATAGCCTCTATTAAGAAATCTATTGGCTAAATCCTGTTGCTGTAATGAAAAAGCCTGTTCAGTGGAACAAATGCATTTAAGTCGCAAAAACTGAGACTTAGGGATGTTGCGGAAGATGTGTCAAGGATGATGACTTGTTGCATGAAGCAGTGTATTGAACTGGGGAAATTTACGAAAAGCTTCTGTTCTGAGAGTATGATCACTCCCACGAATGATGCTCACATCCAAAAAAGTAATTTGATTGTAATTCCAATTCAAGGTAAAATGAATAACCCACTTGTTCTCATTTAAATATTGTACAAATTCTTGTACATAAGGAACATCTCCTCTCCACACCATCCAACAATCATCCAAGTAATGCCACCAGATATCCAATTCTTCCAAAAATATGTTGTGACTGGCATCATAAATTAGTTGTTCTTCGATGTACCCCATAAACAAATCAGCATAGATGGGGGCGAAAGACATAGCATAGCAGTCCCTCTGACTTGCCAGTAACAATTACCATGGAAATAGAAAACATTCTTTGTTAGAACATGTTCCATTAGACAAATTGATAAAGTATTGAACCCTGGAGTGTATATGTCAGCTTTTTCCAACCAAAAACGAATGGCTTCTAGACCAGCCCAATGTGGGATGTTGGTATATAAGGTGGTGATGTCCAATGTACACATCAGCTGGGATGGATCCAACTGAGTATTGCTGATGATCTGAAGAAACTATATAGTATCTTTAATCCTTGCTCTAACCATAGATAATAATGGTTGTAAATATTCAGTCAGAAAGGCCGATAAAGGCTCTGTCAAAGACACCTTGCCTAATACAATTGGTATCGCAGGTGGATGGGTTGGATGTTTATGTTTTTTGGGCAGTAAGTATAGATATTGTGATTGTAGGTCAGATACAGTAAGGTGATACCCTACCTTTTGACTGATGATACCTTCCTCCTGAGCCAGTTTCAAAAATTGATCGATCCCTTTTTTAAATTTAAATGTTGGATCCAGTGGCATGTGCGTGTAGAATTGGCCATTGGATAGTTGTTTTTCAGCCTCAGCTAAGTACATGGACCAGTCCATGATGGCAACCACTCCTCCTCCTTTATCTGTTGGTAAAATTATGAAGTCATGGTTGTTACTGAGTTTGGTCAGAGCCTGTTGTTCCTGTTTGGTGAGATTATGTTTAGTATGACCATATACATTTTTATTAAAATGTAGATCTTTAAGAACACATTCTTTGAATATTGAGACATGTCTGTCCATGGGTGGCATAAAATTGGATTTACGAAAGTGAAACCCAGTAGATCTTTGAGCCTGATCAATACCTGAAAAGAACAGTTTAAGATTCAGAATTCTACAAAATTATTTAACATCATTCACAAGTACATCTTCATTAGCAAAAAAACCCTGGACAAAATTAAGACCCTTGTTAAGAACATTTATTTCAATATCAGATAAGACCTGAGAAGAAATATTGTGTACATTATTATTGGCATTTAGTGGGGTAGACTCACATCCAAAGGTTGTTGAATACTGCCTACTTGCTCGATGTTTTCTACCCCCTCTGTACCTCTTACCCCAAAAGGGTCATTACCGGGCATTCTCTTAGCAGTGGGTGACTCCTGAGTGGAGGAAAGTTCAACATCAGTGGCAGATGAAGAATCATCTCCCAAAGTACCCCCATGAACATTGCCCTTATTCCTCAATATAGATCTTGGTCTTTTCCTTTTATTAACCTGTTTGCTGTAACCATAGTCCTGGAATCTCACATTGTTTTGTATACCAAAAGGTTTCCCTCTGTCATAATCTGAGATGTCATGGCTAAACTTCTGTGTCTTCTTTTTTAATTGCTGTTCTAAAGAAGATAAATCTTTGGCCAATAAATTCAAATGTTTAGTGAAAAAAGTTTCCCCTTCATAACATTTTACCTCATCACAATTCTATCTAACTTCCCCAATGCATTGATCAATAGTTTTCTCATAATATGAAATAAGAGCATCTATGAAAGACATAGATGCCTTGTGTTGGGCCTGAACCCATGTTGTGATAACTTGTCATCCACCTGGCTTACCAAAGATTGAATATGAACCCTTAGTCCATGTGGGGTTATGTCCTTAAATTTTAGGCTTTGAAAAGTTTCAAATGCCAAATGTTGGACCTTTATGTCCTCATAGTTTTAGTAAGTTTCTGAAAAACTGTGCCACAAATACTATCAAGGTCAGTGACACGCATAGCTAAATTCTCTAAACTTGGTTGTCTCAACCCAAAAACTTCCAAATCATCCCAGTCTGCCAAGAGACCTTCCAATAATTTAGAGAGATCCATCTTACTGATCTCCTCTATTACACAAATGGAACTATTAATACAATCAAAAATGTCTTGTGATAAACCATGAACCATTCAAATACAGTTGTCGAGTGTGTCCATAAACAGGACAAAAATAGGTCACACAAGCAATAAAAGTGAGAAGTTATTTCGCCAAAATTAAGAGTATAGCCTAGTTCACATAAATGAGAGGTAGACAGCTAAATATTGGAGTTGTCCCCAAATTGTTAAGGAACAACAACCAGCAATAACTAAATATATATGTATATGTGTTAATATATTCAAAAACTGCCAACAATGGGAACATCAATACTCAAGTGTGAAAAAGAGAATCTATATAAATGGTAGACCTTTAGGTTCATAGGTAAGTACTAGGCTATCTGCCCGAAGGCATTTATAAGCCTAACCAGAATGTGTTGGCTTTCGCCACCCCCTTAGATTAGTTCCCTGTGTCTCTGTCCAGCTGAGCCATTGAAGTGATCCCTGGGGTAAACTTTCTATTTCCCATCTACTCGTCAAGGTTTCTCTTGAAGAGGGTTAGCAAGGAGTTCTGCCTAATGTAGATTGGAATCTTGTTCCAGAGCATGGGAAGTCTCTGGGACAGGAATCTATCCCTCCAGCACATCCTGTTTACTGTTGTGGTGAGGTATAGGTCCCTGGAACATGTGGCTCGAGGGAATATGGTTTTCTTTAGGTGGAGCATGTCCATCAATTCTGGGTTGGACATAGCCTTGTATGTCAGGCAGAGATCACCTCTGAGTAGGTGGTATGCAACTGAGTACAGCTGGAGTTTCTTCAGTCGAACTGCATAGGGCATCTGCTTGAGGCCAGTGATCCTCTTGGTGAAGAACTTTGGTGTTTTTTCCAGTTGTTGCAGGTGTCTTGTAAGGTACATCCCAAATGGGGCATTGTACTCTATGATGGGTCTGATGAGTGATGCGTAGAGGGGCCCAATGACCTCTTTTGATCTGGATGCAAACACTTTTGTGATTAGGTGGGCCACATAGAAGGATTTTCTAACCACTTTGGCAATGTGGTTATCAAAGGAGAGGTTACTATCTACTTGGGTTCCCAGATCCCTTATTACATCTTCTGTGTTTAGGGGGCTACCACCTATGTGGTAGTTTGTGGGTACTTTGTTTTTTCCAAAGGGGATGACTATGCACTTTTTGGCATTTAGCTTGAGGCCATGGGTTTCAACACCAGATATCTGTCTCAGTGAGACCCTTTTGGAGGATGTATGTGTCAGCCGGAGAGTCAATTATAGCCCCAGTTTGCAGTCGTCTGTGAACTTGGTCAGCCATAGTCCTCCTGTGCTTGCCTGTAACTCTGAGAAGTATATGCTGAACAGGAGGGGTCCTATGACTGAGCCCTGGGGAATGCCACTTGTAACAGGTTTAGAGTCAGACCTAGCTCCCACAACTCTTACCGTTTGCATTCTGTCCATGAGCCAGTTGGCAACCCATCTTGTGACGTAGGGGTTTATGTTCAGGCTGGTGTGCTTGTCTATAATACCTGAGTGGGGAATGGTGTCAAAGGCCTTTGTGAGGTCTAGGTAGGCTGTGTGGACCACCTTTCCCTCGTCTATAGCCTTGATAACTCTCTCAAAAAAGTCCACCAGGTTTAGGAGGCATGATCTGCCCTTAACAAAGCCAAACTGGGTAGGGTCCAGTGTTTAGAGGTTTCCAATGTCTCTGTTAATGAGAACCATGATGATGCACTCCATAGCTTTGCAGACCAAGCTAGTCAGGCTTATAGGGCGATAGTTCCTGGGGTCCGTTGTGGCTCCACCTTTGTGGATCGGAATAATCATTGCTGTGCGCCACTCTGTGGGCATGTAGCCTGTGGAGAGGCTGAGTTTATACAGTGTGTTTAGGTGAGGGGTTAGTTCATCTTTGAGCTCATGTAGGACGCAGCCTGGGACACCATCAGGTCCCATTGATGCTGTGTTTTTGGCTTTGGAGAGGGCTGTTTTAACCTGAATGTCTGTGATTTCAGGGGCACTGCATTCTTCTGGTATAGTTATGGGCCCTTTTGGGGGTGAGGGGGGGTGAAGTTTGCACTAAACCTGTCTGCCAGGATATTGGCTATATCGGTCAGTTCAGTGTATTTTGTGCCATTCTGCACTAACTCCAAGCAGATCTAAGAATCGCCACTTAGATTCTTGACATAGCTAAAGAATGCCTTGTGGTTACCTTTGGAGTCCATGGCAATTTTTCTTTCGAAGCTAGCCTTGGATGATTTTATGAGGGAGTGTAGTTTCTTGATGATACTGATCAGGGATTTCTTCCCTTCTTGGGATTTTACTCTTTCTGTACAAGTTTCCTCCTATTGTATAGCTTGTTTATGGCAGGGGTCCACCAGACTGGTTTCCTTTTCTTGGAGGAGTGATTCTTAGTTTTGTTTAGGATAGCACGATCCATGCATACTTGTAGGTGCCCATAGAGTGCATTAGTAAAGGATTTTGCAGCTTGGACAGCGTTATCCTTAAGCATGGAGGCTTTGAAACTTCCCACCTCGGTCTTAAGTAACGTGACGTTTGCTTTTGAAAAGCTTTTCACGGTGGTTTCTTTGACTGGGGTTGGTGGCAGAATGTGGATATCCAGAGTGATTAGTTTATGGTCAGATCTAGCCAACGAGGAGTTGACCTCTGGTGCGGAACACCAGTCGCCCATGTTGGTGATGACCATGTCCAATATGGGTGGCTGAGTGTCCCTTTCCACAAATAGCAAAGGTGTGACTAATCAAGGTCATGAACTAACACTATGTGCTGAAAAATATAATGGCCGACCTTCGTCTCTACCAAAAAGGAAGAAAAGAGATGCACCTAACACACAAATGAAGGAAATGGAGCTGTTAAACTGAAATTCTAACACTCTTAGTTTAAGAATGATAGTAGCTGACTTTCATCTCTGCCCATACTTAATAGAGAAAACATAACAGATCCCTCCAAATGTTAGGACTAATTAGCATGCCCTTGTTTGACATTCGCCACCCCTCATGAACAATGAACCATAATGATACAATCACCCAGCCAATCCATTTGTATAATATAATTGAAAAAAAACACTAGGCAGCAGTGGTGCTGTAAAAATATCCAAACCCAAGTTCAATGACAGACAGAACATAACAAGCACACCTCTGGACATCATGTGGATAGGCCCACAATTGAGAGCTATGCAGACAGACTGCATTCCATGCTAAACTAGTATGTAAACACAAACCCTGTAACACTAGTGGTATACAATCAAATAACACTGTCTGTAGGTCTGGAATCTTATACAAATATGTAGTTGGCCAGTGTCTGCAAGTCCTCTTGTAAGAGGTATTGCTACCTGCTGTCTGTAACACTGCTGGCCACACACAGGAAGGATGTCCTCCATACAGGAAAGGTAAAGGGACCACGCCCACATGATTTAGGAATTTATAGTAGTGGGTTGCCATGGCAGTGGTAATTGGAAGTACTACACAGCAGGCTGCATGCAGGTAGCAAGTGGTGGGCACTGATTGGTGCAGAGGCCATCGCCTGATTATGTGCATCACCTACAAAATCCATGCTGCAATCTATTCAAAGCAGCTCAATCCATGTAGTGGAGTGAGAGAGAGAGAGAGAGAAAAAGCAAACAAACAAACATACAAACAAACAAACAAACACGCATCCATATATAAAGTAATTCAGAAACTGAACCTACAGACATCCCAGGATGACCAAGGGGACACAGCAAACTGTATCCAGAAGAGATGACATTCCCACAACAAGTATGTGAAGCATATATGCATGTAACTGAATGTAGTACTTGGTCCATAATAATGGGATAGAGGATGTGGAATGTGTTATATGTGCAATCAGGTGTTGTAATGATGTCCACATGAACAACTGCTATGGACAATAGTGTCTGTCCCTCTGGGCAGTGGGCCATACTTGTCAACTGTGCAGATCAGCACTGACTGACAAGATGTAAGCCATTATAGTGTGTGCTGTGTACTGCAAGACATGTATATTAATGTGGCCAATAGCTGGTGGTGGAAGTAATGCCGATATAATGGACACGTAAGTTTCAAAGCCCACCACTTGCAGGATAGTCATGTTAATGTGTAGCATGCACAAATGCTGTAGGTATGTAATAGGTTTACCTGCAATCTGTCCCTATATATACACCCCCCCTAATGTTAGGCTGTGTCCAGATGTGACACCTGTCTGTGCTGTAGCAAGGCAGAACAGTGCAGCTGTGCATGAAGGAGAGTTAGAGAGTGTGGACCTGATGTTTGAATGCACCCTATATATATAGGTATATATGTGTAGACATACATGTGTGTATATATATATATATATATATATATATATATATATATATATATAAATGTATGTCTACAGATAAACAGACACACACACACACACACACACACACACACACACACACATATATATATATATATATATATATATATATATACACAACATATATCTATGCACACACACACACACACACACACACACACACACACACACACACACACACACACACACACACACATATATATGGCTACATATATACAGACACACACACATATTTATATAAATACATGTCCCCTACTGTTGAATGACAGTGCTGCACAATATGTGTGAGGGAACATCACACACACACACACACACACACACATATATATATATATATATATATATATATATATATATATATATATATATATACAGCAGTAAGTGGGTGCAAAATGCACAATTATGCCAGGTGTGAACCCCATGTTGGGAACACATTGCCCTTGTTTGTGAAGGTGGGATTGGTAATTTGGGGAAAGATAGTAGGTATATTTGGGGAGGTAGGTTGGGTTGGAAGACAGACAAGACAGCATACAGGGGTGGTATAAGACACATGTGGTGGGTACACACCTTGGATGGGGAGTGTTGTCTAGGATGTGGAAGCCCATAAGCCCCCATATGGAAACAATGGGACCAAGGTCCCCACCCATGGGCAGTCACAGCATCATCATCATGGCCCTGAAGGTGCCTGGGCTGGGGGCTGAGCAGGAGGAGCATGCAGACCCTGTGAGTGTGTACTGAGGGCCTCAAGGTGCTGTAGCACATCCCCCAAGTCTCTGTGGAGCACCCTATGCACCAGACCCTGGATCTGACTTTAGGTGCCAGGATCCTGTCTGTGTGTGCTCCTGTGGAGGGCAAATGCCATCCCCTGAGGTGGTTCCACCTGAAGGTAGTGCAGGACCAGTAGATGAGGAGGTCCTAGGGTGGGTACTAGATGTGATGTGGCCTGGTAACATGGCCAGATGAGGTGGGAGAGGTGCATGTTCTTTGTGTTTCACTGTTGCAGTTATCACATTTGGGTTATCCTGCCAGGGGTAGCCATCAGTCGGCCCGAATACCAGAGGTTCAGTATGATAGTGTTTCAACATGGAACATGACTACAAACACATAGCAAATATTGTTGTAAAATACGATATATGTCCCAACAGTAGGGCTTCTGTAGACATACCCATTCAGTTGTGTGATCAGATTGTTGTTGCAGATATGGTGGGGGGGAGACAGAGATGTGTATTAACAACTACGATATCCCTGCAGTATGAGGTCCTCAGACCTGTTTCCCTCTTTTTTGTCTTTCAGGCAATATGTCAAGGGTGAGACTGTCTATATACACAGCGCAGAATGATGTCATCATCACATACCTGGTTCAGCACTACAACACCCTGTTCGGGCGTACAGCCTATGATCTGCAGGAGAGGACCACCCTGTGGCATTATCTTGTCCACAGGGTAAACGATGTCGGCCTGCATAACCGCAGTTATGAGCAGGTCCGACATCGATGCACTGATCTACTCCACCATGCCCGTCGGCGTGCTGCTGCAGTTAGGGGGGACCAGCTTGCAATGGGGGGGGTCCTGCCAACCACCCCCGACACATCTTCAGGAGCTCCTCACCGGTCTCGGAGCACCTGCCCACCTGCAAACGCAACATCTGGCAGAGAGAATATTGGAGGTGGGTGATACCCACACAATGGCAGAGGAGCATGCAGGTAAGGCATAGGGCACATCAGTAGACCACTGCTGTGTATCCATCCACATCTGTAGACTTAGATCATGCATATGTAAGATGAAATATATGTAGTCTGTTGCTGTGTTGTAGTAATAAACAGTTGTGCATAATCTGTAGTATTGTGAGTTTGTACTGTTGAAGTACTGTAATGCTGCACCCACCCTGTAACACTGCCACAGGTGTGGGTACTGACATCACATCTCTCACACAATTATGTACGTCCCTCTGGTATACCTCAGAGGCAGCAGCCTGTAGCTGGTAAGTACGGTATTTGTTCAGGTTTACCAATACACCGGTCATGTTATGGCCATGGTATATTCCATGCACACATTTAACACACCTACCCATAATGCATGCTGTGCATGTTCACATATTGCTGCTAACTGCATTGCATCACAGTGGTCACCATGGTGGTGTACCGGAAGGGTATGTAAGACTCCTGCAATATAACTAACAACCTGTTATTGCAAGATGTATGCACAAAGATAAACATAATGGTGGGGCAAATGGCCTACAGTAGGGACATGTCTGAAACATCACCCTTATTCAGTGCTACAACAGTGTATATACCAGTATTTCAATGGCAAGTGTTACAGATCTACACTATGGCATATCACAATACTGCATTCCACAACCCTTACAACCTGCAATGTGGTCCTAACATGAGCAATGAATGTGTAATATGGAATCCTATATTAGGATAGCAAATATGGGGAATACATACCTTCACAAACACAGGAACCATGTGTGTGTGTGTACACTCCAGATAACATATTGTGGAAGTAGCTTTTGAGGTACAGAAAGCATGCATTCTTCATGAGTATGGACCTTCCAGCAAGTACATGTCCTCAATGTCACACCAATAAATGGTCTGCTGTCTAAGACATTTGGCCATCAAATATACCCACTTACCTGCAACAGAGGCAGCCATGGCTTGCATACATCTTACAAGCCATGGAATGGATCCCATACCCAGCAGGTAGCACCCAGGAGTTGGACGTGTAGCCTTACCTCACCACTGCATATATCATAGCAAACAGTGCAGACAGTTGTGTATGTGACAAGGATGTATGGGACAGGATTAATGTAAAAAATAAACAGATGACCATCCAAGACAAATGACAACACATGTTGCAAACTGGTCATGCAGGCTGTCTAGTAACATGCCACAACACTGAGGGAGCTGCAGGAATGTCTAGCAAGTACTGGCTATGCAGCACCTGTGTCAGCAATTGCCTGGACTCTGCATAAGTGTGGCCCATGGGTTAGGGTAATCAGATGGGACAATTGTACTACAGGAAACATCAGCCAGGCCTATCTACAGGTAGCGTATGCATAACAGCAAAGGTCCCCAAAAGGCATGCATTGCAATGTGTACTGGTGTACCAAGACCACGTTGGAAACCTACAGACAATATCGGTTAAGATACATGTGCTGCACAACCAACACCTCACCCACCTCAGGCCCACCATCCCCATCTGTACCTTGCCAGTGCCAGTGTACACCTGTATGTCTGCCATTCATTAGCAGGGACTAGAGCAGTATACATGGTGTTCAGTGTTTGGGACACTGCAAAATGACACACATGTGTAGGCCATAGTTGTCAAGCATCTGCAAAAAGGCTGAGGGTGGGGAGGGGGTGTCATCATGAAACACAACAATGCATTGAAGCAGAGATCCAAAGGATGCCATGAAGGGCTGTATCTGCACACAGTCAAAGTCAGGAACTGTGGCAGACATAATCCTGACTCCACAGCAATAGTGATGGCACTGTGTGACCTCCAAGGGATGTGCACATGAGTTGACCTTGCAATCATGCAGAGTTGGGGGACATTTGTAGGGCAGAGTGACCAAATACTGGTAAATGAAGATGGCCCATGCTACCCCTGCCAGGAATAGTGACTGCTGTAGTACACATAACAGTAGGTGCAACAAACCATCATGATAAGGGCGTGCACACATATGCACCCACAAATTGTATGCATCTCAATCAGCATCTGCACAACTAACAGTTGTTTGTCACTGAATTTGATTGCACAGGTCATATGTCACATATCAGGTTTGTGTAATGTTAACATATGCAGTAATGTGACCCCATGGCATATCAAGGAAGAGGACGCCATATCAATAAGCGTGTGTACACTCCACATAGCCATGGTAAGGTTTGAAGGTTGTCAGTGTAATTTTATTTTATTGGCCATACATGCACCGCTGATGATGAGATCTGTAAATCAGACATCAGGCATTCACAAATGACACCTGTCCACATATCATCCCAGGTATGTGTCGGACAAACACATAGGGGCTGTGAGCAGCAGAGCAAACATAACTGACACACATATACACATTCAGCTATGGTGTATACACCTGTGAGTTATGGTACACAGTACATGCCAGGGTGCTGAACAGGTGCACAGCAATACTGTATACATGGGTGCAGTGTGTTCCAGGGGAAGGGGTATCACCTACTAACACAGACTATGCATCACAAAGATGTATAATGTTGCTAGCAGAGATTGACTGTAGCTGCACTGCATGCTGTTGAGTGACATATGTCATGCATGTTGACAGATGGGTAATGACAACCTCACCTGTAAGTGTGTGTGTGTGTGTTGGGGGGGGGTTAATTTGGCTGTAAGTGCTATCTGGTGGAGTGGGGGGTGATGTATGTAGAATGTGTGTATGTGTGTGTGTTTGTGTGTGTGTCCATGTATGCACATGTGTGAGTGTGGGGTTGTTCATACCTCTCAACTTCCCTTAGAAATTGTGTAGTACATGGACATGGACAGACACATGAGACACCAGGAATACTTTTCTGACATGTAATCTCAGGATAGCTGATAGTATAATAACATCTGTAGCATGAAACATGCATTGGGAGGGAAAATGAGACACCAGGGATACTGTTTTAATTGTAATCAGCAGAAAGGTGAAAGAATACCCACGTATGCAGCACTACAGATGCACTGGGGAATTTCTAGACAACACCAGAGAGTGTTTCCAAATATTGCTGTAGTCCACAGAAAAAGTTAATAGAGCAACCGATCTTACATCTAATCAACAATAGTTACGTATGACACTCCAGTGCGTGACATTATTGAGTGACTGTAGTAGCTCATAACATATGGGGGCCATACTCAAGACATCTGGACAAAACCAGGGTGAACACTGGATGACATCAGTGAGTCTTTGAAAAAATGACTCCAATCAAGTCAAAGAGGTAATAGAGTAACAGGTCATGTTTTGTGATCACTTTTTTAAGCAATTAGAAGAATGATACGTTAATGATTTGGTATTATTGAGTGTAATTATTCAAGACTGATGCAGGATGAACTTAAAAGAAAAAAATAGGGACATTCTGTAAACTCAGGGACAGGTACGTAGTATGATGGAATGTCAGGGTGTGTGTGTCTGTGTGTGTGTGTGTGTGTGTGTGTGTGTGTGTGTGTGTGTGTGTGTGTGTGTGTGTGTGTGTGTATGTGTGTGTGTGTGTGTGTGTGTGTGTGTGTGTGTGTGTGTGTGTGTGCGTGTGTGGTGTCCATACAGATACTGAAAATGATGATAGGTGTGTTAAGGTACAGGCGGGGTTGTCAGGAGCTGAAGCTGCACCATCGTTTGACATCCCACTACTATCCACCCAATCCCTGCACACAGTCACAATGCCTATACATAGCCCATCACCAGGGGCCATAGCTGAAGGACAGTTGGCGGTTGATGGCATGGGACAGGACAGTGTGGTTTCTATAAAACATGTGTCTGGACACAGCAGCCATAGCTGGATGTCTGGTGGGGTACCACATAGGGTGCTCATTGGAGGGCTGCTGGTAATTGTGCCCCTGGTAGAAGTGCCACATCTGGTACCACCAGATGCATTTTTCAGGCTGTCATGGAGGTGCAGGCATATATGGAATGGTACACCAGACAGGCTCTGAAGCTGCAGAGGGCTACTCATTCAGCTGTTACTGACAACATCCATGATCTTGCAGATGCCCTCCGTTATTTTCAGATGTCATGGATGGACGGTTGGGTGAGATGGTGGGAATCCTCACCCATAGAATGTCTGTGCTCGAACATATGGTGGGAGTGGTGCGATGGCCCCATGGATGTTGGCCAGAAACACCAACAGCTGGAGGTCAACATGGACTTGCCAGAACACAGAGCTGCTCCCATAGTGGCAGAGCACTGCAAGGAGGGTGCTGTCCACACCACAGCAGACCACATGCACATGGCCCTGGCCAGTCCCAGGAGGGACCCGGATCCACTGGACATATGTCATCATCAGGGGAGAGTAGCATATCGTAGATTGTACCCAGTGATGTCTGTGGAACCCCTGGCAGGCACAGTTCTCGTGTCCTTCGCTGGAGATGGTGAACTGCACACCATGCCAGGTACAGTCTGCAGGTGTCCAACAAACATCTGTATAGGGCAGCCACATGGCAGAACTGTGTGCATGCATACTCACACACAATACAGACACAGCTAGGGCAACCCCATACCTACACACACACCACATCACCATGGCCAAATTAATAAACACCCTCACTCACAAACATGGTGTCAAATGTATGGCTCAGCCTAGGTCTCTGGCAAACCAACAACACACCTTGTGCATATGATGATGCCTGTGCCATATGCCTGTCATCCATAACATCAATGCAGGGACAGGCTAATATGTTTCTGATGCACAGGGTGACTGCAATATGGTGTACCAATGTAATGCTGTGTAACATGTTGTCAGCAGTAAAGTTTAATTCTTACATGTCAGGAAGTGTAGCTGTCCAGCCATGATGTATTATAGCTGTTATTAAAACTGAGTGATTGTGGTCTCCATAATGCATTCTGTTTGTGTTGTAGGTGTCCATGTGTCAGCAGGAGGATGGTCTGCTGTTGTATCCTACAAGGGGTATGGCACTGTGCTGACACCTTGGCTGTACCATATCCTGGGTACAGGTGAACACATGTCACAGGTCTGTATGACAGTTACTGCATGTGCCACATGGCTGATAGGTCTGGGGGTGGTGTATAATGGTGAGTGCATGGTAGCTGATGTTAGCAGCCCTCCTACAGTGGCCAATGGTAGGTGTACTGGATGGTACACACCACATGTTTCTGTATAACACACACACATAGGCTTTGGTGTTGATGCAATACACAGAGAATACTGTACACGTGGATGTATGTACCTGTTCAAGGAACCCATTGTAGCCTATGTAATTCCACCAAGACAGATTAGGCATAACAACACATTGGGAAATAAGCAGTCTGCTAGATTAATATAATTGACAGTGGTACTGGCAGGGTATATGTCATTCCTCAATGTAGCACAATCCTCAGCTCGGTAAACATAGGTGTGCTGGTGTGGGTGGCATAGCCCTACGCTTTGGAGGGTAAGAGGTGCTGTAGAACCGCAGATAGTGTGATAAACAACTACTTAATCTTTTAACATGAACTATACAATATTACGGCCACCTAAGTGGGGGGATACACTCAACAGTAACTGCAGTGATGGTGGCTGTGTCCACAAGAGCCACACCCAGCTATATATACCAACCCCAGTATTGCTGTACACCTATACCGTGGGAAGGGGCATTTTCACATCTACCATTAGTTGTGATGCCACAGGATGATACATGTGAAATGTTAGCATATGCCAGGCAGTTCTCAGACAGATGACCTCCTGGGACATGTATATTCTGCAAATGGAAATAGATTCCATCACATACGCACACACTCTTATTTGGTAACTCTGGGACTAGAACCCCTGCCTAGGTATGTAGTGCTACTGATGTGTGTGGCCTTACTTGCACACACCACACAGCTTTTAGGATGAGGTGTGTTCTAGGTTATATGTTATATGAAGAACATCCCCAGGCCTGTACAGTATGGTAATAGGTGATGTACTGGTTGTTTATGGACGGTACATAGTGTGACATACTGTCATATACACATTGACAAATGCACCACAGTCAGACACATATCTGAGAGACCTGGGCTTATCAGTGCTAACTACATTGTCAGTGTGTCCATTTTGTTACAGATAGGTTGCACACAGCACATGCATAACTGGGCTAGATAGTGTTATCAGTTACCTGTATGGTTGATGGTGACAGTGGTCCCCATACAGTAGAATATGGGACATGTACAGGGGGTACCATGGTGTAAAGAGAGTATACCTGGCACCCACACCCCACAGTGGATATTGTACTCACTGAAATCCATGATAACTCTCTGACATACCCACCATCACACATTGACCAGGACTGCAATACAACCCCTTGTCTATCCCAAGAGTGCTACTACAGGGATATGCATCTAATGCACATGCCACAGGGATAGTAGGGTGATGTATTGTCATGGCTCTCCTATGGTCAGCAACACCACTATCTCTAATACTGTGTGGCAAGGCATATTGTATTAGGAGAATGCATCCGCAGAATGCTGTACCCTACAAATATACACACGTGCACACATACACACACTTGTCAGATCTCAGTGGGTATTTCATGCCTATCAACCCATTTGTACAACAGTGTTGTGCTGGTACTGCAAACCCCAGGTAGTCCTTAGGGAGAAGAGTGTAACAAGGTACATGTAATGTCCAGTAGAGCAGCAGCCACATATAAGTATGGAAATGGGGGGTGCAGTGGGTGTGAAGGGCCTCAGGGTATTCTCACCCATAGGTCTACAAACACACAGACATTGATATTCTCAGTAATGCACACATACAAATTTGTCAATACTGGGGTCCATTGGTACATGTGTTCATAGGTGTGTACCAGGCTATTGTCCATGGAGAGATGGGAAGTGTAGGGGATGTGTGTACAGAGGTATCATGCCACCTGCCAAGTGCCAGCAGGCCATCTATCAACAGATACCACAGGGGTGATCCTCAGGGTGAGAGTTACATGCAACAGCCAATCTGGTTGCCTCTTGCAGGGGGCCAGTGAGGTGCTCCAGTTGACATGTATGCAACATGTATTGCATAACATGGTCAGTGTCTGTCTTGGAGACCTGTACCCAAGCATGTTCTGTTGACTGTGGTAGTGTAGTTGAGGTATCCATGGTGTGTGGTGCATACAGGGTGTGGATTCCTAGCTGTGGCATTCATAACACAGCTTGGCAGACATGTCAGTGTCAGTCAAGCATAGATTGCCTGTAAGTAGCCAAGATGGATACCTGACATTTGCACATCTCTACAGAGGACAGATAGACATCAACTAGGCAGCTAGCTATGCATTAAAATGAATGTGTTGACAG
>NC_056728.1:483324767-483419767 GCF_019279795.1 Protopterus annectens
ATGTCTGGAACATCTACCTCCTGTTGGCCTCTTTCCACAGTGTATGTTGTAAGAGGTATATTCCACTACCCTCTGCGCTGCTGTTTTCCAAACACCGACATGAAGTCCTGCTCACAGTGAATGAAAAGGGCCAACACCCACATGATGTTCCTAGTTACAGGAGTGTGTTTCTATGCAATTGGCTATGGGAATGTTACCACAGCTGTTCCATATGCAATCAGCTAGTGGGGAACTGGAATTCATGCACAGTCCATCAGCTGATCATGAGCATCACTTACAAAACACAAGCTGCTGCCTAAGTAAAGCATGTGTACTTCTCCACATTCACCAGAGAGAGAGTGAGAGAGACAGACAGAGACAAAGTAAGAAAGGAAGGGGGTAGGAGAGTAAAAGCTAGGCATGCTTATGTCACAGACTTACCAGTATGGGGTTTCAAACCTCTGTTTGACTATGTATTGCTATTACATTTTTATGGGGTTATTGCATGCACCACAGAGCTTACATGTTGGAGAGCTGCCCAAAGATATATTTGAAGGTGAGTGACATCAGCAACAGTGATAAAGGAGGGATAAGGTAGGTGTAGTACATGTGCCTGTCCACAAAAGCAGGTGTCAAGGAAGACACAGCCACACTCTCTCAGGGACTCACACACATTATCACAGTTGGCAGGGTCAGGATTAGACTTCCTAAATAACTTGTTTGCTAAACTACAATATTACTCAGGTACCACGTGCACCACAGAGGGTTATCAGGCTGATATATGGGCAAAGGTTATGTCAAAGTGATTGACATCAGAAGGCATGCTTCAGTAGGCCAGTGGGAGGTGTAGTGAGTGTGAATGGCTTCCAAATCATTAATCTCCACACACAAATACAGAGACACAGGTTTGCCAGTACTGACATGCATGGGTTCATTGCTTCATGTGTGTAGTGGTTGACTGTGCCAGAAGGCTGTACAAGGCTAGGCAAAGGATATACCTTGCCATCAGGCCACATGACAATGGTCTGTAGTATGGCTCAGGGGTGTAGTCTCTGGATTGGCCCAAACAGGCGGGTATTGTATTCACCATCCAGTCATCTGGGTTACTATTGTGTGTGACCAGTGCTATGCAATGCTTGCCATGTATGTGTTCTATAATTCCATAACATGCATGGTGTCTGGGATGTGCACATGTCCCACATGCATGTTCTGTGACATGTGGTAGTGTACCTGGGGTGTCTGGAGCATGTTGTGTGGACAGATTGTTATCATCTGATGTGGCAGTCCTGACCTCATGTGGTGAGAACTGGCAATGGAAATCAGGTTGAACCTGCACCTACATTGACAGCATGATGCAGGTATTTACTAATGTTAGTGGCATCTGTCCATACAGGGCATGTGTATAAGGCATGGTATTTCCTTTGTGGGTTACATTTGCTGAATCTACAGTTGTTGCAGGCTTCCAGTAGGGAACATAGCAAAGGACCACTGTATACAATTATTTGCCTATTGCAGAGATGGAACAGGGTGCCATGTCCTCTGTAGTCCATTGCAATCATACCATGGTTACTATCTGTGGACAATATGCAGGGAACTACCAACATAGCGGTTGTTACCTAATCAAGAGTGTTTGTGTATGAGACGTGAGTGGATAGTGTCCTCTGGGTAATACAAGGGTTGCCTATATTGTTCCTCAATCCATAATGTCACGTGTAGGGGTATGGATTGTCTACACCAGGCTCTCTGCTGTTTGACATCTGTTGTCCTTGTAAGGTGGACATTGTGAAATATATAGGTCCTCAATATAAGAAATATGCAAAACCCACCCCACAATGAGTCCTGTTATTACACAATCATAGCTACCTCCACACAAAATACTGATGACAAACACACACAGAGAGTTTTACAGTTGCCAGGTCTGGGACTAGAACTCCTACCTAACTAGTACATCAGACTATAACATTACACAGTTACAGCATGCGCCACAGAGCAGACCAGGCGAGTCCTTTCCCAAAGGTGTATTTCAAAGTGAATGACATCAGCAGGCTTGCCAAAGTAGTGCAATGGAAAGTGATTAGACTGTGAATGGCCTCAAAAGCATTAATCCCTACATAGACAAATAAACACACACACACACGCACACACACACACACACACACACACACACACACACACACACACACACACACACACGTTTCACAATCTGGGATTAGAACTCCTACATAACTAGTATATCACACTACAGCATTACGCAGTTATAGCATGCGCCACGGTGCTTACAGGGCTATTTCTTCCTCAAAGATGTATTTCAAAGTGAATGACTCAGCAGGCTTGCCAAAGTAGGGCAGTGGAAAGTGATTTAACTGTGAATGGCCTCAAAAGCATTGATCACTACACAAACACACACACACAGAGTTTTACAGTTGCCATGTCTGGGATTTGAACTCCTACCTAACTAGTACATCAGACTACAGCATTACACAGTAATAGCACTGTCCATGGAGCTTACAGGAATACTCCTTCCCCAAAGGTGTATTTCAAAGTGAATAACATCAGCAGGCTTGCCAAAGTAAGGCAATGGAAAGAAACATGACTGTGAATGGCCTCAAAAGCATTGATCCCTACACAAACAAACACACACACACATAGAGTTTCACAGTTGCCATGTCTGGGATTAGAACTCCTACCTAACTAGTACATCACACTACAGCATTACACAGTTATAGCACTGTCCATGGAGCTTACAGGAATACTCCTTCCCCAAAGGTATATTTCAAAGTGAATGACATCAGCAGGCTTGCCAAAGTAGGGCAATGGAAAGTGTAGTGACTGTGAATGGCCTCAAAACATTTGATCACTACATATACAAACAGACATAAACAGATTCAGAATTTCACAGTTTCCATGTCTGGGATTAGAACTCCTACCTAATACATCACACTACAGCATTATGCAGTTATAGCATGTGCCAGGGAGCTTACAGAGTTGCTCTTTTCCAAAGGTGTATTTCAAAGTGAATGACATCAGCAGGCTTACCAAAGTAGGGCAATGGAAAGTGATTTGTCTGTGAAAGACCTCAAAAGCATTGATCACTACACAAACAGAGTTTCAAAGTTGCCATGTCATGGAGTAGAACTCCTATCTAAATAGTGCATCACTCTGCATCAGTACACAGTTATAGCATGTACCACAGAGCTTACAGGGCTAATCCTTCCCCAAAGGTGTATTTCAAAGTGAATGACATCAGCAGGCTTGCCAACGTAGGGCAATGGAAAGTGTAGTGATTGTGAATGGCCTCAAAAGCATTGATCCCTACACAAACACACACACTCTCACACACACACACACACACACACACACACACACACACACACACACACAGAGTTTCACAGTTGGCATAACTGGGATTAGAACTCCTACCTAACTAGTACATCACGCTACAACATTACGCAGTTATAGCATGCAGCAAAGAGCTTACAGGGTTACTTTTTCCCTAAAGGTGTATTTCCAAGTGAATTACATCAGCAGGCTTGCCAAAGTAGGACTATGGAAAGTGTTGTGACTGTAAATGGCCACAAAAGCATTGATCCCTACACAAGCAGACACACACACACACACACACACACACACACACACACACACACACACACACACACACACACACACACACACACACACACACACACACACAGATTCCCACAGTTGCCATGTCTGGGATTAGAACTCCTACCTAACTAGTACATCACACTATAGCATTACACAGCTATAGCATGTGCCACGGAGCTTATAGCACTTCTCCTTCCCCAAAGGTGTATTTCAAGGTGAATAACATTAGCAGGCTTGCAAAAGTAGGGCAATGGAAAGTGTAGTTCATAGGTTCATAGGTTGGTACTAGGCTATCAGCCCTAGGGCCTATACAACCTAGCCATCTCTGGCTATTTCTTCTCACAAAATTTACTTCCCTGGACCCCTGTCTAGCAGGCCAACTGACATGATCCCCTGGGTGAATTTTCTTTCTCCCATCCAATCGTCAAGGTTCTTTTTGAAGAGGGCCAAAAAGGCACTCTGCGGCACATGTATGGGTAGTCTATTCCAGAGTTTGGTTAGTATCGGGGTCAGGAACCTCTCCCTTCTCCATGTTTTGTTCATTGTGTTGACAAGGATGTGGCTCTGAGGTTTTGGGATCTCTTTTAGTGTAGCATGTCCAACAGCTCTGGGTTTGACATGGTCTTGTATGTTAAGCAGAGATTGCCTCTAAGTAGATGATATGTGACAGAGTATAGCTGGAGTTTTTTTAGTCATTCAGCATAGGGCATCTACTTTAGGCCTGTGGTTCTTTTAGTGAGGTGTTTATGTGGCCATTCCAGTTGTTGCAGATGTCTTGTGAGGTACATACCAACTGGGATGTTGTACTCTATGATGGGTCTAATGAGGGATGAGTACAGTGGGACAATGACCTCCTTTGTTCTGGATGAAAAGCCCTTAGTGATGATGTGTGTCACATAGAAGGATTTCCTGACTGTTGTGGCGATGTAGTTATTGAAGGTAAGACCACTGTCCACCTATGTTCCTAAGTCTCTTATCACAGTTTCGGTGTTTAATCTACTGCCACCTATGTAGTAAGTCATGGGTACATGTTTTTTTCCCAAAGGGGATAATTATGCACTTCTTGGAATTGAGCTTGAGCCCATGGCTCAGGCACCAAGCATCTGTTTTCGTAAGGCCCTTTTGTAGAATATGCACATCATTTAGGGATTCATTAATGGCTTCCAGTTTGCAGTCATCTGTGAACTTTGTTAACCAGAGTCCCTCAGTGTTGGCCTGTACTTCAAAGAAGTAGATGCCAAACAAGAGCAGTCCCAGGACTGAACCCTGAGGTACTCCACTTGTCACTTGTCTGGAGCTGGATTTAGAGTCGGCTACTTTTATGGTGTGGGTTCTGTCAGTAAGCCAGTTGGCAACCCATAAAGTGATGTAGGGATTAATGCCCAGCTTAGTAAGTTTATCTATGATTCCAGAGTGGGGGATGGTGTCGAAGGCCTTGGCGAGGTCCAGATAGGCTGTGTGGACTGCCTTACCCTCGTCCACGGCTTTGGAGACCAATTCGAAGATGTCAGTCAGGTTCAGGAGACACAATTGTCCCTTCAAAAACCCAAACTGGGGGGGGGGGTCCAGTGTTTGAAGGTTGCCAATTTCTTTGTTTATAAGTTCCATGATAATGCATTCCATGGCCTAGTAGATCAGGCTGATCAGACTGATGGGGTGGTAGTTCCCAGGATCCAGGTTGGATCCCCCTTGTGGAGTGGGATAACTGTAACTGTGTGCCACTCAGTGGGCATTAAGCCTAAGGTGAGGCTATGATTAAACATGACACTTAGGTGAGGTGCCATTTCATTTTGTAGTTCATGTAGTACACAGCCAGGGATGTCATCTGATCCCATGGATGCTGTATTCTTAGCTTTGGAGAGTGTGGTTTTAACTGTGTGGCCATGATTACTGGAATTTGGCAATCTTTCTGTTTTGAGATGGGCCCTTTAGGGGGTTAGAGGGGGGTGAAGTTGGCACTAAATCGACCTGCCAGGATATTGGCAATGTCCTTGGGATCAGTATATTTAATGCCATTCTGTTGTAGCTCAGAGCAGATCTAAGCATTGCCATTTAGATTCTTGACATAGCTATAGAATGCATTGTGGCTGTCTTTGGAATCTTTGGCGATTTTATTTTTGTAACTAGCTTTGGAGGAGTTTACAAGGGATATAAGGTTCTTACTGAGGCTACTAAGGGAGTTTTTTACATCCTGGGATTTTCCTATTTTCTGCAGCAGTTTCTTCCTTCTGTTGTATAGTTTGTTTATGACAGGGAACCACCAGATTGGCTTTCTTTTTTTGGAGGAGAGCATCTTGGTTCTATTTGGGATGGCATGATTCATGCATGAGTGGATGTGCTCGTACAGTGCTTTGGTGTAGGATTCAGCAGTCGAACTTTCAGTTCCCGTCTGCATGGGTGTCATGACGTTTGTCACTTCTGACTTGAGTAGCATGAGGTTGACCTTGGAGTAGTTTTTTTATGGATGCTTCCTTACTGGGGGGTGGAGGTGGGATGTGGATGTCAAAGGTGAATAGCTTATGGTCAGACCTAACCAACGAGGGGATGCCCACTGGTGTGGAGCATCGATTTCCCCATGTTGATAATGACCAGTTCCAGGATATTGGAGCCCCTGGTGGGACTATGGATTAGTTGATCCAGGGCACTGGAATTTATGAATTCCAAGAACCATTGGGCAAAGGTGTTGGTACATGAGTAGTTTTCCCAGTTAATGGCAGGGTATTTGAAATCACCCAGTATTAGGGTGTTTGGTTCTATCTTAATATTTTCCAGTATGTTTAGAAATGTGTAGTGAGAATCTTGGGGCATGGAGGGGGATCTGTAGCAAGCTACAATTTGGATTGCAGTCTTACTTAGAGTTAGTTGTGTTGAGCAACTAGCCTGGAGGTGTGAATATCCTTGGTGAATATGGATACTCCTCCACCTTTAGTGTTTCAGTCCTGGTTTGATGGCCAAAAAATGTGGTAAGAGTTGTAGCCTGGTATTGCAGTGGTGCTCTTCTGGAGCCTTAAACCAGGTCTCAGTTACTGCACAGATATCAATGTTCTCCATTTTTAGGAGTGCCTCAAGAGAGTGCATTTTGAAGTTTAGACTCCTAGCATTGAGTAGCATTGCCTTCAGATTTTGCATACTTCTACCTGTTATGGTGGTGGTTTTGTCCTTTGAGCCTTGCCTAAAAAAGGCACTATAAGGGTGGCAAAAGCCTTAGCCAGTAACCTGAATCCCAGGGGTGACAGGTGCAGACCATCTCTGGCAAAGCATCGTGGTTTGTCAATCATGTCGTCCCAGGCAGACAGATACTGGATCCATTTTGAATGACACCAAAAGCTAAGCCTATTGTTGAAGTCAATCATTTTATCCTTATACTGTAGTATCATTCTGGGTGAAGGCAGGATGCTTCTCAGGGCTAGGGTCATACCTACCTGGGCCACATGTTCTGAGAGCTCTTTCATTTCTCTTTTCATGTAGTCCAGGGAGGTACATCTCAAGTCATTCACTCCAACATGGACAATGACAGAGTCGTATTTGTACTTGTTGTGGAGTGACTTGAGTGCATGCGTTATGCGGTGGATCCTGGCACCCAACAGGCAGCTGACTGTAATTTTCTCCCTGTTCAGCCTGGTGAGTGGGACATCAGTGTGCTTGACTATAGAGTCATCTATGACTAAAGTGTTGGGTATGCTGTCTTGCCTTAGAGGCTTTTGTTGGGTGGAACACTGATGTTGTGAGCTATGTGATACTTTGGTTGTGATTGGTGTTTGCATTTCAGCTTCAGAGGTTCTTGTTGCTTGGGCAGGTTAATGTTAAGGGCCTCCACATATGTGGGTTTAGTGTTGCTATGTGTGGATGTTGGTAGTGAGGGTTTTGAAGGGCTATGTGTTGCTTGAGGTATACTGCTGGTGTTAACCTTCTCCTCTTGATTATCTAGCACAATCATGGCTGGAGAGAGCTTTGCTTCCAGTTTGGCTATGTAAGTGCATCTCTCTCAGGTTGTAGTGTTGGGTGGTAGGAGGAGAGGGTTGTCTGTGTACATGAGGCAATTGCTGCATTGCCCCAGTATGGGCAGATTCAGCAGATGGACAGGAGAAATCACTGGAAGCTGACCCTTGGACATGCCTGGTTAGGTACTTTTTTTTTTAAAGTACAAGATCTGTTTTCCCTTACCTTGGCAAGGTACTTTGCAATTATAGGCTGTTTAGTGCCTATGATTAATTTATCCTTATTAACATGGAGAGTTGAGTGTTTCTATCCATTTAAGGCTTCCTATGGCTTTCCAGCAGGTTTTAGAGCAAGTGCTAGTCACAGGGACTCCAACCAGAAAGAGACAGGAATCAGTGCACTCTGCTCCTACTCTCACCAGGATCAGAATATAAGCACAGATTCCAGGCTGTCACCTATAAAGCAGTTATTAAGCTTTCTGGTGATCAGCAGTCTCCAGGAAATAATGTAACTGCACTCCTTCTCTCACCAGGAGAAAACTGAAGCACTAATCCCAAGATGACTACTGAGAGGCAGAATGTGGTCTCTCCAATAACTGGTGGCCTTTCAATAGATGCTTAAAGGCAAGATGAAAAAAATGGTTTATCCTAAACACTGCAATGTGCACTAAAGGAATTAGATGTGAAAGTAGGTAACTTACTTAAGTTTTACCTATCTAAAAAGTTACGTTTTAGTGGAGAGTCACTATTTTTAAAACAGCAAGATAGATTGAAAGGGGGTGGTTACTTTTGTATTCTGGAATACAGTAGGATGGCCAATAAATGTAAATAGTTGAAGGGGAGTGAATTCACAAAATGACAATTTTGTGCTTACTCACACAGGCCAGTAAAAGCAAAGAGGAAATGAGATATATGATCAAATTAACATAAGGGGCAGGCAACTAGAAAGACAGTGGTGTTTAAGAACACAACAGTAACTGGGTGGGAGGGTAGGAAAATTATTTCTGCCCGACTCAAAAGAGACAGAGCTGTGATCTCTTTTCAAGTTTTAATATGCAGTTAAAAGCATAATACAAGTAAAACACAAGGTAAGGAAAACAAATCACAGTATTCAAAACAGAAAAAGGCAGTAAAGTAATACAAAATACCTGGAAATCACTACCATCTCCAAGATCTGATGCAGATATTCTGTGGCCTGTTTCAACAACAGTAGCATCATGCTACATGTTTAACCTAACCTACATGTCATAGACCTCAGCAGTGCCTAACCTAACATACTCCAACCTTATGTGGACAGGCAGCCGCATCCCACAGTCTGAGTCACACACACACGCACACACAGACACACACACATGCACATACATGCGTGCATGCACACATGCACACAAACACACTAATGCACATGCATACATAAACATATATGAACTCTTAAAGTTGAACTTTAGTGGTAACTGGTAATGATTGCTGCTTTGGTTTTTGAGAAAGTAAAACCTCATGGATTTGTGTAAATTGTGTTTATACCATGAATGCTGTACGTCACTACAATGCACAGCACAAAAATCAATTAACAGTATTGCAATACATTAGCATTACTACATATTCATAGGTTCATGGATTCATAGTTTTAGTACAGCCTGCAGTAATGGCCATTCAGTCATCAAGAAAAGTAGACTGTTAGAGAACCCATATGTTTCCTGGAATCTACCCAAATGTCTAAATATTCCTTACATTATTTTACATTTTCAGACTTCCTGTTATCTATAGGTAAACATTTCCACAATATGGGAAAATTGTTTGTGTTATCAATCTGTATACTGTGTAATAATAATTTAATTTATATAGTCTATTAGAGTACCACTACCACTATCCCTGTATGCTCTTTTTTTATGAGCTTAACATTGAATTAACATCAGCACAGTAATTTTAAGTTTAGAACGGGCACAAAATATATCATTATACACTATATTACAATGTATTAAAAGCATGCACAGATCCCATAACATTACCAAGCCTCTAGAAAATGTTGCTCTAAATATCAGCACTACCATATTTAGATACTTAAGCATTAGCTGGATGCATATTCCTTCATGGTTCAATTGTTTTTAACTGTTAATTTCTAGATTTTTCATATTGTTTTGTTCAGACAGAACTTTATATTTCAAATAGAGGGACAGGATGATTCCAAGAGACCCAAAATATATAAATGTCACATTTGCCGGCACTGAAGTTCAGTTCTAAGTTCTTCATTCAAATATTGACTTCCAAGTAATTGTATACAATGTCATAAACCCTGTAGGCTGATAAAAAAGGATCTCATTTGTTTTGATCTTCATACTTAGTTATGTACACCATGTTTGACCTGGGAAATGAAAACACAAGTTAAACAATTTAATGTCTAGCACCAGCTCCTGAAGTTAATTGACCAAAATGGGTACCTATGATGATGAATGTCCCAAAATAGCTGTTCACTGTTACCTTCCTACTAACAAGCTGCTAATTAAGAGAAAATAATCTTCAAATTCCACAGCAATTCCAAAACTTTGCATGACAAGGACAGTATCAAAAATAATATTTGGGTATTGGAAAAAAAAGACTTCTAAAGCAATCCATGAACTTGAGTTAGCAACTGAAGTTAAAAATAATTACAAATTCTTTCATAGCTACATTAAGAAACTAGAGAAAATACCCAGCAATGCTTAGAATTTATTCTAAATGCAGCCACCTACTCCATTACTATTTAAATACTTCTTCTTGCCCTACAGCTATGCCATAATTATTACATCATCAAGAGTCCATACTGCAAGGTTGAGGAATAGCACACTTGTGCACATTTTGACTGTTACATGAAATTATATGCTTGTTTGTTATAGACTAATCATTATATAATCATTAGTTACAGCCATGGGAGCTGTAAACACATCATGATATCCATATTAATGACCACTCATTAAGCATTCATGAGCACTCATTAAACATACGTCTCTAAGCAAACTTAGAAAATTGCTATAATAACAGATTTTGCATTAACATGTATTTTCTGAAAGATATGAAGTCTGAAACTCAAATGTCTCTGATTATGTAGTGATTTCCATCTTTAACAATTTGTCAGAAGTTTTTATGAAGAACACATTAAACTATAACAGAAAAATCTGGACTTTGTCCCTGGTCACAGGGCAATTAGAGCCAAACTATGACATCCCATACATGTCTGCACTCCCCCTGATAGAAGAGTAATTATAACCAAAGTATGATATCCCATACTTGTCCAACCCATACATGTCTGCACCTCTCCCTGGTCACAGGGCAATTACAGCCAACATATGATGGCCCATACATTTCTGCACCTCCCCCTGGTCACATGGCAATTATAGCCAAGGTATGACAGCCCATACATGTCAGCAACTCCTTCTGGTCACAGGGTAATTATACCCAAAGTATGACAGTCCGTACATGTCTGTACCTCCTCCTTATCACAGAGCAATTATAGTCAAAGTATAACAGCCCATACATGTATGTAGCTCCCCCTGGTCACTGGGTAATTATACTCAAAGTATGACCGTCCATACATGTCTGTATCTCCCCCTAGTTGCAAGGCAATTGTTGCAAAAGTATAACAGTCCATACATGTCTGTACCTCTCGCTTGTCACAGGGCAATTATAGCCAAAGTATAACAGCCCATACATGTGTGTACCTCCCCCTGGTCACTGGGTAATTATAGCCAAGGTATGACAGCCCATGCATGTCTGCACCTCCCTCTGGTCACAGGGTAATTATACCCAAAGTATAACAGTCCATACATGTCTGTACCTCCTCCTGGTTGCAGGGCAAGTATTGCCAAAGTAGGACAGCTCATACATGTCTGGACCTCTCCCTGGTCACAGGGCAATTATAGCTAAAGTATGACAGCCCATACATATCTGTACTTCCTCCTGGTCATAGGGCAGTTTAAAGCTTGATGGTTGCAAGACCTCTTTGACTATGGAGGCAGTAACTACCTAGAGAAGGGTTATGTTGGAATGTGCCCTGAATGCAGTGAGTTTGATGAGGTTACTGTAATTAGATGTGGATGGAGTACCTGATGTTAAGAGCAGATGACCCTTTCAAGTCAATCCAAAATAAGAATCATTGAAAAATGAATGCCATTCCATCCATCTCAGATGCACTTCAGTTAAAGGAAAACATTATGTTATAAACAAAAAATATTATTTTTTTAATCATATCCAGTTAACCTCTGGACAACTAATGCATCAGTATTACTCTGTTTTTTATATCATCAAGAGCTTAGCCAGCATTTTGGAATTGTATGGCAGCCTCCCCTTCCCTTCCATCCAAGTATCCAAGAGTAACTCCCAACATGTGCTAGTTAGTACATATTTCTGGAAAGTGTACCCTCTTAGTACTGAAAAAAAGTAATGAGATTGGCAGACTTATGCAAAAAAAAAAAAAGCAATAAGGCATTCTGTAAAAAAGTCCTTAAACAAAATCTGCAAGGTCTATAACTATGATACATACAAGGACTTTTTATTTTAGTTTTATTGAAACTTTGCACAAAATCAGTTGCTAAAAATGTGTGCCATGGTGTGACACCTATGTCCTGGCCCAGCAATCAAGGAGCCTCAATCCTCACCACTAACACCTGTGAGGGGCATCTCATATAGGAGGAAAGGATAACAAATACACACAGTAAAGTGCAATTTCCCTTAAGAGCACACAGAGATCACAGTCAGTCCAGGGCTGGTCGCTCCCACACTCTTCAGGTCCCCAATAAGACTCCCCACTGGCACAGCTATAGAGTCCAGATCTCAACCTAGTGGCAAGCTAAAACCTCCAGCACCCCCTCTGTCCAACCAGTGCTTCGTGTCCTTGCCCAGGTAGCTGACACACACACACACACACACACACACACACACACACACACACACACACACACACACACACACACACACACACACACACACACACACTTTAAGAAGAGTTTATACAACCACACAGACACTCTTGGGAAAGGCTGGCGCAGATTCTTTAGCTGTGCCCCTTTTTCCCAGACTACATGGTAGTTCCAGCTGCCACCACCCACTAATATTTATCAGCTACTAAAAGGCCCATAAAAGGGTGGCCAATTACTACTTTGCAGTATTATTATCCAATTGGTAGTGTATCTCAGAGCTAAAGCTATTGGAGTGGCTGTGTACAATTTTATCAAAGACATGCAGGTACTCTAAAGAGCTTAAATTATCTCTACAAAAACAGCCACAGTTGAAAGGGTTTAAAAGTATTTAATAACAAATAGTCAAAACACAAGACAATACGTTTTACTCAACAGTACTAGTCAAGAGTTTGGAGATCACAGAAAAATACTTAAAATAATTCAGCAGTACAGTTCTGACATCACATAAAAACACTTAGTCTAATCTTTCTAGTTTCTAGCTATTTCTAAGAGAAAACACAAATCTAAGATAAAGTTACATATAGAGCAAGACAGTGCTGGTGAGTTGGATGGTCAAGACAAAAATGCTTAATGCTCTCTGATTCTCTCTGTTTTTAAAATCACATTCCTGGTTCAGATTACATCATTCTTCACACTTCCCTAGGTTCACAGGCTAACAGAAACTACATTTACATTCTTCACCTCTGGGCAGAAACCAGAGCAATAAAGGACATTTATGCATGCAAATTCGGGCCATTAACTCTGGTCATAAAACAATAGGCAGGATGCGTCACTCTAGACTTACTGGCTCCAAGTTTTAACATCAATGGGTCATAACACGCTTTACTTGGTTAGTAGAGTGCACTGTTGTTACATTATTTTCCACTTCCACATGAACACTGTTTTTACCATTTAAGACAACAGCCTATGGTTTACATTAATATTTACAGATGATGGAATTATCTCCAAAAATCTATCTGGCTAGGCTGGCAGCCTTCACCCATCTTCACCCAATCTTCACATACCCCCCCCCCCCCGGAGAACTCAAGCTAGTTTTTCAAGTGACCCTGGAGAAATGCTGCTTGAGGGAGTTAGGTCTATTGGAGTATACCTTACCCTGTTCCCTGTCTCGAGAGCATATCTGCATTGGCATTGCTAATCCCACTGCGGTGCTACATGGACATATATGCTTGCAACCCCGGGCTCCATCTTAGCAACTTGGCATTTTGCTGGCTGGCTCTGTTTAACCATGTTAGGGGATTGTGATCTGTCATAACAGTGAATTTTCTTTCCATACAGATAAGGCTGAAGTTTCTGCAGTGCCCATACTATGGCTAGACATTCCTTTTCTACAGCTTCATAGCATTCCTCCCTTGGTTGGAGCCTATGACTGAGATAAACCACTGGGTGCTCTTGTCCCTCTGAAGAAATCTGGCTAAGTACAGCCCACATCCCATGGTTTGAAGCATCCACCTGCACAACAAATTATTTTCTGTAATCTGGACTGGCTAACATGGGGGGGGGTCCTCCCAAAGCTTCTTTAAGCATATGGAATGCATGATCACATGCTGGGGTCCACACTACTTTATCTGGCCTGGTCTTCCTTGTCGGGTCTGTGAGGGGAGCAGCTATGGTACTAAAACTGGGGATGAACTTTCTCTAGTACCCTGCTGTCCCTAAAAATGCCCTTTTACCACTCCCCACTCTACATCCTAGGTTGTAGACCTCTGCCATACCCACCTGACATTTGTTTGGCTTAATGGTCAACCCTGCCCTCTGTAGTCTGCCCAGCACCTCCCTGACATGCTGAAGGTGCTCTGGCCAAGAATGGCTGTAGATGGCAATATCATCTAGGTAAGCAAGGGCAAACCCTCCTGCTCCTGCTAGGTTATGATCTACCAGCCTCTGGAAAGTTGCTGGGGAATTCTTCATCCCCAAGGGCATCTTTGTGAACTCATACAAGCCAAAAGGAGTCACAAAGGCTGACTTCTCTAAAACACTGGGTGTCAAGGGCACCTGCCAGTAACCCTTGGAAAGATCAATAGTTGTAAGATACTTAGCCCCATCCAGCTGCTCTAGGGCCTCATCTGTCCTAGACATGGGGCAAGCATCCAACTCTGTGTGACTATTTAATTTCCTGTAGTCCAAACAGAACCTGGTACTGCCATCCTTCTTTGGCACCAGCACCACTGGGGAGGCCCAGGGACTATTGGACTCTTGAATCACCCCCTAGTTCCAACATCTTCTGTACCTCCTCCTTCAGAGTCTGTTTGACTCTCTCAAGCACTCTATAAGAGGCCTGCCTAATAGGCCTTTGGGGTCCTGTGTCCACCTAATGCTGCCCAGGTGGGTGCACCCTAGTTTCCCAGTGAACATGTCCCCAAATCCCTACAACACTGCTTGGTTTTCTCAAACCTGGGTAGGAGATAGCTGCTAGGACATTGCTACCCCTTCCACTGAGGTGTCAGCCCGAGCCTCACTGAGGAGATCAGTCCCCAGATCTCCCTCAGACTCCTCCTGCAATCCACTGCAAATGCTCAGCACAACGGCCTCCCTATCATGGTAAGGTTTTATCATGTTAACATGGTACAATTTGTGCCTCTGCCATCTGCCTAAGCAGTTCCACGATGTAGTTAGCATAACTTTAATTTCTTACCACCTTGTAGGGTCACTCCCAAGCTGCTTGCAGTTTGTTGTTTCTGACAGGAATGAGAACCATTACCTGCTGCCCCACAGTATACTCTCTAGCTCGAGCATTCCTGTCATACCACACCTTTTTCTGTTGTTGGGCTTCTGCCAGGTTCTCCTGGGTCAAGCCCATGAGTTCCCTGAGCCTTGTCCTGCGGTTTAGGACATATGCCACAACAGACCCCTTGTGAGACTTGCACTCACCTTCCTACTCATCTTGAATTAAATCTAGAGATCCCCTTACCCTATACCCATACAGCAACTCGAAGGGTGAAAAACCTGTGGATTCCTGGGGAACTTCTCTGTAAGCAAACAACAGGTGGGGCAAAAACTGATCTGCAAATGCCCGTAGCATGGACTTGATTCTAGAGTTTAACCTCTCAACAAGATCATTAGTCTGGGGATGGTAGGGAGTGGTCTTCATGTGGTTCACCCCACAGGACTTCCACAGACAAGCCAGCAGGTCTGACATGAAATTGGCACCTCTGTCAGTCAGTATTTCTTTTGGGAAACCAACCCTGCTGAAAATCTCTAACAAAGTATTTGCCACCTTCTCTGCCCCAATGGAGGACAAAGCCACTGCCTCAGGGTATCGTGTAGCATAATCCACTACCACTAGGATATACTTTTTCCCTATGGAACGTGGGGTACTCGGAGTACCCACAATATCCATAGCTACCCTCTGGAATGGCTTCTCAATCAAAGGCAAAGGCATCAAAGGAGCTCTCACCTTGTCTCTTGCCTTGCCTACCTTTTGGCACTGCTCAGAGGTCCTGCAATACCCTGTTACATCTCTGGAAATTCCAGGACAATAGAAGTTCTGCATAATATGCTTCTTTGTACATTTTATGCCCATATAATCTGTAAGGGGAATATCATGGGCTATGGCTAGAAGTGCCAGATGGTAGGCTCTAGGCACTACCAACTGATATACTCTCTCACCTTCTAGCCCTCCCTCTGGGGTCTACTCTCTGTATAGTAACCCTTTGTCCCAGTATACAAATTCCCCCATTCCTTGAGAATCAGGTGCTTCCCTAGCTACCTGCCTCAGGCCTTGCAATGTAGGGTCTGAGAGCTGAGCCTGTCTCAACTCTCTCTTTGTAACCCTTCCCAGCTCCCCTTCTACAAGAAGTCTGGCATCCTCTGACAGTGGTGCCTCACTGTCAGCCTGGGTACTACTACTCATCTTTATCTTTGCAGTAACTCTGTCCAAGGGACCATCAGTACCCCCAAGCAGCTGTGAATTACCTTCAGCCCCACTGCTACAGGGTAGCTCCCTCCCTGAAGTAACCAACCCACCAGTCCTGGCTGCAAGTATGCAGTCTGTCTGGGTCTCCCCCCGGCTACCAGACTTACCTGCTTGTCTCTCAGCTTGATTTCGTGTAACTGCACAAGCCTAGGATACTTCACAATCAAAATCATTCCCTATCAGGACATCTGCAGATATATCCTCAAACACACCTACTTGCTGGCTTCTTTTTTCACCCTCCCAGTCCAGGTGAACCCTAGCCAAAGGTATTTGGAATGGGATCCCTTTTAAAGCCCTGACTTGAGTAGATTGTCCAGGCAAGTAGTGCTCCTCTGTAACCATTGTAGGCCTTACAATGGTTATATCAGAGGCTTTGTCTCTCTTGGCAATGGCCTCTTTGCCATTCACTACAATAGGACATAACCTCTGGTGGTAGTTTGGTACCCTTGTTGTCCCAAGACAATCTACTATTGGCATTTTGTCTTTCCCACTTACTGACTTCCTCACCTTTTGTTCCACACCTTGCCTCTGTGGACACCTGCATGTCACATGGCCCCACTGGTTGCATTCAAAACATTTAACCCTAGCTCCTGGATATGTACCTGGACTAGTGGCTGCCCATGCTACTGGCAGATTCTGTTGGGGCAGTCTGGGGTGCCCACCATGGGTTACTTTAGACCCATGAGCAGTACTGGGGGTCCCTTTACTGTGTAGAGCTACCCTGCTTGACAGGTATAGGTCTCCCTTCTTCCCCAACTAATTTGAAGTAGCACATAGTCCATCAGCTAACCAGATCCTCATGTCCTCAGGCAAAGTGCTAAGGGCTTTTTCCCTCACCAAAAGGTCTGCCAGCCCTTCAGAAGTGGTGACCTGACATCCACTCACCCACCTATGGAAATAAGTGCTTCAGTTCAGCTATATATTCACACACACTTTCATCTGCCTTGCTTCTGTGCTCACAATACTTTCTCCTATACATTTCAGGTGTTAGCTTAAACAATTCTAACAAGTAATTTTTAACAGCAGTATAATCAAAACATGCAATGTCAGACATTTTTGACCAAACAGTTACAGCTTTACCATGGAGTAAGGGGGTCAGCAACCATACCCAGGGCCTTTGGTCAACACTATACTATTTGCTTACCCTCTCAAACATATGAATGAAACTATCAAAATGATCCTCCCTTTTTTAAACTGTGGAAGAAATTTACTGACTTTTTGTGCTTCTGGGGTCCAGTTACTCCCTTCCCACATTACCTCCATAGTCAGCATTTCCCTCTCATGCTTCCTCTGCCACTCCTTTTCCTTGGCTTCCAGGTGTAGTAGTTTCTCATTCTCCTCAGCCTGTAGACTCCTCAGTCTCTCAGCTGTTTCTATCTCCAAACACCTGGCCTCCAACTCAAGTTTCTTTAGCTTCAGATGGATTTTTAAGTCCTCTGCAGAAAGGTTGAGCTGTCCATTCTCCGAGGGTATTATATCTCCACTGCCAGTCCGATTGTCCTCCTGGTTACAGTTTTCTGAGGCAGCTGTAACCAAGGCTGCAATCTGGTCTGCCTTAGTCAGGTTTCCATGCACCAGTCCCCTAGCCTGGCACATCTCAGCCAGCTGGATCCTTTTCAGCTTTCCATACTCCTCTGCTGACATGCTGCCTGCTCACCCTGACTAACTAAGCTAACAAAATAAATAAAATAATTCTGATCTGAACTCTGAGTATTCACTGTGTGGCTGATTTAGAGTACAAAAACACCTTACAAGTTCACTGTACCCAAGCTACAGGAATTCACTCTACCCACACAACTACAAGCCATTTAGTATTTGCCACCAGTTAATATGTGATGTGGCTATCCCACCACTGCCAACGAATTAATATGTGACACTCGTGCCCTGGTCCAGCAATCAAGGAGCCTAAATCCTCACCACTAACACCAGTGAGGGGCATCTCATATAAGAGGAAAGGATAACAAATACACACAGTAAAGTGCAATTTCCCTTAAGAGCACACAGAGATCACAGTTAGTCCAGGGCTGGTTGCCCCCGTGCTCTCCAGGTCCCCAATAAGACTCCCCACTGGCACATCTATAGGGTCCAGATCACAGCTTAGTGGGCAAGCTAAAACCTCTAGCACCCTCTCTGTCCCACCAGTGCTTGTGTCCCTGCCCAGGTAGCTCTCTCTCACACACACACACACACACACACACACACACACACACACACACACACACACACACACACACACACACACACCCCTCTATGAAGAGTTTATACAACCACGCAGACACTCCTGGGAAAGGCTGGCACAGGTTCTCTAGCTGTGCCCCTTTTTTCCAGACTACACAGTAGTACCTGCTGCCACCACCCACTAATATTTATCAGCTACTCAAAGGCCTTTAAAAGGGTTCCATTTATTACTGTGCAATAATATTATCCAATTGGTAGTACAGCCCAGGGCTAACGCTATTGGAGTGGTTTTATACAATTTTACCAAAGGCATGCAAGTACTCTAAAGAGCTTAAATTATCTCTACAAAAACAGCCACAGTTGAAAGGGTTTAAAAATATTTAATAACAAATAGTCAAAACACAAGACAATACTTTTTACTACACAGTGCTAGTCAAGAGTTCAGAGATCACAGAGAAATACTTAAAATAATTCGGCAGTACAGTTCTGATATCACAGAAAAACACTTAGTCTAATCCTTCTAGTTTCTAGCTATTTCTAAGAGAAAACATAAATCTAAGATAAACTTACATATAGAGCAAGACAGTGCTGGTGAGTTGGATGGTCAAGACAAAAATGCTTAATGCTCTCTGATTCTCTCTGTTTTTAAAATCACATTCCTGGTTCACATTACATTATTCTTCACACTTCCCTGGGTTCCCAGGCTAACAGAAACTACATTTATATTCTTCACCTCTGGGCAGAAACCGTAGCAATAAGGGACATTTATGCTTGCAAATTCTGGCCATTAACTCTGGCCTTAAAACAATAGGCAGGGTGCCTCACTCTAGACTTACTGGCTCTGAGTTTTAACATCAAATGGTCACAACATGCTTTACTTGGTTAGTAGAGTGCACTGTTGTTACATTATTTTCCACTTTCACGTGTAACACTATTTTACCATTTATGACAACAGCCTGTGGTTTACATTAATATTTTCAGATGACAGAATTATCTCCAAAATTCTATCTGGCTAGGCTGGCAGCCTTCACCTATCTTTACCCAATCTTCACACATGGTTTTCATGGCACGTTTCTGGTTACATTCATGGCACGTTTCTGGTAACACACTTATTATATTTTCTTTAAGCTGCTATAATTACTACTATTACTACTACTCTTACTATAAATAGTACTGTTGCTACTATAATAAGCACTACTACTACTTCTTAAAGAATGTAAGCAGACTAAACACTTTAAAAATTATTACATATTCAAAGGGAAATAAGACCCTTGACTATTCATGCATTGGCTCACCACTATGTGCAGGCAACACTAAGCCACACATTAAACAAAGAGCAAGGCACAGTTTTCATCATTTGCACAGACTGTGGAGGGGTTTACATGTCTTAAACGGGGAACGTGTGAGTGTGAGATGATTTAATAGCATGTATAAATTCTCAGCACCATTATAACTAGATGAGAGGAAGTCCATGGTGAAGTGTGCCTGTAAATGTGTGAGGTGCCATGGTCAATGTATACATGTCAATGTGTACGTATAGTGTACTCTGAGTGTCTCTGCAAGAACATAGCCATAGCACTTGTGTCAGCACTATGCCTTGGTTTCCTGGACAGGTGTGAGCTTTGCATGGTAGAGGATCAAGTTTATTGTGGACACCCCTGACCATGTGAATTAACTCTGTCAGGAACTGGCAGAACAAACAAACAAAAAACACTAACCACTAAAGACTGCAGTGCTAAAACAATGGCCGAAGATTAAACACAAGCACTGCAATATCACCACGAAGAGAGAGTAGAATGTGTGTTCAGTAGATAAAATCAAAATAAAATCAGCACAATTTAATAAAGAACAAATAAAATCCTTCAAACAACAGGATGTAAATCCTCACAAACAAACAGGATGAGTGCTTTTGACTATACCTTCATCAGATCCTGTTCACACTAAAACACCTCCCTTTTTTATGATCAAGTCATCTCCTGCCTTCCTGCTTTTCAATATAGGTTTTAAAGGCACCACTTCATTAAGGTCATGGCTCCTGTCTGCCTGCAAATCAGCTATCCAGCATATTTCCAAGACTTCAGTTTTATTTGAAAGATCTCTACCTCTTATATTATATAGCACTCTTTCTAAGGCTAGGAAGGAAAATGTATGTCCATGATACTTTTGAATATGCTGTGACAAAGCATTTGTCTGTGTATTAAGTCTAATATCACTAAGATGCTGCAGAATCCTCTCCTTAAAAGGCCTGTTGGTTTTCTCAACATACTTTGTAGAGATATTGCAGTGCTTGTGTTTAATCTGTCAGGAATTGCACTGGCACTTCCATGACCCTGACTAGAAATCAGAGTCCTACCCAAATGTGAATGATGTCTGCTGGATTGGCTGTCATCGCAACCACATCCAGGGATATGAACACTTGGATGACCATGTTTGGATGTAGACACATCCACTGCTGATCTAGCAGTTGAAATACTAGCACTGTGGTTGTATGAGAGGAATCTGAAACATCCATGACCATATCAGCTGACATCTGCTGATGTTCCAGCAGACTGGCTTTGTGGCTGCTGCTTCTCCCCCAAAAGGCTATATAGAATAGACACTGCATGATCCAGTGTGTCATTCACCCTGTCCAAAGGATCACACACACAGTTCATGCAGTCTTGTATGTCAGAATGCATGGTATGCAATAGCCTTATGACCTATACTGAGCCACTGTTGGAACTTGGCTGTGCCTCCACAATGGCCATGCACATATACCAGATGGCAAATGTTGAAACACCAACATCAGAGGGGTGGTAAGCATACCTTATCTGAGCACCTCTAAGGACACCCCTGTGTGGTACTTCCCATTCACAGTGGCTAGGGGTAGACTCTACCACATCTGCATTTGTGGTTACCACACTACCCTGATCAACAATATACTCAGTGTGTTCACTCTCAGATGATTCTGTGTCATGGGTATTTATGGAACTACTGACTGGGCCCATACTTTGGGGAAGGTATGTGGGAGCCACACTCCCTGTCTCTGACATACCCCTCTGCAGCCCTAGACCAAGCCTGTTCATTATTGTCATCATTGTCAGAGGATATCCTTCATTGTCAACTGTGAATACACCAAAAAATAGCAATAAAAATAAACATAATGCCTATGCGAAAATACCCCAACCATAAATGCAAATGCTATAATCTCAATAACTACTAAACATAAATTATACATGTACGTATGCCTATATTATGTGCAGGTCGTCATTGTACCTCAGTGCCTGATGCACCTAGACACAATAGTTGAGAGAGGTAATGTAAGCATACAAGAGATAAGCAGTTGGAAAGGTGGATATAATACATATTTGAATGGCATACCAGGGGCATTAACAGTGTAAATCCTCTGGGTCTGCCCCACCTCTGCCCTAACATCCAGCACCAAACTGTGAAACCCCTCTCAGCTGCCTGGATCCCTAACAGTTGACAGTAACTTCTCCATGTCAATGAGTGGAAGTTCAGTAGATGGCCCACCATCAGTAACCCTGCACTTCCATCTCATAGTCTGTGCTCTGACAGTTGCCTTTATAATCATGTCACTAGTCCTATGTCAGACCATGGGGTATACAAAGCCATGGCAACCAGCATCATTGACATTGACATTCACCTGCCTTCAAACATGGCAGGGCTTTTTGGAGACATGTAAATCAAGGATCCATCCACCATAAAGACAAACTTCCTGTATTATGACCTTATCTGAGAAAGGAGGCTTCAGTGAGGATTTATTATAAAAACACAACTTTATTGAATCACAACATCAGTGAATCCAGTATTCAACTGTATTGCAACTCATAGCAAGAGAATTAGTTAATATAACTTTTCTTGCACATCTAGAATATATATAGCAAAAGATGAACAACATAATGAACAGTTTATAGCCTTATATTATCATACAATTAGATTAATAAAGTAGATGACATCTGATTCCATAATAACACATTTCTTAAGATTATAAATACATTTGCTAAATGTATGCTGTCATTTTTTAAGAATATTCTTCCAATGTTGAAAAAGCATGGCTAATAAAGTACTGATAACATGTCTTATCCAAAACCACGGTGTAATTGGTAAAGGGCTAGAATATGAATGACATCTTACAATAAAAAAAGTAATTATCTGATAAGATTACATGTGTCATTGATGTGATAGCATTTCTTGTACAAGATTGTATCAGGTGAACTGTAGGGCATACCTATCGCCATTGAAAGTAAAGATTATGTTTACAGCTGCAACTCCAGCATACAGACTTCATATCCTGCTGCATTATATTAATGGATAATGGGATTTATTGTCAACAGTGAAACATTTTGGTCAAAATAAATGCTGAGGGACAAGAGTCGTGTGTCAGTAATGATGCTTAAATAGAGCGTACAGTCTGTTCCAAGGATCTCAACCCCAGTCATTCTGACCCACTTGCTTCTTAGATCATCCATGACCAAACTTGGTATGGGAAATGCTAAAGCATACCATTTACCTAAGGTGGAGCATTTAATATTGGGATTACTAGACCCGTTTAAGGACTAAAGCATACCATTTACCTAAGGTGGAGCATTTAATACTGGGATTACTAGACCCGTTTAAGGACTAAAGCATACCATTTACCTAAGGTGGAGCATTTAATACTGGGATTACTAGACCCGTTTAAGGACTAAAGCATACCATTTACCTAAGGTGGAGCATTTAATACTGGGATTACTAGACCCGTTTAAGGACTAAAGCATACCATTTACCTAAGGTGGAGCATTTAATACTGGGATTACTAGACCCGTTTAAGGACTAAAGCATACCATTTACCTAAGGTGGAGCATTTAATACTGGGATTACTAGACCCGTTTAAGGACTAAAGCATACCATTTACCTAAGGTGGAGCATTTAATATTGGGATTACTAGACCCATTTAAGGAAGAAGAAAATGCTGATATGTACCAAACTCTCCCTCGAGCTAAGATAGCCCCTGCAGTGATGGCTGTTTTTGGCTGAAGGTATTGCCACCATTTAAGGCTGTCTAACCTGCAGTGGTCTCTGACAGCTGAGAGAAGGAGAGAGAAAAAGTATCTGCTTGTTATATCCCAAACATCCCCTACATTCACTATGACTGCCCTAATCCAGTCTGGATACCACAATGGGCATTTGTTATGGTTGATTAGTCTATGATTCTAAATCGGTGTATGTACAATAACTTTGTGAACATAATTAGGTTTAGAATAACTTCTGTTCTCAAACCACTTCTCCAACCCTCCTGGATCCCAAACATTGTAAGATGGCATTCTAATGGAGTTCAGCTACTAGGGCAGGCATAAGTCAAAGGGTAGCCAGATTGGGGGGGGGGGGGAGGCAGGGATTAGCACGTGCTCTCTCAAAATAGTAACAGGATACAGTGATACCATATGCAAGTATATCGGAAACCATAAACCCTCCCATTAATTTTGGACCACCATTCCAGCCAATAGGTAGGGACTTTCCCTGCCAGAGGTAATTAGAGATTAATTTTTGGCAGGGGGCTGCAGACTTAGACAAAAAGGCATGTGGAATATGTCCCAGTAAGAATAGAATTTTTGAGGACTATATACATTTTTACAACTTGAATATTATTAGGAAAGAGTGGTTGAACAGAGGACAGATTTAACAGTTTTCCCTTGATTTGTTGTAATATCATCTGTATATTCACCTTCACATTATTACTCTGTTCAAAAGACATATGCTTCCCAGAAAAGTATATTCCATCACCAATTTGAGGTGTAGGGGGGATATTGTTTTTAGCAAATTATAATCCCGGAGGCTTAATGGGAAAACAACTAATTTGGTGGTGTTAATTGCCAGGCCAGTAACTTGTGTAATAGCATGTTAAGTATTCTGTTAGATACCCTGTTTGTGCTCCTGGATCATGTATCCACATGGCACAGTCACCCACAAACCAAGAGGTTAAAGGCACTGTAAACCCTCGTATACAGTCTGAAATCATAAAAATAGATATCTGGGTTTAAATCTAACAAATATGTTGCAATTAGAAATAGCAGTGGAGACAGGGGCACTCCTGATGAGTACCCTGCAATAATTTCTTTTCTTGTGGCTAATACTCCATTCACAAACAAATCCTGGACCATGGGATGCCTATATAACAGCTTTCACCATGAGATGAATATTGGTGGGAACCCAAAAAACTGCAATGCCTCCCAAATAAAGTCCCAAATTATAGAGTTGAATGCCTTGCTGAAATCTAATAATATAGCTGCTGCCTTTTGGTACACACGGTTTGAACTTTAAGACACAGCTGGACTAAGTCTTTGCTTCCAGTCCACCTCTTAAAAAAACATGCTGAGCATCTCCAACAATCAGCGGTAAGATCTTTTTCAAGCAATTGCCTTAAAGCTTGGAAAAAATGTTAGTGTTCACTTGGAGCAATGAGACTGGCCAATAATTGACTGGATCTGTGGGGTATTTATTTGTTTTAGGGAACATAAGTTCTTTAGCACACATAACCTCAGCTGTTGAGGTCTCATTGTTAACTGCATCTGTGAAAATATTATAGATCTCTATCTCATCTTGGAAGCAAACTGAAGCCATCTAACCCCAAGGTTTTACCACGTGGTAAGGATATAATGACCTTCTATACTTCAGCTGGGGAAAAAGGCTTTTCCAGCTTATGGAATGCCAATCTAGGTATTTTTGAAAGTGAGACCTTATATAGAAATTGGTGGATACTTTCCTTTAAGAGTTGCTGGGGGATCTGGTGTAACTGAAAAATTTCTCTGCAATTGAGCCATTAATAACCTGGGATTAACACAGACCCCCACCCTATTTGTTGTGGACTGAGATAACTGGCATCTTGTTGTGATGTACTTGACATTTAAGAACAAGAATCTTATTAGATTTCATTCCTCTTACCTAGTGAAAATGCTTCACTTTATCCTATTTCCTAACTATTTCCTAATATGTTAATTGCTGGCACTAAGTATTTATACTCTGTATTTAGTGCAGTACCAGTTTGTCTGCATATGATTTTTGTTTTTATAATTGGAGCTTGTCTGTAAGTAGTGTATGGTATTTTTCTTTTTTCCCTTAGTTGAATGTCTGTATTTTAGTCCTACATTGCCTTTTACAGTGTAACTAGAAATACTTGGAGTGAGCTTCACTCCAGAAGCTAAATAGACAGTCTCTAATCTCTTTTACAAATTTAGTATTTTTCAGAAGCAGTGGGTCAAAATGTCATTGTCTAGCTTGAATATCTTATATGGAATTGTAATGAAGTAGATATTTTAGTAGGGTTTGACACCCCCGTGGTTAAAATCTCAGAGACTACACTGTTCTGAGCTATCCTTTTAGCAACAAAAAAATCCAACCCAGCTATCCCCACTTGCCCCATATAGGTACAGCCATTCTCTGTAGGATGGTGTGCCCACCATATGTCTAAAAGCTCAAGTGCCATCATTGCTGTTTTGAGAACCTTAAGACTTTTTGGAAGCCTACTGAACTGATTCAACTGATTCAAGGGTCCAAAATCTCCTCCCACTAAAATAAAGTCTGCATGTGTGGTTAAAGACTTTAGTGTACCCACACACTCCTGGGGGAAGGGCTGTCACCATTAGGACCATAAAAACAGGCTAACAGGCTATAGCCAAAATTAGTAGGTATAAGCAGTACTTCCCACCTCGTATGTTTGCCATTATGACACTGAATTATGCTCCCGTTTAGGGATCTCCTGAATAAAATGACTACTCCCCTTATACCTGATTTGGCAGATGAGGCATGCCACTTTTGTGGCCATTTAGAAAATATTTTATTGGCATATTTTTTTTTCACTTTTGTTTCTTGTAGCCAAGCAAAATGCTAGCTATCCTTTAAAACTTCCTGCCAGATAGCTTTAATATGTGACAGAGTTGACAAGCCATTTACATTCCAACTAGCTCCTCTAATGATGTTGTTCAACCCTGAGTCATTGTGTGGCTTACTCCTTTGGTCTGTTGCAGCAGTGTTACCTTAAGTCTCTATAGGACATTAAAACTTACTTTTAGATTTGGAAGCCATATCCCTGCTATGATGGAATAAAGGCAGATATCACAACATAACTTAAGATACAAGGTAGTAGAGACTTCTGTAGTTATGGAACAAAATATTACAGTGTGAAGTCAGTGAGCAGAAAAGTAGAAACAGCAGTCTGAACAACATTGCAAGTTCCAAAACATTACTTTAAACATAGCGGTGAAGATTACCAGTGCATCCAGCACTGTAATAGCCCATATGTACCCCCCCCCCATAAAGTGAATTACAGAATACAACAAATAGCAGATGCAGGAATATATATATACCTAACAAACAGAGAAAACATCATAAGCAGAGAAACAATGGGGGGAATGTAAGAAATGCCTACTGAACTTGTTCAGTGACAGTCTAAACTTTTAGCATGTTACAATAATACTACTACAGAAGTCAACACAAATGAATGTGTGTATGCTGCCTGACCTCCATGAAGTACTTGAACAGAATTTATTAAAACAGTGCTGGTAGATAGCATTCAATGAAAAAAAGTTATCAGCCTACCAAGAATGACCAGTTGTATGGGCGAAATACGTACCTTGAAATATTTCAAAGACTATTCTGTGTAGTCCTGTAACAAAAAGTGTTAGTGCTATGTTCAGCTGCACGTGGCAAATAAGTAAATCTTACTTATCAGAATGGAAATTCCATAGGTCATATCATGTTTATAACGTGTAGATAAACCCCTCTGGGCAAGTAGAATACATTAATTAGCTCTCACCTCATTATCCTTTCTGAGTTGCTCAGTTTGTTGAACATGCTGTTGAGATACTTATGGTGTTTGTTCCTACATAAAGATGTGCACATGCCTGAGCTGTATAAGGATGGAGATGAAGACTTTTGACTAGCTAATACCTTTTATGTATGCCTCATTAGTAGTACTGCTCAATCAGCGATGTGTTAAAGATCTATAACACTGAAAAATCACACTTTGAGAGGGTATGTCAGACAAGTAACTCTTAAAAATAGTTTTATGTTATTCTCATGTTGAAAAAGGACTGATCCATGATACACGTATTTGTCCACATATTCTAAAATTTATGTCACGTGGTTTTACAGATATCTCAGACATGGGATGAAGATGATTAGCAATGTGGTTGAAACCTAAAGAATATATACACCTTGCAAAAATGGATGATATTTATGCCAACCTGGAATAAAACTAAGCACAACATTATCAGTAACTCTTCCTTTCAGAAAGTTGATTCTACATTCACATTAATTGTCATCCTCACAGCTCCAATTATCCCAGTAACACAATTTTACTGTGTAAGGAAAAATAAGAACAGTCTGGCTCCATGACTGTAATAACCACAGGTGCATTTTGCAGAAGTACAATGCTCTACGCATGTGGACGATTTTCTGCTTTTCTTATCTTCATGTTGTGCAACAAGTTCTTGATGTCAAAGTTTCATTGTAATGCCATAGGTGCTGGGTTCAAATCTTGTGAATGTGTTGTAAACCCACAATACTGAGAAGTAATTGCACTGAACTTTATCTTTCTATCTACCTATCAATGTTTTTTTCTTTTTTGCTTCATCCTGTGCACTGCAATTGCCATAGTACATCAATGCCAGTCACTGATACCTTTTCAGGAATGAAAGTTCACATCCAAGGGCAAAAACTGAAAAAGTTATTCTGCATATGCAAGGACTTAGCCATTAGATGAGCAAACAAGACTACCGTCTGTGTTCCCCACATAGCATATTGGACATTACTGAATACAGAATATCAGTTTGTCTGCACCACCCTGAATGTTTCCATGTGTTAATGAAGTATGTATTCAGTTACAGTGCAATAGGTATAGAGTTTGAATCCACATAATGTATATTATATGTACATAAGTGGCATAATACATGTGAGCCTTTTTAACACTTTAATGTACCCTACACCTTCTACACACACACATACAATGTATAATGTTAATAATGAAATATTTTCATGTGTTGATTGTGGGAGATAACACTGATAATATTACCTATGTGTCTCCCAGATAGGTCACCTCAATACTATTAGTGATAATACACTTATGTGTGCATGCTGTAGAATAATGGCCCATGTGCAAATGTGCAAATAAATGAGAAAACATAAGCAGCAAGGTACTAATTGAGCTGAATGTGAACAAAACAGCAAAACAGCTTGGGAAACATGTATTCACACTGCTTCAGTAATATATCTGTATAATAATCAAGTGTAACTCCTGGAATATGTTTGGGAGAACATCCCCTCATGTAAACTCTGTATGACACTTTCCTCAATATTTGCCCTCCCATAAAATAAAAATGATGTCAGTTAAAACACAAGTACATCACACACATAGACAGATTTCAGTTAAACACAGTTAAGGTAAGGGAAAAGTATTCCATTAAAAAGCATTTGTGCCTCAAATTATTACTCCAATGAAGGAACAGAGTATAGTGCAACAGTTAGAAAGTTGTCAGACATTGAACTGGTCTTGATTGGAGTAATACCATGTCATAATGCATATGTAGTATAATGATAGACATAACCAGGAACATTAGTACTTGATAGACATCATGACATATGCAACAGTACAATATATCCTGAATATTTCCCAAAATACATCAAGATGTAAGCTATGTTACGTAGGTGTATTCCCAGTTATGAATTCATTTGCAGTCCTCATCTTAAACACTTGTTGTGTCAATTCCCCTATGATGCTGCTAGTTAATACACAGAGTTCAGAGGTTCAAGCCTCATTTTGCCATGGGGATCAATTCCAAGGTGTTTTCAATCACACTTTTTTAAAAATTTTTATGTCACACCAATGCATCCTTGTAAGAACTGAAAGCACTTTATTATGCTGGAAATAGCTGGAAGAATTAGACTGAATGTCTTTATCTTGTAATTACCCTTTTAATTACCCAGGACTGTGATGAACACGTTCCATGAACCTTTATGTGTCCAGTCTTCTTGTACCTTTCAGAATAAAAGTCTGATAATGATGGCTTATTATGTAGTAGCAGTGTACAGTGGGGGTAAATGTCACCAATATCCAAATCAAATCTTACTGTCTGGAATAACAGTGCTGATAAACTGAAACAGATTCAATTATACTGTGTGTGGTTTCTGCATTCAGGATATTGTCCATAACTTCTGTGCTCAGAATAGTTTCTTTCCTCTTGAATGGCAGACTCAATCCTGCTTTCTGTATTTGGTGGACTCCAGAATGTTTGACCTCGCTTCTGTACTTGGAGTAAATGTACTGTAATGACTTTCTGTGTATCGGTATAGAATTTCTGTACTTATCTCCTGAATATCAGTAACAAACTATCTGCCCTGCACTTCTCTAAACTGACCTGACTTCTGTTTAGCAAAATCTCTCATAATGATCCCAAAATCCTGTAATTTTCCTAGACTTTCTCCATAGCTCTTTAAACTTGGTTCCCAAGACCCTCAAACTATCTAAACAAGATTTGTTGGTACTCAATGTACTGCACATTCATAGCCGGCTTTAGGCACCAGTGAACCCTGCGGTCGCTGAGGGCCCGCTGTTGCTGGAGGGCCCCAAACCACAGCAAGTTGTCTTATCTTGATATTTTGTAACATGTCTGTCAAATCAACAAAACCTAGTACAGCAATACTGTGTACTTAATAAACCAAATGGGTAATAACTCTTATTTATATTGCCTTTAAAATTCAAAGCTATCTATGGTTATAGTAACAATGTTTTATCAAGCAACAGGCTTCACAGTTTAATTAAATATTTTACGACTGACATAGCACCCCTGGCTTAGTTAAAATCTGTTAGTGGACATTCACTCGACTAAAACTAACACCATAACCAGCTTAGGTACTTGCAATTCCTGTGGCTTCAAGGGAGCCCCATTAACCATCCTTGACTGTGTAGGTGCCCCACAAAAGCTGCTGTTGGTTGGGGAAAAATGAGGAGGAAAAAATGTATTAATTTTATGAATATGCTCTTTAACCCGAATAGGTCTGTGATATGACCCTGTTAGGATAAAGCTAATAATGAACTTAAGCAAGATAAGCACTAGAGAGATCAGCAGTGACTGATACCAGTGCAAACACTTTGGATTTTAAGAAAAGTTGATGCTTCTGATCTTCAGGTATGGTTTTCCCTTTCAGGCTGTTTTTTTAATTGCTGGCAGAACACCAGATCCTACAACTTTAAACTTTGCAGAAGAATTCAGTGCAATACATATAATATCAGAATAAAGGTTTAAAATCAGAAACACATTTTAAATATCACTCTAATTCAAATAAAAAGTTAATAGTATAACACCTTTTGCATCAACATGCATTTTTTGGACAGTAAGTATGAAACTCTGATGTCTGGATTTATTGACTGTCTGTAATCCTGAATGATTTACAATCAAATCAAACTTTTTCAAAGGATAGAGCAAAATTATGAGAAAAATAAGGAAAAGTCTGTGAAAGCAGGGAGAGTGACAGGTTTGCATTATTCCTCACTGAGGTAAATAAAAATGACTTATCCCTGCTGCTGTTTGACAATTGTTAAATGGCAGTCACTGATCTGGTGTGCCAGCACCAGTGTTGCACAGTGTATTGCTGAAATAAGTACAAAACTAGTATTGCAATGGTTTATGCTTGTGTGTGCGTGTGTGTGTGTGTGTGTGTGTGTGTGTGTGTGTGTGTGTGTGTGTGTGTGTGTGTGTGTGTGTAAAATATTAGTGATTTTTATCTGTGCACACACCCAGTAATGCCAGGACAAATAGATTATTCTTCTAGGTATCAGTAAAAAAATGCAGCTAACACATAATTATATTTCAGAGGTAATGAACATAATATATCATAGAACATTCAGACACTTAGATCTTCTAATAGTCTGGGACCCATTCCCCAGACTATATAACTGGATACAGGGGGCTCCCTTAATCACCCTTGACTGTGTGGGGGCCCCACAGAAGCTGTTGCTGGTTGGGGAAAAATGAAGAGGAAAAAATGTATTCATTTTCTGATTTTGCTCTTTAAGTTGAACAGGGCTGTGATATGGCCCTGGTAGGATAAAGATGATAATGGCCCCTGCTTTCAACTGCACTCGTTCTAAAACTAGCCCTGCTCAGATGTGTATGTACAGAAAACTGCTGTAAGTTATGTGTGTATGTGGGGCAGGGGGGGTCGTGTGGTTGTTACTTTAATTTTCATCGCAGTCAAACCTTAGATGTGTGCACATGAGGTTATTATAGCTTGTGTTTGAGGTGAGGACATTGTGGTCATTGTTTTTTATTTTTATCACAGACCTCAGAGATGTACAAAGAAAGTTACTATAGCTTGTGCAGGGGCAGTGTCCTGTCTAGGAGCAACAAAGAAGAATGCATTACTGTAATCATTATTTTTTTTTCACTTTCCTCACAATCACACTTCAAGCGTGTATACAGGTAGCTGCCTTTGACAGTTTGGATTGAGGAGTGAGGAGACATACTTTGTATGCATATGTCACCAGTCACTTGAAATACATGCCTGTGGCAATTTGAACCTGATTCCAGTCTAACACCAAAGGGATACATAGGCAGGCAGTTCCCAGATAGGACCTGTGTATCCAGACAACAACTGGCTTGTTAGTTTATTGACAGTTACTATTTTGTCATATTTGAACATTAAGCCTTTGGTACAACTTATGTCTTCCTTGAAAGAAAACAAACAAAAATAAGACTGACATTCTTTTCTTAGTCCTGATTTTTATTTAGGCTACCATTGGATTAAAATGTTGAGAAAATGTTCTAAATGCATTTCAGAACATACACAACCCAATGGCTTCTGGGACTCTGGCTTTACTGAGTTATTTCCTAAATGTTGTTGCTGTACTTACTTGGTCAAGAAAGGTGTGCTGAAAGGATGCAAGGAAACAGGGCTGGCCTTAGCCGAAATGGCACCCTAGGTGAAGTAGTGCTCTGGCGCCCCTTAAGCCCCACCCACACCACACATGAAACACCCCTATTTGAGCCACACCCACTGGGTCATTCCCCAAGAAAGCCACTCCAGTCATTTCCTTAAATTATTTAAATGCTTAGGAAGAAAAAGATACATTGTAATGTAGTTAAACTGCAGCTACTTTTGCATATGTATTTTCTACTTGAAATACCAAAGTCAGATCATGGTAAAGTGGAGTCCCAGGAAGGGTAATAGACTGCCACCCCAGAGCAACTCCCAGCAGCAGCCCCCTCCTCAGCCATTCGACTGTTCCATTATTTGGTTATCTTACCAGTTACTATTTGCCTCTACAATGATTACAGATATTGAAATAAAATAGCACAAACACAGATAACCATTTGCTAAACAAACATTACAGTCTCACAATGAAAACAGACTTAGCATGAGCAGTAAACTTGTCTGCCCTTGAAACTCACATTCATTGAAATGGCAAAACTCACATTCATTGAAACGGCATGAAAACCCACATTCATAGAAATGCTTCTGGTTGGTGGAGAATTAAGTTTACCTTTGGGCTGTTTTCAAAACAGACTCCTTGCACACATTTTTTAGGGCCATGCATACATGTATTTATTCTTTAATTCACTTTCCTGATTGTATTGAATTATATTCCTTGTATAATACAGCACAGCTTGTTAGAATATGTTTTAAATTTGTAGTTTTAAACATTCTTTTAATAAGCAATGAAACAAAATGTATGAACCAATAACTACCCATTCCAGAAAATTTCAACAATAAAAGGCCTCTCAAGACTTCTATCATTACAATCCACCAATATTATTCCACATACACAATCTCTGCAGAAGTAAAATCATCTGAGTTCCACATTAAAGAAATCTATAACTAATGAAGAGGTTGCTACTGGCAAACAACTTTACATATCAATGTTATCTACAAATTCAGTGCCTGCTGCCCTTGAAAAATTAATTGCCTATATTACATTACAAATTGGAAAGTTGGTAATATTGCAGTAGGAAATGACTAACAAGTTCACAGTCACTAGGCATCTCATACAAAAGGCCATACTCAGGAGTGTAGAACCCCTATCCCCGCTTATAATGCACCAAATAATCAGCAATCGTATAGGCACTGCATATCAGCACTCCATCTACAGGGTGTGGGAGTGGAATCCACAGCCTTCTGCACCAAAGGTAATTATGCTACTAACACTGCTTTCAGATTCTACAACACAGTGTGCTATTTGATAAACAAAACACAGCTAGTTGCACACTGAAAACATTTACACTTGTTACAGTGTGTTAAATTTGTAGTTTTGAACATTTTTCCAGTAAGTAATTAAACAAAATGTATGACCCAATGACAAACCTGCCCATTTCAGAACATTTTAACCATACATGGCCCCTCAAACTTTCTTAAACGGTATCAGTCTGTAAAGACAATCTCTGCAGAAGTAAAATTCATCTGAATAATTCTACATTAAAGAGATTTGTAACTAATGAAGAGGCTGTTACTGTCAAAGAACTTTACATTTCACTGTTCCATCTACAAATTCAGTGCTTGCTGCCCTTGAAGAATTCATTGCCTACGTTGCATTAAAGAAAAAAATGGTACACTGGTAATATTGCAATAGAGAATGACTGAGAAACAGACACCTTCATAGTTACTAGGCATCTTAAACAAAGGACGGCACACTAAGGAATGCAGAACCCCTATCCCCTCTTAAAATGAAACAAATAATTGGCAACTAGGACATTACATACCATGCCTCCATACCTCTCAACCTCTTAGCACAAGAAATCTGAACAAAGCCTAAAATAATGGGGGGGGGGGCAAAGGCCTCCAAACGGGCATATTATAAATATTGCTCTTATAGACTTAGAAAGTTGCTAGAATAACAGCATTTGTCTTAGCATGCATTTTCTGAAGGAAATAAAGGCTGAAAATCAAATGTATGACATTTAGTTATTTAAATCATCACTGATTTGCCAGAAAAAAACACAAATTTTATGAGGAATAGTTCAAAAATATGAGGCAAAAGTCTGAACAGTTGAATGGTATGCTTACCTCTCAACCTCTTAGTGCAAGAAATCTGAACAAAGTCTAACATGATGTAGATGCAATGGTAGAAAAAGTAGGGATACAGTTTAAATATTGCACTTTTGTAACTTAGAAAGTTGATTTTTTGATCCTACTATTTGATAGGTTCTGTAATATCTTTTATATCCACATGAGCTACCATTAACTCAGGCAGAGAGTGCATCACCCACCAAAACCTGCCCTTAACTCAGGCAGAGAGTGCATCACCCACCAAAACCTGCCCTGCAGTGTCAGCAGTCTAGCCAACTGCACTGGGAATAGAGCTCATAGCCTTCTGGTCTTCAAGAATAAGTGTATATCATGTAGAGCCACTGCCATTGCAAACTGTATTAGGTCCCTGAAGAAGCCAATAGCCAATGCAGCTTCTTAGATGGGTGGCTGACGTCTGACAGTTCAACATAATTACACATGTACATTCTGTAGCCAAAAGCCAGATTTTATCTGCTTATTTGTATCCTGTCAAGTGGACCACTGAGCATACACCTCATAGTATCTTAATATGTTCCACTTTTGTCAGCTACATAAAATGATTCATCACATTGTTGCATCTTATCTGAGACTGCATAGAGCTAGTTATGTGTTGTGAGAGCCATTACTGGCATTGCTAGCTTTGTCTTCTTACAAGAATCTCAGCATTATTACTTCTTAAGTCATGCTGTCTTCCAGAGCAGTTGAACTTTTTTTCCTTTCTTTTGTGTGTGTGTGTGTGTGTGTGTGTGTGTGTGTGTGTGTGTGTGTGCGTGGGGGGGGGGCTACATTCTATAAGTTAATATGCAGTTTCAGGAGTCCTGGCTGCAGTTATTTTCTTCACTCAGTACATGCGTGACGTATCTTTATTTGTGGAGTATGAGCATATGTATTTCTCTGTAAGACAATGCTACCCCTTTAATGAAATTGTACACTATGGTTTACATTGTGTATTTATGGTTAAACCCAACCCTTTAAATCAATCCTTTCAACTGCTATCATGTAGGCATACTACGCATCGGGTGGGTTAATATACTTCAATATCGCCAATTAAATTCCATACACACAAACACACACACACACACACACACACACACACACACACACACACACACACACACACACACACACACACACATATTTTCTCTTGCATCCAGAAACCTAGTTTAAACTACACAAACACACATGAATCCACTTACTTACCTTCTTTTTAAATGAAATGGCCACATGCATACACACAGAATTAATCCCTCTCAAAGTGCTTGTTTAATTTCCATGCGCCACCATAAAACGTCTTTACATCAGTGTTGGTGATTGGTGAACATGAGTATGACATGCATATATTTCTCCTTAAAGGTAGTGGAAGCCTCCTCATCACACTGCAGGTATAAAAGAGGAAGGGCACTTGCTCCTCCCCTTCAACCTGCAATTCTGGCACCCTATGGTTTATTTATTCATTTTAGTTAATGTACTTTTCTTATTATGCATTCGCATAATAAGAAAAGTAAATTAATTAAAATAAATAAATGAACACAAACTGCGCCCTTTACTGTATGGTGCCCTAGGCAGTTGCCTAATTCACCTATGCCTAAGGCTGGCCGTGCAAGGAAAACTAAAGCTGAACAGCAACATAGTTTCTTTCCTTAATCAAAATTTCTGTTCAAGCCATCATTGGATAAAAAAGTTGTGTAAAAAGGAAAAAAAAAACTTTAAAATGCATTTCAAAGCATATAGAAAGTCATGGTTTCTTGAAAAAGCTGAGGAGTAAGACAAAAATGTAAGAAAGGGAAGAAAAAAGTAATGTGCATGGTATAGGGAAGCCAAGATTGGGGGGGGGCAGGGGATGACTGGAGGGTATGGCTGGTGTGTGTGTGTTGGGAGTAGCTGAAACAGTAGGCCCAGGGCACCATTTCACAAAGTCCAGACCTGTATATAACATTGCTGCAATGTATCATTGGTGCAACTAAATTCCAGTAAAGCTAGAAGCCCCTTTGTGAGATGGGCCTACATAGTATCAGGGGCGGCCCGTGCTATTGGACTGCCGGACTGCAGCCCCCTCAGAACAAAAAAAAAAATAAAAATAGAAAAAAAAATTGTTTTAAATTTTCGCGGACTTCGCTCATGCGCAGTAGTCCCGACTACTGCGCATCTATGCGCATGCTCCAGGCAGTCCCCATAGGGAAACACATGAAGACATCTGTGCACTTTTAAAGTGCACAGACTCGCTGGGATAATGCATCGGGGCCAGACTGAAACAGCAGCAGTCGGGAATGACAGAACAGTCTCGTCGGGAGGTTTGATTTCAGGGATCTCGCGGGTGTTCGGAGTATTGCGCTGGCAGGATGTACGTTAGCTGGATATTATGGAGAACGGACAGGTAAGTGTATGGTGCTTTTTACTTTTACAATGTATGGTACTTGCTGCTTTTATACTTTGTGTGTGTATGGTACTTGCTGCTTTTATACTTGTGTGTGTGTGTGTGTGTGTGTGTGTGTGTGTGTGTGTGTGTGTGTGTGTGTGTGTGTGTGTGTGTGGTAGGAAGTATTTTTAAAGTTAAGTGTTGTTAATTCCAGGAGAAGTTGAGTTTGTGAGCATAGGAATATTTGTTGTTGGATTAATTTTTTTTAATAAAAGATTTGTATTACAATTTATTTACACAGGAGATTCTTTGGATTATCTGAAGAGGATTACCTATTACCAGGATAGGTGATGAGATCTCAGAGAGAAAGTAATGTGATAGAGTGTTTGGATTATCCTGGTATATTTCAAGAACATAGTCATGAGTCTGGTGGATTTTTCAGTTGGGTTTTAAATATAGAATGGCTGCCATTGAGCCTTAGGTTTAGGGGGAGTGAGTTGTATATTCTGGAGATCTGGTTGGCATATATGACTTCACCTGCTGAATTATTCATTTTCTGTGTGCTTCATAAGGATTTGTATATGGAACTCAGACTTCTAATTGGTCTGTACAGTGTAAGGATTTTTTTTTTAGGTTGGGACATATGTTTATAGGCTAGTTTGTCTACCATAAGTAATGAGTTTATTTCAGTTGGTTAAGGTAGCTCAAACCATCTGCGTTTTTGAAGGACTACCCAATGATGTGACTAATAGGGAAGGCTGCATATGACTTGTACTGTAGCATTGCAGTAGTTTTGTAGTCACATTGCAGTGCAGATTAATGAATACTGGTGGGACATAAAATAATGTTGGAAATAGGTAGTCAGTGACTGTAGTTTTTCTGTGTCAAAGGTTTCTGGTATGTCTTTTTTAATACTTCTTGTATGTGTTAATTAAATTTTAGGTTATCACCAGAAATGGTTCTAATTAGTTTACAGTGAGTAACTCATTCAATTTCAGGGTTGGTTAGGGTAGTAACAATTAGGTCTGGTTTGGTATCATTATGCAAGTTTGGTCTGAAGAGGAGTAATTTGATTTTTAGGGGATTTAGCAGGAGCTGGGAGTTACTAAGCCAGGAGTCAGAGGAGAAGATTGATTCTTGGGTCTTTGCAATGAGTTAAATTACTCTGCAGAATAGATGAGCGTTGGCCCATCTGCATGTTGTAGCAGCATGGCATAATTAGATGCTGCTTGAAGGTCAGTGATGAAAATTTTGAAATGCAAAGATGCTACGGTCATCCCTGTGTATCCCTGTCGCAAGTGAAAGAAAGACAGAGAGCTTGAACTCCCACTGCAATGCTTGGTGTCTGTTAGAAAGATAGCTACTGAACCAATGTAGATCTGATTTTGATATGCATATGAGATTTAGTTTTTGAAGGATTATGTTGTGTAAGACAGCTCTGAATGCTTTTGTGAGATCTAAGAAGAGATTAGAAAGTATTTTACCATTGTTTCTTTTGAGACTGACAGTATTTAAGAAACCCAGACGTGTGGTTGCAGTGCTGTGATTGGGTCTGAAGTTGTGCTGTGTATTGAAGATAATGTCTTTCTTTAGGTGAAAGTGTAGCCGATGGTTATGAGCCAATTTCTCAAGGATTTTTGAGAGTGATGGAACAATGGCAATTTAGCAATAGTTGATCCTTCAGATTTATCCATTTTAAGTTGTGGAAGAATGGAAGATTGTTTCCATATGGCCAGAACATACTGTTCCAGGACTGAGCATTAGAGTAGAATAGAATCTGGGTAGGCAATGGATTCCGCCTAAATCTTAAGCTACCCTGCTTAAAGTTTTTCTGCAGACAGAGATGTGGTTTTTCATTTCTGGTGCTATTTTTTATTGCATCAATGGGATTGACTCTAGGTTAAAACTGGCATTAGGATGAGTAGTTTGCAAGATGTTTATTATTTGATGTCATTATTATTTGTGAAATTGGTGGTGGTATGGATATAGTGAGTACTGAAGTTAGTGGCAATAGTTTCAGAGGGGATTCTAGGGGAAGAATTTGGTTATTAAGCCCTACATGGGTGAAGCAATGTGTCCATTAATTTCTTTAAGAATTTTGGGTTGTTTGGACTTGCATTTTGCAGCATAAGGAAGTATTTTTTTTGTTTTCAGTTTCTTTATTTTTAGTAAGACTTCAAAGATTTCAAAGCTGTTTGAAGGCTTGCTGCTTCTGCTGTGTTTTATTTTTTAACTGTCTTCACCATGTTTTATATCTATTACATCAGTTCTTTGGTCGTATGTTTAAGTCATAGGGCGGGATTTACTTCCACGTATTTTCTTTTTACAAGAGCCATTTAGTTTAGAATAATAAGAACTGTTTGGTTAAATTGTCCTATTGTTTCATCAAATGGAAGATATTTAAGGGGAATTCGAAATTACATAAGGTAAGGCAGCTAGAAAAGTATATTTCTCAAATTTTATTGCATTGTGTACATAGTTAAAGGGGTGCTGGTTTAGGATGGATAAGAGGTGCACATTGGCAAAGGTAAGAGGTGACCACTAATGGTGCCAAGAAGAGTTTCAGCTGGTGTAATTTTAGTGGGATCAGATGTTAGTATCCAGTCTAAATTGGTTGTCTTAATATTAATTTTGATAATGGGATTGGCTTAAGCACTCCATAGGTTTATGGAGTGCTGAGCCATAGCTGTAATGTTTGAGTTCCAGATTATTTTGAAATCTTGCATGTTTATAGTTTCTTAGGGATATTTTTTGCTTATCCAGGAGAATACCATGGAGGAAAGTATATGGAAATGAGGTAGATGTTTTCATGTGCATTTATTTTAAGGGAGCTGATTAGCAGTTAAGCTTTATTAAATTGAAGGAAGGCTGTACAGTGGCTTTTCATCTGTTCGATTTTGCAGAATGGTCTGGTTTCTGCCATATTTTTGTACTGTTGATTTATGCTTATTACTCAAAGTGCCTGTTGCTCTGTGTTTTAAGTAGCAATGCTTTAATGACCATGAAGTAAGCTTGTCTGAGATCATAACGTGCAAGTAAGCTTTAATAAGCATACTGTTAAAGAATTGCCAACATTGAAGCCTTTCTGTTGTTGCCATGCAGAGAATACTTAACTAGATAATGTATAAACATTGGATATTGAAATGCATATGACAGTATTTGTAGTAAAGGACAGGATTACATTATTTTAAGAAGCTCATTACAGTTGTTGGAGACTTCTAGTGATCTCTGAGGGCTTTACCAGTAAACTAAACAGAATGCCATTCATGTGTGGTCCATAACCTGTACAGTAATAATTTAAGCAATGTATCTTGAGCTTGTTTCTTGTTTGCTTTTCATTTTTACTTTGATCATGTTTTCCCCATGAAACAAGTAGATAGTTGTCAGGCAGCAGGTCTGTTTTGGATAAGAAACATTTTTACAAGAGGGGGTATCACAGAGATTGCTACTTTCAGCATGTTACTTGGTGCTTTAATAAAGCTGAATATAAATTATAATTAGAACTGCAGTGCAAGGTGCTTTTAATAAAGCTGAATATAAATTATAATTAGAACTGCAGTGCAAGGAGAAGTAGTTTGAGTTGAGTGCTGCTTGTTTTTCTTATACTTGATTTTGACTGGCATTCCCGTAATGTATTTAAAAAGTAATTCATTTTTTCACGCCTCATAACATTTTTGTTTCCATCTAGATATTAAGTAAGCTGTCATGCAGCCAATGCATTTAAATATTTTTATTCTTTTACACTTCATTTGTCTTGATTGGACTCTCATAATGAGGGTTTGGCACCCAGGGCAGCATATTTAATTAGTTAGTTTTTGTGGTTTTGAGCATAGCTCCTCCCCTTTCTAGTTGGCCGCACCTCTTCCTATTGACCCCACCCATTCAGCTATCCCCTGCAGCCCCCCTTTGATTTGAAGTCACCAGCCGCCACTGCATAGTATGCTACATAGGCCTTTTATAATGTAAGAGCACTGTAGCAACAGGTCAGTCTGCGATTGCTTCTCCTAAAAATTTGCAGCATGAATTAAGAGGTTGCTTAGGAGGAGTAGCAGTGACAGGGTGATATGTAGACTGGAAATGACTAGGGGCCCCCAACTTGACATCTGCTGGGGGCCCCCAGAATGCTAACACTGGACCTGTGCACATTCTGTTCTTTACCAGTATTTAAGACTGAAGGTTATTTCTCTTGAGCTCATCTATATCTTTCACTGAAACGTTCCTTTCATTGAAAGTGTAATTGAAACTGCAAGTAATGTAAAATGAAAATGTAGGCCTGCTTTAACATGGCTACATACCTCTCAACTGTCCAGATTTCCACAGAAAGTCCAGATTGTTGCCTCATATTTTTGGTCTCTTCCTCATAAAATTTGTGGTTTTCTTTTCTGGCAAATCATTGAGATGATCTGAGGATTGAAGTCACCAAATAATTACATACATTTGAGTTTCAGACTTTAGATCCTTCAGAAAATATATGCTAAAACAGAGCCTGTTACTCAAGCAACTTTCTAACTTTATAAGAGCAACATTTTAAATCTGTCCCTATTTTTGGGCCTTTTATTTATTTAACATTTATTAACTGCGTAAGTCTGACTTGGAACAAAGCTCATTTTCAGTGGAGGCAGGGGAGAAATGCTCCAGACACATGTCTTTGTAAGATGGAAGGAAACTGGAGCACCCAGAGGGAACCCACACAAACACAGGGACGACATGCAGACTCTGCACAGAAGGCACATCAGCCAAGAATCAAACCAGAGAACTTCCTGCCGTGAGGCAACAACGCTACCACTGCACCACTTTGCCATCCTTTGGTGTCCTCCCACCTTGTTGCCATCATCTTCCTTTTTGTCTTGTATGTTCCATACATCTGTATCTGCCACGTAACCTACCCTACATACCCACCCATGTCACTCCTAAATACCTTCCCCAACATCCCTCTATGTTTAAAAAAAATAAAATAAAAAGGAAACTTGTCCCACTGAAAAGCATGCCCCATACATAACTCTTCACTATGCCTATATTTGTATATTACACACCTGATTTGGTCAGATCAGCATACAACATTATTAAGTTGTTGACACATCATTTATAATGAGATTATCCACATTTTTTAAAATTCTTTGCAATATACCATCTTACCTTGTGAAAAGGTGGATAGATATGACCTTTTCCCAGCATGTTCTGCTCATTCCTTAATTACTCCCCAGTGTCCTACCCTCTGCTTGATCCCCATTTTCACCACTACCCTTTGAACTCCATTACACATATCTGCCTCATTAACACTTACGTGACATCTAGCGTTACACCTCTAGCAAGCAACACACATCCTTAAATTCCGGAACATTTTCTGAAAAATAAACTTAAAAGCCTAAGGTAAGTAAATATGAATATTTTGTGGAGAATGAAAGCTATTAAAACTGTAAAAATAGCAATATTATCAGTATGAAGTGTTCTTTACAGTGATAGTAGTCAGTGCATTCATAGTCTTTCCTTAAATGCAATAATATATTATTAATTCACACAAACCCAGAATTATATTTTTTGCTAAACATTCATAAAGAAACTTATCATATCTTGGAATATGTACAACACAGACATATTTTGTTATGGTTAACTGAACATAAACTTTCACATCAGCAAAAAATTTGTCTAAGAGTGCATGTTTATTAGATAGTTACAGAAATATGAAAACATATGCTTAATTGTGTAATTAGCAATATAAATAACACTGAATAGCTCTTAAGATGTTCAACTTTAAGTGCAAATATCCAAAACTGTTTTCTTCAACAGCATTTAAGGTTTCACCTGATGCCACATAGCAGTTTCTATGGCACTTTGTTTTTGAAATAGTAAGTAAAGGTAGAAAATAATTCACACCTCTCAACTGTACAGATTTTCACAGAATGTCCAGATTTTTCGCCTCATATTTTTGGTCCACTTTTCATAAAATTGTGGTTTTCTGGCAAATTACTGGCAAATCATTATCGATTTAAGTTAGAAAATAATTGTAATAAATAAATCTGTTATTCTGTACTTCTGTTACGTAATAAATAAATCTGTTATTCTATCAACTTTCTAAGCTTGTAAGACTAATATTTAAAAATGTCCCTATTTTTGTGCCTTTGTCCCACTTTTATGTATGGCTTTGTCCAGATTCCTTGCTCTAAGAGGTTGAGAGGTATGGTGGAAATGTTGGTCATTTTCATAATTATTAGCAAACAACTAGCAATATCTCAAATACAACGTGATACAAATGGACATTGACAATGAATTTTCCTGTCTCTCACCATGATATTTCACACCATACCCCCTCAACAGCATGTAGGTCTCTCAGTTATGAAATTATGATTTTAAATATGAAAATAAGAATAATTAGTGGCAAACAGTGATTAATGTCTCCACTGCAGATCATTCTAGATTAGCAATCTTAATGTCATTTTGTTAATAAATCCTTCCCCTTTCTAATATTATGTACTATTAACTGGTAAGTCAATTAGTTAAAGAATCCATATCCAAAAAGATCTGGACACCATAAGGAGCTATGGGTGTTAATTAGAAGTATACAAAAAGGTGCTATAGGCATAAATGAATTAATCTGATAAACAAAATAGATTCACACACCACACACATGGCAAGAAATCAGCCGATAAACAGAAATCCATATTTATGTCCTCAGCATTTTCTCCAAGTTTGGCACTGAGCAGCAATGCCTACTGTTATTTGCTCATCCTGCAGCGAAAACTCAAAAAATAATTCTGCATACACCTAAGCTTGGCAGCAGTGCACTTCTGTAAGGCATTTTGACTGACTGAAAGTAATGTATGTGACCTCTGTTACTTGTATATGCTTTATTGGCTGAATGTGTACTTGATATGAGGAGTCTATTCCAATGCACTCTCTGCATTGCTGTATGTAACCAAGAGTGAGATTGTCTCACATTTTCTTTCCCAGTGTCACTCTGTCTTCCATTGAACTTGCGCACTTACAAATGTATTTGCAGACTGGCATTAATGAGTGCAGTAGTAATTTGCATGCATGACTTGTCATTATCCTGCACATTGCAGGCACCTAACAGCAAAGTTTTTTACTGATGCACACATAAACACAAGAATTAATGACAATGATGAATAATGGGGTGATCTGTAGAAGAACAATCAGGAATGCGTGGGTGACTGTCCACTGTGTGACAATTGTCACTATCATCAAAAAACATCTTTCTTCGGTCAATCTAACAGAAACTTTGTGGCTTTGTGATTGCTGTTCTGCACAATTACTTCATGTATGACTTGTAAAATACATGCCATTTGAATGCTCTTCAAGACTTTACCTATGACAGTATTCCTGTGGAGCACATCAGTTAGTCTGCCATGTCTTCCATTTCAGTAATGTGTACTCACATCACTGTTACACAGAAAGCAATAAAAGTAATATTATAAGGAGACAAATTATTATTATTACTAGAACAGGCTCAAAGGTTTAATGTACTCCAGATGGGATGTTTCACTTATTAGTACGTTATGCACATTGTCAAGCCATTCATACATGTGCCACTCTTCCTTCAACTATGTGCCTTCTGACAGTGTTAATATGATATCTTCTATAAGCAAAATGAGCCGCTCAAACCACCACGGCAAAGGAAAAAAAAAACAATATAAAAATAAAGAAAAGCACAACTTAAATAAATAAGTAAAACAATACTTTAATAAACAGGAGAAAAAATGGCGAGCGCTTTCACGGTAATAACAGACTGCTTCATCAGACCATTAAAACAATAAAACAAAAGGACCACATATAACCAATCAATGTGAAGCTAAGCAATCACATGATTAAGACTCATTCAGAAAAACTAACCTCATTCATAAAAAATCATCCAATAAGGTCAGTGCCTTAAACCACGTGCCTTCAAGACTGGCTTAATGGGTACAGTTTCATTCAAGCTGGCAGGCTTATCAGCTTGAAAATAAATGATCTATTTTAATTCTGATTGTTCAGTTCTGTTTTTCAGATCATCTCCTCTCATATATTCATAAACCACTTCTAAGACAAAAAGCTTAACATGAGCCAGACCAGCATCATGTATATGCTTTGCTAAAGCATTAGTTAATCTATTATTGCGGATATCATATAAGTGCTCAAGAAGCCTGTCTTTAAACACACAATTGGTCTAACTGATGTAAAAACCATCACAAACACAACACTGGGCATAATAGATAACATTTTTCGATCTACAATCAGCATAAAAAGTTAAAGTTAATAATTGAAGAGACGCGTGGATGTTTAAAAGTACTCCACACATATGTGCAGCCTGTTCTTACATATGTGTAAAGAGTACTTTTAAACATACAAGTGTCTCTTTGATTATTAACTTTAATTTGTATGCTGATTGTAGATCAAAAAATGTTATCTATTATGCCCAGTGTTGTGCCTGTGATGGTTCTTACATTGGTAAGACTAATTGTGTCTTTAAAAACAGGATTCTTGAGCACTTATGTGATATCCACAATAATTGATTAACTAATGCTTTAGTGAAGCATATACATGCTGTTGGACTGGCTCATGCTTTTAAGTTTTTTGTCTTAGAAGTGCTTTATGAATATATGAGAGGAGGTAATCTGAAAAATAGAACTGAATGATCAGAATTAAAATGGATAATTTATTTTCAAGAGGATAAGCCTCCAGGCTTGAATAAAACTTTATCCATTAAACCAATGTTGAAGGCACATGGTTTAAGGCACTGACCTGACTGAATGATTTTTTTATGAGTGAGGTTACTTTTTCTGAACGAGTTTTAGTCATAGGTTCATAGGTTGGTGCTAGGCTATCGGTCCTAGGGTCTATACAAGCCTAGCCATAACAATTCCCTGGCTATTTCTTCCCACAGTATTTACTTCTCTGTAATTGGTTAGCTGCACAATTGATTATTGCTAAAGTTTTATATGTGGTTCTTTTGTTTTATTGTTTTAATGGTCTGATGAAGTGGTCTGTTATGACTGTGAAACCACTTGCTGGTTCTTTTTTTTTTTGTTTATTAAAGTATTGTTTTTATTAATTAATTAATTAATTTAAGTAGAGATTTTCATTAATTTTTATATCTTTTTTTCCTTTGCCGTGGTGGTTTGAGAGGCTCATTTTGCTGATTATTTTTACTTTTGGGTTACTGCTCGACTTTACCTGCCTGCTGGATTTTGTTTGTTCTTAATACGACTTCTTCTGTTGCATCAGCAGTTAGTGCACAGGTTTAGGGGGTGTAGAGTGAGGTAAATAGGTGTTTGAATCCAGCTTTGTGTACCTAGTATGAGTGTGTAAGAGATGACAAGTGGTTACAGGCAGGGCTGGCTTACTCAACAGATTTTATGTGTGCACTTCAACTTAGTGGTAACATTTGCACAGGCAGAGTGTTTTTATTCTATTAAGGGAGGTTGTATGCATTCAAACACTCTGAATAAGTTATCCCTTCAACTGTGTGCTTTCTGGCAATATTTATATGACCTATTGTGTGGCATCAGCAGTAAGTGTAGAAATGTATCGTGAGATAGGCAGGTGTTCAAATCTAGAAGTGTGTTAACTAGTGTGAGTGTATAAGTTACTGGTAACAAGCAAGATTTAACAGAGGTGAGGAGGACAGTTCAGCTTAGTGACAACATTTACACTGTATAGGGTTTTGATCCCTAAAGTGTTGAACTCCCTTTTGATAGGAGCCACTTACATTCCAACACCCTGCTGAAGTTATCCCATCAACTGTGTGCTTTCTAAAACTGTGATATGACATATTTTGTGGCATCAGCAGTTAGCGTAAAAAGCAGGAGAATGTAGATTGAGGTAGGCAGATGTTCAAATCCAGCAGTGTGCAACTAGTATGAATGTATAAGTTACTGATAACAGACAGGACTGGCTTAATCAACAGATGTGAGGTGGACAGTTCAACTTAATGGTAGCATTTACACAAATGCAGGCTTTTGATCCAAAACATGTGCTCCATTTTTTGGAGAGGAGAGGTACATGTTTACCAACACTTTGTTCAAGTTATCCCTTCAACTGTTTTCTATCTAACCAGTATAATATGACTTCTTCTGGGGCATCAGTAGTTAGTACATGGTTATTGAGAATGAAGAGTGAAGTAGGCAGGTGTTCAATTCTAGTAACATGTACCTAGTATGAGTGTGTAAGAAAATAGTAAGAGGAAGGACTGGCTTACACAACAGTTGTGATAGATGCAATTCTACTTTGGGTAACACCTACACAGGTACAGGAATTTTACTCCTCAACTGCTGCACTCCATTTTAAGGAAGAGCATATATATTCCAACATCCTGCTCAAGTTGACACTTCATGTGTGTGTTTTCTTGCACCTGTAATTTGACTTTGTCTGTGACATCAGTAGTTAGTACACAAGTCAAGAGACTGTACATTTAAGTGAACAGTTGTTTGAATCCAGCATGTGCAGCTTGTGTGAGTGTGTACAGTAACAAGTAAGAAAGTCTTATTCAATGTATGTGATGTATACAATTTAATGTAATAGTAATGTTTTCACAAGTGGAGAATTTTGATCCCTAAGGTGATACAATATGTATTACAAAACCCTGCTCTTGTTATCTCTTTAACTGTGTGCCTTTTGACACCTGTGGTATAATTTATTCTGAGGTGTCAGCAACTAGGGCACAGGACTGCAGACAGTAAGTTGCATAAGCAGGTGTTCACAGCCAGCAGTGTGAGTGTCTACCTTGTCTGAGTATGTAAAAAGACAGACAGACATTGGTGACATGCTGTAATTGTTTACTCAACAGAGTGTGTGTGTGTGTGTGTGTGTGTGTGTGTGTGTGTGTGTGTGTGTGTGTGTGAGACTTTGATGTCCATTTTGTATCTTCCATTGCACATTTAGCACAAAGCATTATCATTATGGAGAGGTGGAAAATACTACTTCTCATTTCTCAGCCTCTGGAAAAACTGCTGATTATTTGCCTTTGATTGCAAGGCTCTTTTCATTGTCAAGACTCCTTCGATTGTCATGCTGTCAAAGTTACAGCCAATGTGATGAGGACAACAAAAATGATAACAGGCCTATGTAGAAATGCATTGTGTCAACAGATCACTGAAACCCTAATGTAATGTCCAACTCTCTGTGAGGTGTGCTGAGCATTATGATCCAACAATTACTATTGTCAGTTGCACAATGCTCAATTCCTTAGCCAGTTTCCAATAATGTTGTCACACATACCCTTCAAATGTATGTTTTTATTTGGAGTTGCAGTCACTGAGTTATCTTTTCTATGTCTCACCATACATGCTACTGCCACAACTGTTATTGCATCCTCTTTTTAACTCATAGGAGCAATATGTAAGAGATTTCCCTAAGTTTATGCATTTGCCCATACAATTATATGTGTGTTTGTCCAGTATTCCTGCAATGACAGAGGTAATTCAGAAACTTAAATGACTATATTGTCCTACAGGTGTTTTTCATGATGAACATTTGTGAATCATATTGACAATAACCTTGTACACATCCATGATTTTACTCACAAAACTATATACCAATATAAGCCTTCATTGTCTATTTGTTGCCAAGCTTTCCTTTGCTCATCACTCCTGATTTACTTATCTGATGATGTTGATTGCAGTCACACTCAGTTCTGCCTCTTTGGTTTGCTGTGCATACATGTTTGGGTACATATTGCGCACACACATAAGGTTGTGTACTTGATTAGCATGACATGGCCATGAGTATCTGTCATGGGCTAAAGAAGAGGCTCCTCATCATGCTGTGTATTTTGCCTTCTTGCATATTTGATTAGCAATGCTGCTTATTGCATTAAAATGATCGATCATGTTAGTTTCTGCACTATGTGTATATAGTGTTAATGAATTTGGGGTATAACTGTTTTTATTCTTTTATTTTATTTTTCATTGTGGATTTGCTCCATTGAACCAAGGATCCTTAATGGAAATTACCAATGTAGGAAAGTTTGTAGTAAAAATCTATGGACATTTCTAAGTTGCTAGTCACCCTAGGCCTGTTTCATGGAGGGGAGAGGAGACTAAATAATGACAAACCTTAGTGGAAAATGGGAAGACTGATAAATTTAATGCATGAAACATGGAAACCAAATTCAGACATTAGACACTGGAGCTGGTATGTATATGCACTAACCACTACATGACCATGTTGTCCAGCAGTGCATAGCTGTGGACTCTGCACTGATGGAACACAAGAAAAGCAGAAAAAAATTAACCCTTGGCGTTCTAGAGTCTGATAATACCTCACCTTTCAGATGTCTCTCTAGAAGAATAATATATACAGGGAGTACTGGTAGCTGAGCTGGAAGCTGAGTGAGTTGAGGAAGGTGGTACAACACAAATATTAAACCAAAAATTAACTTCCTGCCCGTACGACAACTGCACGGCTCCAGTACTCAGCTGTAATCAATTAAAAAAACAGCCTTCAGACAATGGCAAACTGTGATGCTTTATTAGGTTCCTACAAAGCACACAGTAATAGACCAGTTTCGGCTCCAATACACTTTAGCCTTTTTCGGTGTTTAAGGTAATACTAAAAATTAATGCCTTAAATACCATACTCATAAATGAATGTTAAACAACCATTGGTTCCTTACAAATGTTCATTCAATCCAGGTGAGAATAATGCACGTAATTTGATTATCCATTTCCTTTCTTTTGAGTCCAAAAGGCTATGCCATCCGGCTTTATTAGCCCTGTTTCCCATGATTTTATCAATAACTGTAAATCTAAATGCAGCATTGGGGTGTTTAGTAGTATGCTTATATAATGCATTACTAAGTTTTTTGTTTCTAATCCCACTTAGATGTTCTGAAATATGAATCCTGAGGGGTCTGGACATCTGTCCAACATAGGAGGCATGGCAAGTACAGGTTGCTAAATAGATAAGCCAGTCTGTCCTACAGTTCACAAAAAACGGAATATTAAAGCCATCACTCATATTACTACTGGAAAAATCCCTTGTTTTAACAACCTTACAGTGGATACAGTGACCACAAGGTCCACAACCTGCTAATAAGTCACCAGTTATTGCCTTTTGACTAGAGTCAACCAAACCCTTATTAATATGCTTATAGTGACTCAACTGGGACCCAATATTCCTCTCCCTAAGAAATGAAAACAAGCATCTGTCCTCCAGTATAGTAGAAAAGTAATCATCTGCCTGTAGTATATTCCAATGTCTCTAAACAATATTAAGCAAAACGTCCGTATTCCTGCCATAAGTGGTCACAAAATGGATGACTGGATGATGGTTAGTCTGTTTCTGTTTATATTGTAAAGTATCATGCCTGACCAATAAAGAAACAGTATTGCTAGCACTCAAGATGTGGCCCATTGAGTAACCCTTATCTCTGAATCTAGAAACGAGATCATCCCTATAATGTACATAACTATCAGGCTTGGAACAGATTAATTTCATTCTAAGAAATTGGGACTTGGGTATATTCTTGCAGATATGCGGTGGATGAAAGCTTGAGACATGAAGAACGGAGTTGTATTTAGGGTATTTCCTATATACCTGTATTTCTAAGGTATGGTCATCATTCCGAGTGATCAGTACATCCAAAAAAGTGATCCTATGGGAATGATAACTGGCTGTGAATTGAATACCCCACTTGTTCTCATTTAGATAACTTACACATTCTCTCAGATACATCTCATCCGATCTCCATACCATCCAGCAATCATCCAAAAACTCCTCCAGATATTAATTTCATTTAGATATAAATTATGTGATGTATCATAAATTATAAACTCCTCAATGTAAGCCATGAATAGATCTGCATAAATGGGGGCAAATGATGCCCCCTTGGCTGTCCCTTTGATTTGCCAAAAACATTTATCACAATAAAGAAAAACATTCTTAGTTAATATATGTTCAGCAATCCCAATAAGAGTATTCAATCCTGGGGGGTAAAGTTCTGATCTGTTTAGCCAATATTCCAAGGCATCCAGACCCGCTCAATATGGTTTATTTGTGCATAGGGCCGAAATGTCCAGGGTGCACAATAACCATCCAGGTTCCAATTGTGTATCAGCAATAATTTGGAGAAATTTAGTGGTGTCACAAAGTCTGGAACGTACCCACTTGAGTAAAGGTTGTAACCGTAGAGTTAAACATTGGATAGTGGTTCCATGATGGAACTCCTTCCTGAAACAATAGGTCTACCTGGTGGGTAATTCAGGTCTTTATGTATCTTGGGGAGGAAATATATGTATATTTTGAGTTATAGGATCTGTGACCGTTAACTGATGTAATTCATGGTCCAAAATAATACCTTCCTTCCTAGCTAAGGCCAAAAATTAATCAATTTATTTTTTAAATCTAAGAGTGGGATCTAGAGGTATGTTCATATAGTAGTGTCTATCCCCCAGTTGTCTCATGGCCTCATCATTATACTGTTTCCAGTTCATGACCACCACTGCACCCCCCCCCCTTATCTGCAGGTAGAATTGCCAAGTCAAGTCCTTATTGTCAACCAATTCTCGTAATGCCGCTTGTTCAGTCTTTGATTGATTATTAGTTTTACATGTATATTCTCTAGAATTGTAATGTAAATCCTTCAAAACAGAAGTTTGGAACATAAGAAGTTTGGGATGCATGGGTGGTGTAAATTTAGACCTGTGATACTGAAACCTGTCATCACAAAACTTACTGTCAGAATCCTTAAAAAACATTCTTAAATTGAGCAATCTACAAAAGGCCGTAACATCTTGAGCAAGCCTGTCTTCTGAGACAAAAAAATACAGGAATGAAATTTAATCCCTTGTTAAGTATCTTTATTTATATATCAGACAATGATACATTTGAGATATTTAGAACATTATTCTGGATGGTTATTTCCAAGTCATTAATTCCAATATGACATCCATATTTCCCATTTTTTGTGTGTTTCCTACCCCCCCCGACCTGCCACTGTCTAAAGGGGTGGCTTTTTTAGTTACAGATGAGTCCCCATAATGCTGCATATCGAGGTCAGTTGCAAATGATGATTCATCACCAGAGGTCTCATAATTAGAACTGGAATTTGTATTTCTTTTCAAAATAGATCTAGGTCTCTTTTGTTTACCTCCTTTTCTCATTTTCTTTTTTCATTTCTATTAATGAACTTATTTTTATTAATAGCCTTCCTACTGATAACCTTGTAGTTTTGAGCATTTTCCTTTCCTTCCAGACATTATGCCCACTGATTTACTGATAATAATTCAGAATATTTTCAGTTTTGTAGTACATCCTGACCACATATTCAGTGTTATTAAATGTTATCATAAGATCAGAATAAGATCACTCAGAAGATACTCTGGCAGTCACAACTAGTTGAAACACATCAGTAACATTTATTCTAATAGTGCAGATCAAAATAATTTTTCCCCTGAGGGTAGTCTGCCCTGCACTTCCCTACCTCCCAACCTATATATACTACATCTACAGTCGCACAATATTAGAAATGGGAAAAATATCCCAAAATAATGCAGTGTAATTTTGACATTCCCTGTTTCTTTCAGCATGAGTGAGGAAACACAGATCAGCTCTCCACAGGCCCTGCAGTACTGTTATAAGTTTCCTTCTTGGTTTGTTCATCACTCTCTATTCAGTACCTCCAAAATTAAATGTCAGAATTTAATAATACCTCTGTCTTGCTCCATGCCATTCCATTCATAAGCCCTTTTTCCATTCTTGCACATGGGGCTGAGGTGTCACTTCAACAGTGACAATCATCTAGTGCCAAGGTTTATACTGCCAAATAGCTAGCCCTGCCACTGTAGTTCTTCCAAACCAAATACACTCACATGCACACTCACACCAATGGCCAATTTAGAGTGTCCAATCCATCTACCACATGTCTTTGAATGTGGGAGGAAACTGGAGTACCCAGAGGAAACCCAGGCAAACACAGGAAGGACATGCAGACACCCCACATAAGACAGCCCAACTGAAAATCAAACCAGGGCACTATGAATATTCAAGTATCTTTTCCCTTTTGCAGCTAAATTATGGTGATCTGGATGGTAATATAGATGCATAAATATCATTGCCTGACTGTGCTGTTACTGTGTTTTGTTCTACTGTTGTGTTATACTGTGTTGTACTGTATTATTTCCTATCAAGCACATATTCCCTTTAATCCTGTGTAAAAGGTCCTGATGTTTCACAGCTTATTACTTAGTTCTGGTTCCTCTAGTTTTGATGATATACTGACAATATCAACCACTATCATCAGGACACTACAAGATCTGCCCAAATGTTATCTTTCTACTCTTTCAATCACTAATCTGTACCATTATGTCAACCACATGTAAGATTTCTTCCTAATTCAACACAAGAAAATGGGTGTTCAAAACATTTTAAAATAAACAAGCAATAGAATAAAACTAAAGGGAGCAAAGACACTAAATATACAGAACCAACTGATATTGCCAACATCCTGGCAGATAGGTTCAGTGCTAACTTTACCCCTCTCTCACCCCCTAAAGGGCCCATCTCTATACCGGAAGAATGCAAAGTTCCTGTAATCACGGCTGCACAGGTAAAAACCACACTCTCCAAAACCAAGAATACAGCATCCATGGGAACTGACAACATCCCAGGCTGCATTCTGCATGAACTACAGAATGAACTGGCACTTCACCTAAGTACCATGTTCAATCATAGTATCACCTCAGGCTTTGTGCCCACTGAATGGCACACAGCAACAGTTATCACATTCCACAAAGGGGGAGCCACCACAGACCCCAGGAACTACTGCCTCATTAGCCTGATGAGCCTGGTCTACAAGACTATGGAACATATCATCATGGAACTTATAAACAATGACATTAGTAATCTCCAAACTCTGAACCCCACCCAGTTCGGGTTTATAAAAGGCAGATCATGTCTCCTAAACCTGATAGACTTCTTTGAAGTGGTCACCAAAGCTGCAGATTAGGGTAAGGTGGTTCACACAGCCTATCTAGATCTCGCCAAGGCTTTCAACACCATCCCCCACTCTGGAATTATAGATAAACTCACTAAACTAGGTATAAATCCCTAAGTCACAAGATGGGTTGCCAACTGGCTCACTGACAAAACCCACACTGTGAAAGTAGCAGACTCTAAATCCGACTTCAGACCAGTGACAAGTGAACTGGCAATGTTACAACTGCCTCATGTGCACAGACAACCCTCTCCTCCTCCCAACAAATTCCAACACATGTGAGAGATGCAACCATATAGCCAAACTGGAGGCTAAGCTCTCTCAACTCAGTACTGGCATAACCAGTCAGGAGGAGAAGGAAACCACACTCACTACAATTCCAGTCTCACACAGACCTACCACGACAGCAAACCAAATGCATAAACACACAAAAACATACTCGTAGGCTCTAAATAAAAATCTGCCTAAGCAGCAGAGACCTCCAAAGCAGACACCCAAGCAACCGCTACCCCAAAACAAAACATGTGCAACACATAGCTCACAAAGCCAGTGTGCAGAACAATCACAGCCCTTAAGGCTAAACAACACAACTGATACACTTGTAATAGGTGACTCTATCATCAGGCACACTGACGTCCCGCTCACCAGGCTGAACAAGGAGAAGGTCACGGTGAGCTGCCTGTCGGGCGTTAGGATCCGCCATATAACACAAGCACTCAGGTCACTCCAAGGCAAGTAAAAATATGACTCAGTCATTGTCCATGCTGGTGTGAATGACCTGAGACGTACCTCCCTGGACTACATGAAAAGAGACATAGAGGAGCTCTCTGAGCATGTAGCCCAGGCTGGTATGACCCTGACCTTGAGTAGCATCTTACCCTCACAAAGAATGATGCCACAATATGAAGACAAGATGATCAATTTCAACAATTGGCTTAAGTATTGGTGTCATTCAAAGGGGATCCAATGCCTGTCAGCCTGGGATGACATGCTCGACAAGCCACGATGCTTCGCTAGGGACGGCTTGCACTTGTCACCCCTGGGCTTTCGGATATTGGCAAAGGCTCTTGCCACCCCCATAGTGCCTTTTTTAGGCAAGGCTCAAAAGACAAACCCACTTCCATAGGTATCACAAGGGCTAAGAAACTAAGAGTAATGCTACTCAATGCCAGAAGTCTAAACCTCAAGATGCACGCACTCGAAACTCTCCTTAGCATGGAGAACATCGATATCTGTGCAGTAACAGAAACCTGGCTCAAGGTTCCCGAGAGCACCCCAGCACTACCAGGTTATACCTCATACCATGCTTTTCGGCCCCAAAACTTGGACCGAACCACAAAAGGAGGGGGAGTATCAATATTCTTCAAAGATACCCACACATCCAGGTTGGTGGCAGAGCACGAAGCATCAGAGACTATCCATGTGCAACTAACAGTGGGTAAAATGGCCTTCCAGTTTATAGCCTGCTACAGACCACCCTCCCAAACCCAGGAACCCCACTCAGCCTTCCTGAGAACACTGGAAAATATGAAGGTCTCTCCAAACACCATTATATTGGGCAACTTCAACTACCCAAACATAAACTGGGAGCATTACTCTAGCTCCAACACCCCAGCCCAAAGGTTCCTAGAATTTATAAACTCAAATGCTATGCAACAACTTGTTACCACTCCCACAAGAGGGGAAAACATACTGGACCTGATCATCACCAACATGGGGGCTCTATGCTCCAGACCAGAAGTGTATCCCTCACTGGTAAGATCAGACCATAAACTAATCTCACTGGATATTCACATCCCGACCACACCCCCTGCCCATAAAACCACAGTGAAAAACTTCTCTAAAGCAAATTTCATACTCCTCAGAACCGAGGTGGAATCCTTCAAAGCCCCCGGGCCTGTGGAAAATATGGCCCAGACCGCAGAATCCTTTATAAACACATTCTATGAATACCTTCAGGAATGCATGGATCATGCAATCCCAAATGAAACCAAGACCCAATCCTCCAAAGGCAGGCGTCATGTCTGGTGGACCCCAGCCATAAACAAACTATACAATAGAAGGAGGAAGCTACTACATGACAGAGCAAAATCCCAAAAAGGGAAGGCATCTCTGATCAGTATTAGCAAAAAACTACGGGCACTCATACAAATCGTCTAAGGCCAGCTTCGAGAGAAAAATTGCACAGGACACTAAGGATAATCATAAGGCTTTCTTTAGTTATGTTAGGAACCAGGGTAGGAATTCCCAGATATGCTCAGAATTAGTCCAAAATGACAAAAAATACACCGAACCCACAGACATTGCCAACATCCTAGCTGACAGGCTCAGCGCAAACTTCTCCCCCCCTTCCCCACCAAAAGGGCAAATATCTATCCCAGCAGAGTGCTGCCCCCCCTGACATCTCAGATGCTCAGGTAAGAGACGCCCTCTCCAAAGCAAAAAACACAGCATCATTGGAACCAGACGGTGTCCCTGGCTGTGTCCTACATGAACTCCAAGAAGAGCTAAACCCAAACATAAAACTACTGTTCAATCTCAGCCTTACTACAGGATATGTACCCAAAGAGTGGCGTACAGCAACAGTGGTCCCTCTCCACAAAGGTGGTGCCTCAACGGATCCTGGAAACTATCGCCCCATAAGCCTGACTAGCTTGGTCTGCAAAGCTATGGAAAGGATCATCATGGGCCTCATAAATAAAGATATTGGGGATCTACAGACACTGGATCCTACCCAGTTCGGCTTTGTTAAGGGAAGATCCTGCCTCTTAAACCTGGTCGATTTCTTTGAAACAGTCACCAAGGCCATTGACGAGGGGAAGGTGGTCCACACAGCCTACCTGGAGTTTGCAAAAGCCTTTGATACAATACCCCACTCGGGCATTATAGATAAGCTCACCAGCTTAAATATAAACCCCTATGTCACTAGATGGGTTGCAAACCAGCTCAAGGACAGAACCCGCATGGCTAGAATTGCTGGAGCCATGTCAGACTCCAAACCAGTTACAAGTGGCATCCTACAAGGCTCAGTCCTGGGACCTCTCTTGTTCGGTATATATTTCTCGGAGGTACAGGCCAACATGGAAGGACTGTGGCTGACCAAGTTCACAGATGACTGCAAACCAGGCCCCATAATCGACTCTCCAGCTGACACAAGCATCCTACAAAAGAGCCTCATAGAAACAGACAACTGGTGCCAGAGCCATGGCCTCAAGCTAAATGCCAAAAAGTGTATAGTCATCCCCTTTGGCAAAAACAAAGTGCCCACAAATTACCACATAGGTGGTAATCCATTAAGTACGGAAGAAGTAATTAGGGACCCGGGGACCCAAGTTGATAGCAATCTCTCATTTGAAAACCATGTGGTCAAAGTGGTTAGAAAAACATTTTATATAGCCCACCTAATCATGAAAGGATTCACATCTAGATCAGGGGAAGTCATCGTGCCTCTTTACTCATCAGGCCCATAATTGAGTACAATGCCCCTTTTGGGATGTACCTTACCAGACACCTGCAGCAACTGGAAAGACCCCAAAAGTACCTCACCAAGAGGATCAAAGGGCTCAAACAGATGCCATATGCTGCCCGGTTAAAGAAACTCCAGCTCTACTCAGTGGCATACTGCCTGCTCAGAGGTGATCTGTGCCTGACGTATAAAGCCATATCCAACCCGGAATTAATGGACATGCTGCACCTCAGAAAATCCAAATCCCATCGAGCTACGTGCTCGAGAGATTTGAGCCTCAGCACTGAAATAAATAGGACATGCTGGAGGGACAGATTCATAACCCAGAGGCTCCCTTCACTCTGGAATAAAATCCCAATCCAGGTTAGGCAGAGTCCCTCACTGACTCTCTTCAAGAGGAATCTTGATGAGTGGATGGGAGATTGTAGGTTTACCCCAGGTATCACTTCTGTGTCACTGTTAGACAGAGGCACAGTATACTAACCTCGAAAAAGGGCATAGCAAAATTCATTTAAAATGGGTGGTGAAAGCCAAACACACTCTGGCTAGGCTTATAAATGCCCTAGGGCAGATAGCCTAGTATGAACCTATGAACCTATGAACCTATGAACTACCACAGGGTTCAGTCCTAGGTCCTCTCCTGTTTGGTATCTACGTCTCAGAAGTACAGGTTAATGCAGATGGTCTTTGGCTAATGAAGTTCACAGATAACTGCAAACTAGGAGCCATAATCGAAACTCCTAATGATGTGGACATCCTACAAAAGGGCCTCACTGAGACAGATGCCTGGTGTCAAAGTCATGGCCTCAAGCTCAATGCCAAAAAGTGCATTGTCATCCCTTTTGGTAAAAACTCTGTACCCATGAACTACCACATAGGCGGTAGTCTACTTAACACTGAAAGTATGATTAGAGACCTTGGGACACAGGTGGACATTAGTCTCTCCTTTGATAATCAAATCGCCACAGTACTCAGGAAATCCTTCTACATGGCACACCTCATCACAAAAGGTTTCTCATTCAGAAAAAAAGAGGTCATTGTTCCCCACTAATCGTCACTCATTAGACCCATTTTAGAGTACAACACTCCTTTAGGTATGTCCCTCACAAGACATCTACAACTACTAGAAAGGCCGCAGAAATACCTGACAAAGAGGATTACCAGCTTCTAAACAGATGCCCTATGCAGGCCATCTCAAAAAACTCCAGCTTTACTCCATCGCATATTGCCTACTCAAAGGCAATCTCTGCCTAGCATACAAAGCTATGTCAAACCCAGAGCTGTTGGACATGCTCCACTTCCCAATCCCTCCGAGCTGCATGCTCTAGGGACCTAAACCTTGTCACCATAATAAACAGAACATGCTGGAGGGAGAGATTCCTGTCCCAGAGACTTCCCATACTCTGGAACAAACTACCTATCTATATCAAACAAAGCTTCTCATTAGCACTCTTCAAGAAAAAATCATTGATGATTGAATAGGAGATAGGAAATTCACCCCAGGGATCACTTCTGTGAATCTGCTCAACAGGGGCACAGGAAAATAATTTTCTTGGGTGGCGAAAGCCAGGGTACCTTTTTGACTAGGCTTATATACGCCCTAGGGCCAATAGACTAGTACCTACCTATGAAACTATGAGCCTATGTCATGAAATCCAATAATTTTTAACTGCAAACTATATCAAAAGCCTTTATTCTAATTGTTCTTCTTTTTAAAATCTAAATCAGCCAACATTTATGTTGGCATTGATAAGGTAGGTTAGGAAAGTTTGCATAAATTTAGGGATGCGGATTAACTTAGTTCAATTCAGTTATAGAAAAAGGCCAGACACCTAGCTGATGAGATCATTAAAGGGGATGTGAATGTCTTAATTTAGGAAATGAGGAATTCACTGAGAAGTAAATGATTAATGACATTACTGAAAGTGCAGACCCGAATGAGGAAAGGAGGGGGTGGAGCACAAACAATGTTTGTCTGTTGTCTTAAGCTGATGATAAGGAGTTTTTGTGAGTAACAAATATTGTCAGAAGGCATTGATTAATGGCCAAGTTTAATGGACAGAGACTGTAAACCATGATGCAAATTACATAGCTAGAAGTGTGACTCAGTTATTTTAAGGCACACTAAAACAGGATCACGTAGCAGCATGACCCTTATTTTACCCAAGTCTTCATGTTATTTAAAAATGAAAGCTTTTAGAGTGCTAGTTGTCTGTCTATCAAACGAGTGAATGTACCACTAATAACACATGCTCTCATTTGTCCTTAGCTGATTCACCCCTTTACTAAAATGAAGAGACATTATTCAAATGTGACTTTTCAAACCATGTCAGTGGTCAGTTGATGGACAGTGAGATGCTGACTCCCTGAAGCATAGTGTCAGTACAGGTGGTCAGAAACTGAAATGTTGAATTACAAATAACCAAAACTGGGATCTATTCTTCACTAATCTGTAATTCACCATCACTGATTTTTGAAATTTGTGCAGAGACCATGGCCCCACAATAATTTTTATTTATTTATGGAAGCATATACGTATGCATGTATGTATGTATGCATGAATGTATGTATGTATAAATGTATGTATGCATGTATGTATGTATGCATGTATGCATGAATTGCAAGCAGAATAAATTGTTAGGACTAGTGTGTACTTGCGTACTGCCGCATTGTTTGATCATGTTATGAAATTTCTATAAATCTTGGTTTTATGATTCATGTCATCTTATTGTGCTTTTTTGTCAATTTTTTATAGTGAGACGGAAATATCAACTCAGTACAAATTTTGTTTTAGAATTTCTTTGCTTAATTTTTCTGTTGTTCTTGCTTTACTTTCCTAACACCCTCCGCACCATATCATAAAACATATTATGCTCAAAGGAAACCCCAAACTTGAGCCCATAATGAATTTGTTAATAGGAGTAATTCTAAAAGAAGACTGGTGCACATTAAATATAAATTATGTTTTGTGCAAGCTTGTATTTCTATCAGCATTCTGTTATGCATGACTCTATGATACATCTGTATGCCTGTGACACAGTCATAACTGTAAATAGGAACTGGAGCACATGCCTGAAAACGTTAGCATTTAAAACTTGTTCCTTTTTTGTTACTGGCAAAAGTATAAGCACAGTGAACTGACAGCTGTCGAACAGCTGCCTATAGCAGAGTGACACATGTTCAAAGGATGAAGGATTCTTAGCCTTAATCCCACTGTATCATAGGATCATAGGAGGTTACTAGGCTAATGGCCCTGTGGCCCTTTCAAGCCCAGGCAAGCGTTTATCCCCAAACAAGAATCCTCGGTCAGCACCTGTCACTCCTGACAACGAGGGACACAGGTGGAACTCTGGGACAAATTTGTGGTTTCTCATCCACTCATCAAGGTTGCTCCTGAAGATGGTCAGCAAGGTACTCTGTTTGACATGTATGGGAAGTTATTATAGAGACAGGGCAGCCTCTGGGAGACAAACCTGCCTCTCCAGCAGGTTTTGTTGATGTCACATATTAGATTTAGGCCTTTTGAGTGGGTAATGCACGAGGAGTTAGACTTAGAGATATGGAGTACCTCTAGTAGGATAGGGTCCAATATTGTCTTGTAGGTGAGACACATATCACCTCTGAGCAACTTGTATGATACCGAGTAGAGTCATAGGGATTTGAGCTTGTCTGCATAGGACAGGTACTGGAGGCCATGGATTCTCTTTGTGAGGTATTTCTGTGGCCTTTCCAGCTGGTGCAGGTGTTTGGAGAGGTACATTCCAAATGGGGCATTATACTCAATTATTGGCCTAATGAGGGAGGAGTACAGAGAGGTAATAACTTCCTTTTTTTTCTGGATGCAATCACTTTACTTATGAGAAGAAGCAAGTAAAAGGCTTTTCTGATCAGTGCTGCTACATGATGGTCAAATGTGAGATTATTGTCAACCTGAGTACCCAGGTCTGTCACCACAGGTTGTGTGTATACACTCTGTGCCTGGACTGCATCCCATAAAGTCAACACATGGACACCCACAACTGAATACATATGTCATTTGTGCGCAGCCAAAAAAAAAAAAAAAAATATATATATATATATATATATATATATATATATATTAATACAAGGCCAGCAGTGCTGGAGTAATATGACCCACATCACTTCATGCCATGTGCAGCAAAACATCATTGATGTAGCCTACCCATTGATAATAATAGTATACTCAGCACAGAAATACAATGTCCCCAAAAACTCAACATTACTTTTGAGCATGCTTTATTCCACCACAAGATTACCCATCACAGTACTTCAGTACTTTTTGTGTATAGTCTTCCTGGGTTGGCTATAGATGGACAGTCATAGTCTCTAAGAGGAAGCAGTGGGTATTATGGTCCCATCTACAGCACTGAAAGTAGTGACTCTTTCCATTTTAGCTTGATGCAGTAATGGAAGGTTAGCTCAGTCACAATGACATCCAAATCATGTGAACCATGCAATATTATTGATAAAGGCTATGAAGGTTCGCTTCTACTTGTACCGGATCCCAGTGGCCATCTCCATGTAAGCCGTATTACAGTAAGTTTGTATTACATACACTTAATGATGTTATAGACCTGATATGCTGTGGCCAAGAATTACTCTAATATTTTATTTATTTATTTATTTATTTATTTATTTATGCATTTATGCATTTATTTATTTATTTACTTATTTGTAATTTGTTTATAGAGGGAGTCTGACTGGGTTGGTTGCCCATTTTCATCAGAACCCTGGAGAGAAAAGCTTCACATTAAATCACATAAGGGCACATAGTAACACAGTACATATATTGACAGAGTCATCAGAATTATACAAATCATAGAATTAAGCATTGTATCCAGTGGAATTGTCACTCAATAATGATTGTGAAATGACATTTGAAAAATTACAATTATTTTGTCAAAAGTTCAATTTAACAGTTCAGTACAAAAGTTCAATTAAACATTTGAAAAATTACAATTATTTAGTCAAAAGTTCAATTTACAGCAGAGAGAAAGTGGAAAAAGAACAATTATGTTGTCAAAAGTTCAATTTACGACAGAAATAAAGTCGAAAAAGAGCAATAGTGTGTGAGAATTTTATTTTCCATTTTTTTGAAGTCCTCAACATTTTTTACAATATTTATCTTGTATTGGTGGCTTTTATTAAGGCCACGGTAGTGCAGCGGTTAGCATTGTCGCCTCACAGCAAGAAGTTCTCCCGTTTGATTCTTGGCTGGAGCACCTTCTGTGTGGAGTCTGCATGTCCTCCCCATGGTCAAGTGACATTTAAAGACATGCAGGTAGGTGTGTGCATGAATGGATGTGCCTTCTTTGAAGGTTGGGCATCAGGCTGGCAGCTCAACACCATAAAAATCCACTGCCAATTATTAGCAGACTGGAGTTCCACTGTGGTGACCCCTAACCAGGAAAAGCCAAAAGACATTACTATTGGTGTCTTTTATTAGACATTTAAGTTGTATATGTAAGGTGTATATGTCAACTTTATATGTGTTTTGCAGCTAAATCCTAAGTATACTCCTACAGCATATACTTCACTACTGTATATAATACTACATCTGCACTGAGCTGCCAAATCCTTTGTATACTCTGAAGTCACTGATCTTGCTGAGTGCGTATATTTCATTACTGTATTCACTCCACTATTTTGTACTTTTACTACTGTTATTGCACACTTGTGCCAGGGTCATGGCCAAAAAGGATTTTTGGCCCAGTCCACCCTCCTCGTTAATATTTTAGAAATAAATAACGTATGTAACTAGAGTTGCCACTTTTCTTTCTGGCTGAAACTGGAGTAAGGCCATGCCTCCTGCATCACCTGTAACACCGACCATCCCCAACCCCTTTCCTGCCCATATCCCACCTATTTTGTGATTGCACTATGACATCAATTGATGGGAAACACCCACTTTTTCCATTCCTGATGCTTGCTTTTAGCTGATTTACTATGTTTTTCTGTAAAAAAAGCATAGTAACTCAGCCAATGTAGCAAACTCCAGTAGTCTATTTCCATTTTGAAACAGTATACCAGAGTTTGTACAGTGTTTTCCATTCTACCAGAGAATCAATCTGATTTCCGGATAGTCTGGAAAAAAAAATGGAGAGGTGGTAACCCTGATCAGAAAGGAGATGTGTGTATGAGTGTGTGTGTGTGTGTGTGTGTGTGTGTGTGTGTGTGTGTGTGTGTGTGTGTGTGTGTGTGTGTGTGTGTATGAGCAGAGAATAGGTGTGTGTGTGTGTGTGTGTGTGTGTGTGTGTGTGTGTGTGTGTGTGTGTGTGTGTGTGTGAGTTCATGGGTGTCAGTAGTCAGTTAAAGATTAATATGGCTAACCATAGACACCCACAAAGTGAAACACATAATCATACAGTTAGTAAAAACATAAATTCAACATAATATTTCTGTTTCCTCTTATGTATATGCATTTATATGAACCCCATTAATGTACTTGCTGAGCATTTGGAAAAAAAAAGTACATTAAAAGGATGTCTTCAACTTCTTAACAAACACTGACCCTTTGTTCACATAATGAGACTCAAATAAGCTGATTATACCTGTGTACATATCTCTCCATCAGCAAACACCCTTGAGCATGTAACATGCATTGTAATTCACCTCTGAGCATGAGGTTGGGGTACAATCTGTGACAAGTCTGAGATTCTATGCATCTCTTTCACATTGTTCACATAATGAGACTCAAATAAGCTGATTATACCTGTGTACATATCTCTCCATCAGCAAACTCCCTTGAGCATGTAACATGCATTGTAATTCACCTCTGAGCATGAGGTTGGGGTACAATCTGTGACGTCTGAGATTCTATGCATCTCTTTCACATTGTTCACATAATGAGACTCAAATAAGCTGATTATACCTGTGTACATATCTCTCCATCAGCAAACACCCTTGAGCATGTAACATGCATTGTAATTCACCTCTGAGCATGAGGTTGGGGTACAATCTGTGACAAGTCTGAGATTCTATGCATCTCTTTTACAGGGGCGCCTCTAATTTCCAGGGTAAGACTGGTTCTCTATGGACCTATTGTCATGCTGTGAGTTGTACCTACATCATTAATGATACGATCATACAATCTCACATATAACCACTACCTGCATGAATAGGCTAATGCCCATTTGTATAACTTAGTTTTGCTACATTGCTTTGCAGCAGGCATTTGGTAAATCATATTTAGCCATAATGAAGTATATGCCATGTCTAAAGTAAGATGTGTCACTTTAGTTACTTTTACCCTGTGCACCTCTTCAGATCTGCAGTGGGTCATATTTACATTCCTTTCAATCTCCACTGCTCATTATTGCTACAAGCAAATAAGTTATGATTAACTCTCATCAAAGCATTTATTTACTCATACACATACCCAATCACAGCCGAGTTCAGTTCAGCACCATTCACAAATAATCTCTGCATTCCAAACCATCATCTAACCTTACATCATATATGTTTTCCCTGGTACTTCTGATCATATCCATAACCATGCTGAGACAGCTAGCAATAGCTTTTAATTCTCACTGTCACTTCAAACAAATTATCCTGGGCCCCCAATGTGCCCACATCATAAGCCATGAAAGCCATTACTGGCTAACAGTTGTCATTAATGTAACTTAAACAGAAAGCATGCAGCTAAACAGAAACATAAATAAATACATAAATCTTTCAGTCCAGACCCTCAGTTGCTACCCTGTGCTCCATAAGGACATGGTGCAGTTGCTAAGGATATCAGCTTGATTCCATAATACATAATGCTTTAATACCTGCTACAAAAACTTCACCTCTTTGTATTAAATGTATAAATTACAACTTCCCACCAGAGCATTTAGTGCATTTAACTTTGCCATCACCTTTTCTTGGTTAATCCTCTAGTTTCTGAATACCATTCAGAGGCAACAGTATTCATCAATTGTGTCTGAATTCCTATGGAAGAAATGGCTCCAAGTCTAGATTTGTCTCACTGATAATCAATTCCTTTCCATCCAATGTCCTGGTGCATTGCAATTTCTGAAATATCTCTCCAAACTTCTATCTCACCTAGGATGGTTGTCAGTATAGGACTGCTTCTTTGGTCTTGGTACCTGGACGAGTGTTTATTCCCCAGCTTCCATGCCTGCCTAACTCTATATCCTCTAATGGCGCTTTTCTGGGTACTACCAAATGTGACATTTCATCAGGTGCATCTCCTGGCTCCTTGGGAAGTCAACCTTGCTGTAACTCAGTGTTTTAGCCCTAGGGTATGATAGATCTTATGAGGAACTGCAAGTCCAAAGCCAGCTAACCGTGTATGATGTGGGAACAGCTAGTGTAATGGCATCAGTATATGATCATCATCACCCCTTGTTTTAATCTGAGATGACCTGTGATGCTTGTGATGTATAAGGAAATGCATGAAAAGAAGGACCAATCTACTAGAATTAAAAGAAAAGGCACTGTTCCACCACCCTGGTCTACCTACACCATCCAGAGTACTGGAAAAATCCCCTTGCTAGAGCGGCACCCTAGGTGGCCGCCTAGCTGGCCTATGCCTAAGGCTGGCTATGCACACACATACACATGCACACATGCCTTTCCAGTGCTTCCCTGCTTGCACTAACAGCACCAATCCTTCCATTAAAGTGAATGGAGGTACAATGTCTAAAAATTATGTACACCTTTTTCACCTTGTAACCCAGATAGTGTGGTAGAAATATTCTCTAAAATCACTCGTCCAGATTATTCAGATGCTGGATGTGTTTCCAAGACAGAGCACATAGCTAATTAGGATTAGTGATAGGTTCATAGGTTCATAGGTGTGTACTAGGCCAACAGCACTGAAGCCTTTACAAGCCTAGCCCATAGAAGTACCCTGGCATCATGCCACCATTAGTACCTGATGCCTCTATCAAGTAGAGTCACTGGCGTGATCCCCGGGGTGAACTTTCTAGTTTCCATCCACTCATCTAGAGTTCTCTTGAAAAGGGCCGGTGAAGTGCTCTGCTTGACATGTATGGGGTCTGTCCAGAGCATGGGCAGTCTCTGGTTTATAAACCTGTCCCTCCAGCATGTTCTGTTGATTCTGATAATGAGGTTGAAGTCTCTGGAGTGTGTGGTGTGGAGGAATTGGGATTTCGTTAGGTGTAACATTTCTAACAGGGCTGGGTCAGACATGGCTTTGTAAGTCATGTAGAGATTGCCTCTTAATAGATGATATGAGACAGAGAAAAGCTGGAGTGTTTTGAGGTCCATGTAGGGAATGTGTTTAAGCCCGCGGTGGTGGTGCTGTGGTAACGTTGTCGCCTCACAGTAAGACGCTGTCCGGTTCGATTCTCAGCTAGAGCGTCTTCTGCATGGAGACATGCGTGAATGGGCATACCTTTGTTGAAGGTTGTGCGCCAGGCCAGGCAAGCCGGTACTTAAAGATCAACTGCCAATCATTAGCGGACCAGAGTTCTGCTGTGGCGACCCCTAACCGGGAAAAGCCGAAAGACACAAACAAAAGTAGGGAATGTGTTTAAGGCCTAGGATCTTCTTCGTGAGGTACTTTTGTGGCCTTTCCAGCTATTCATAGGTTAGTACTAAGCTAACTGCCCTTGCAAGCCATTTTTAGCCTAGCCAGGTACCCCTTGTGAGACTCAAATCCTGCACCTTGTGTTTGTAAGGCAAACACCTTAACCATTAGGCCATCCTCCCAACCCCAATAAAGATCCTCTATAAGACTCAAACCCAGGACCCTGCACCCCAGAGACAAAGTGATTTACCTCTAAGCCATGCCAGATACAGCCATGCCAGTTGCAGTTGTTTAGTGAGGTACATGCCAAAAGGGGCATTATACTGTATGATTGCTTTAATGAAGGAAGAGTAGAGAGAGATGATGACCTTTTTCTTCCTGGATGCAAAACCATTGGTAATGAGATGTGGCACATAGAAGGACTTTCTTACCACAGTGTCAGTGTGGTGGTCGAAGGAGAGGTTGCTGTCAACCTGTGTCCCCAGATCTCTTATAACGCCATCAGTGTTCAGTGGACTACCATCAATGTGGTAATTAGTGGGAACTGAGTTTTTCTCAAAGGGAATGACAACGCATTTTTTGGCATTAAACATAAAGGGACAATCCCAGCGTTTCTTTGCTTGCATTCTGCAGTGTTTACCTTGGGCAGTGTGCAGTTCTGAGCATGCTCGAGAGTTGTCTGTGTAAGGTAGGGGGAGGGTTACCTACAGGAAGTTTCAGCCTTTTAATCACAGTCCTTCTTTTTTTCCTGATCTACTCACAACACCTTTTATGTTGAGCCATTCATTATTTTAGCTTGTGGCTTGTTTTCAAAGAAAGATATATTCTAAATGTTTTAATGACCTGCCGTCTCCTGACTTCTAGTTTCTGTGAAAAGGATTAGTAAACAGAGTTATTCAGCCTTTTTTGAGATGTTAATTAGCTTAGCCAGTGGCTTTTGTCTTTGTCAAACAATAGTAGTTCATGGATTTTGTTACATGCTCCTACTTCTATAGAAAACATGGGTGAGTCAACTCACAAACATTAGTACATGGAGTTCTCTATTCCTTGCATTTCATGTTATTTAGTGCCTACTTTGGAATCCACATCAAATGCATTTTGTAGTACAGGCATTGCATCTTGGTAAATTACTGGATTTGTTCATTGTCAGTTTCTCTGATTCTCTGTATTTTAACAATCTGTGCAGCTGTTCTCATTCAAAATGAGATTGAAAGTATTTTGTAATGTGTCTGGTAGTACCGTTCTCCAAAGAAGTCGCATGTATTTGTTGTCTGTACTTTCACTTAACCTATTCTTTTTTAATGCTGGGTTTTGTATTTACAAGTATAGCTGCAGCCTGTTGTTTCATTAGTTAAGTTATTAGTCCTACAGGCTGCAATCCAAATTTCTGTACTGGCAGAGAGATTATACAGCAAAATTGCAGAACTGCCACTTTATTTGAGCTGTTTCACACACCTCTCTTTCATATCACCGCAGTAAAATAATGAAAGCTAAATGTAACATTTTCTTAAGTGCATGCTCTTGTCTGACTCCTCTACTTGCTTTTCAACAGTTTCAAACAGTGAGATTCCCATGAGTGATGTTTTCATACCTTGTATTGCATGTCTGCAGTTCATTTCTAATGCTACTCTCTGCAGCTTTATCACCATTCTGTTATGCATCACCGCCTTTCATTTTGTCCTGATCAAAATTCACTGTTTCTTGCCTACCTTACCAAATATATCCTTAAATTTCAGAGTCCGTTATTTTCTTTGTCAATGGTTCTAAATACAATGCAAATAGCAAAGGGGAAAGAGGACACGCCTGCCTGGTTCCTCTGCTCAAGCAGTGATTATCAGAGAGGACCCACCGCCTACTTTAGTTTTCATCCCCGATCCCTCATATATCCTCCTTCTTCTTCTTTCGACTTTTCCCAGTTAGGGGTCACCACAGCGGATCACCTGTCTGCTCATGATTGGCAGTGGAGTTTTACAGTGTCGAGTTGCCAGCCCAGTGCCCAACCTTCCACAGAAGACGCACACATGCAGACACTCACACCTAAGGCCAATTTAGAGTGTCCAATAGACCTACAGATTGTCTTTGGGATGTGGGAGGAAAGTGGAGCACCTGGAGGAAACCCACAGTACCACAGGGTGGACATGTAGACTCTGCACAGAAGGCACCCCAGCCGAGGATTGAACCGGAGAACCTCTTGCTGTGAGGCGGCAACGCTAACTGCTGCACCTCCTCTTAATCAACCTTATAATTTTATCAGGGAATGAAAATGTTTCCATTGCTCTGCTGCTAAAGTCACAGCCTACTCTGCCAAATGTTTTCTCTGCGTCAAGACAAACAACAGTGGTATTTTCTTACATTCTGCTTCCCTCTGGATCATCACTGTTCTGTTAATGTTGTCAAAAGTTTGCCTCCCCACCACAAAACCACACTGATCTATATCTAGCAATTTTTCGCATCACGTTTGCCATTATTTTAGCCATTATAGACAAACATTTTATAATCATGGTTTAGTATTAAAATGGGCCTGTAGGAAGCTGGATCTGATAGATCTTTACCCTCTTTAGATATTTATAGCTGCCACTACCTTCTTCCAGGATGATGGTACTTCTCCTCCCCTTAAAATACTGTTAAACAAAACCTTCCAGATCTTTATCAGTTTTTTCCTTCTAACTTCCAAACTTGCCCAGGAAAACCATCCATTCTTGGGGACTTTCCTGTGGACTGGTTATACATCATCATAGTTATCTCATCCCTTCCTATTCTAACTGCTCACTTAGTACTTACTTCTGAACTGGAGAAGAAGCCTGGATAAGGAATCCAGTGTGAGACTAGGATAAAAATGTCCACCAGTACCTTAACAACCACGACGTACAGTTTACGTGAAGCTGTTTATTCTCATTTGGGAAAGTTTTCTTTTTTCCTAAGGTTCTCCCAAATCATGTTGCATGTGAATAAAAATAACATAGTGCAAGCCAGCAGTGATGTTTCATGTACTGAGAGGTGGTCAGACATGCCACGCTGCCAAAAATCATTCATTATTTTCTCAATTACCCACTTACCCTCATTGTAGAGACATAGTAGATTTAAAGCTTATCCTGAACAGGTTCCACCAATGAACTGCCACGCACATGGACAGACACACAATACAGTATCAGCAAGTGAAGAAGTATAATTTCACTGCACATTATGTCATTGAAAGTGTGAAGAAATGTGGTATCACAATTCACAGGCCGATTGTACAGATTTGGATAAAGTGCCACCATTTAGAACTGACCTGGGGACATAAGTAATGCAAGGCAGTAATATAGCAATAACCCACGCCTGGGTGTGGGTAATGCTAAATTTACCCACGGTTGGCGTGGTTTCACCCTCGGGACCAAACAAAGCCAACCGTGGGTAAATTTAGCATTACCACCAGAAGTGTTATTGCTATTATACCATGACATTATTTAAGAAAAGAAACTATTACTTTTCTTAAATAATGGCATAGTATAATGCCTGTTTACTGCCCTTCCGCAGATGTCTGGCATCCACGGCAGTTCTGATGTGTGCGCAGTACATCAGAGCTGTGGGCAAAAGCAACGGAGAAAGCAAGACCTCCATTGCTTTTTTTTAGTGTTTCGCTATGTTAAATGAGTTTAACATAGCGAGACAGTTTTAAAATAAGCAATGGACATCTCTGTTGCTTATTTTAAAACTGTCTCGCTATGTTAAACTCATTTAACATAGCGAAACACTAAAAAAAGCAACGGAGATCTTGCTTTCTCCGTTGCTTTTTTTTAAAACACTGCCTCGCTATGTTAAATGGGTTTAACATAGCGAGACAGCTTTAAAATAAGCAACGTAGATCTCAGTTGCTTATTTTAAAGCTGTCTCGCTATGTTAAACCCATTTAACATAGCGAGGCAGTGTTTTAAAAAAACGAGTTTACTAATGGAAAAAAGTCCGGGCGACCGGACCTTTTTCCATTAGTATAACTCGATTTACAACGGGCACGCTGGCCAATCAGCGTGCACGTTTTGGGGGGATCATGGTATAATATTGATTACTTCATGACTGTGCTATTTTGGATATAAATTAGCATGTAGCTAATATGAAGATTCTGCTCCTCCAGAATAAGCTAAGTAAGACAGTGTTTTCATTTATAATCCCATGACACAGATATAGCTTACTCAATAAGTGATCTAACGCAGGCTTTAGCACTTCATTGATACCTAATGAAAAAATTATCTCCAGTGATCTATTTAGCAGTTTGTCCTTGCCTGCACAAGTACTTCAGTGACACCAGATGAAACATTTCCCCCAATGTTGCCTTGAGTATTTTGTCCATGTCTCCATAAGCAGTCAGGTGTCATCAAATGGAACACTTCTCCCAATCACCCTAGGGCAAGCACTTTTACTAAGATTAAATGAACCACTTCTCTCAAATACACATTCAGTAGTTTGTCCATACAGGCCCAAGCACTTCATGAACATCAAATTAAATATTTCCCCCAGCAACCCATTTTATAGTTTGTCCATGCCTGCAAAAGCACTGCTCTGTCACCAAATGAAACATTTACCCAACAACCTCTTATGTAGTTTCTCCAAGTTTGTCCATGCATTTCACTGACAACAAAAATATTTCCCCAAAATAGTCCCTTCAGTAAGTTGTCTGTGTCTGCACATGCATATCACTGACAGCAAATCAAATACTTCCCCCAAAAATGTCTGAACTAAGACTTCTGTGATGACAGAATGAAACATTTTATCAAATGAACACTTCTGTAGTTGGTCCATTATTGCTGAAGTCATTCACTGGCACCAAATAAAACATTTTACCCAACGGTCATTTCAGTAGTATGTCCATGTCTGTACAAACACCTTTACTGACACCAAAAGAACCATTTCCCCATGAACCTTTCAGCAGGGGCAGCTCGTGCTATAGGATTGCAGCCCTATCACCTAGAAAAAACAAAAGAAAAAACTGTGAAACAAGAAAACAAAAACAAAAACAAAAAAATCACAAGTCCCGACTCCACTGTGCATGCGAGGACACATTGGGGAACTCAGACTGCCTTTGTCAGCAGTCCGGATACAGACAAAGAGATACCCAGGAATCTGTGCGGTGATGACTGCACAGAACAGAGGAGCTCCGGACTGCTTCAGCTGCAGGCAGAACCAATGAGGACTGAGGGGTGAGCTCTCGCAGGGATTTCACTGCTGCGCGGGCTTCGTTTGTGAAACAGGTAGATGTGGAAACAGTCACTGGCTGGATACATGTGGATTATACTGCTGGACACATTTTTTACAGCAGGTAGGTGTGTGAAGGCTTTGTGACATTGATTATACTGCTGGACAAAGGCTTCAGGTAGGTGTGGAAACAGTTGCTGGCTGGATTGAACTGCTGGACACATTTTTTACAGCAGGTGTGTGTGTGTGTGTGTGTGTGTGTGTGTGTGTGTGTGTGTGTGTGTGTGTGTGTGTGTGTGTGTGTGTGTGTGTGTGTGTGTGTGTGTGTGTGTAATGCCCCAGTTGCTATATACTGGTGGCTAGAAAGAACAAATGGTGGTGGATAGAGATACTCAGGCATGAACCCTGTACCTTGGATGGAGGTGGCAAGGACCTGAATTCCCTATCCACCACCATTTCTAAAAAATGTGTAGATTTTTGCCTCATATTTGTTCTGTTCCTCATAAAATCTGTGGTTTCTGTATCTATATTTTTCCTTGCAAAGTCTGTAGTGCAGTGGTGCACTGGTAGCATTGCTGCCTGACAGCTACAGGTTTTCTGGTTTGATTCTTGGCTGGGGTGTCTTCTGTGTGGAGTCTGCATGTCCTCCCATCTTACAAAGATGTGTCTGGAGTTTCTCCCTGCTCTACTGAAAATTGTCTTTTGTTCCAAGTCAGACTAGTTTCCTGGTTAAATGCTTAAAAATAACAGGCATTTGAATTTCAGTCTTCACAAAGTACATAGTAACACAAAATCATTTATTCTAGCAGTTGTCTAAGTTTATAACATGGATATTTGAAATTTGTCCCTATTTTTGGGACTGTATTCCCCCATTATTGGCTTCATCCAGGTATTTTGTGCTAAGGTTGAGAGCTATCTATGGTGAGAACTGAATTCACTGAATGTTTGGGGGCTGTATTCCCCTCATTACTGGCTTTGACCACATGTTTTTTGCTAAGAGGTTGAGAGCTATGGTGAAAACTGAATTCACTGAATATGTTTGAGGGCTGTATTCCTCCATTATTGGCTTTGTTCAGCTGTTTTGTACTAAGAGGTTGAGAGCTATGGTGAGAACTGAATTCACTAAATGGTAGCCATTTAAGTTTGTCTTCCTCTCTTTCACAAAACAGCTGATTTGGCATAGTGGTATGTTTCTCTGACGGTTTTGCACAGGGTTCCCTGGGTTAAAGACGTGGCAGTGAAATGTATGGTGGTAACACATCATTTTATTCTAGCAACTTTCCAACATTATACAAGCAATGTTTAAAATGTGTCTCTGGTTTTTGGGCTTTTGTCCCCCCTCCCAATAAATTCCAGCTTTTTCCAGATTTCTTGTGCTGCAAAGTTCAGAGATACAACTGTGTGTCGAGTAGATTTTACAAGGAGCTGAGAGCTGCAGGGGAACAAAACTTTAGTGCTGCTTATTCTGAGTCTGCTTGCATTGTTAATAGCACAACAGGTAGTGTACTTGCTTTTGATGCAGAAAGCTGTGGGTTCTACTCCCACAGTAAATAGATGCATTGCTGATACTGTACTTTGTTGTAAAGGGGGTGGATGCTGCAGTCCTTTTTGGTGAAGATACCTAGAGTAGTAACTATGAGCCTGTTATCAGTTTGCCATACATTCCCTATTGCGATATTACTAGCTTATCATTTTTTTAATGCATGCAACATAGACAATTTATTCCTCAAGGGCAACAGGCACTTTATTTGTAGATGAATAAACAATGACATATAAAGTTGTTTGCTAGCAGCAACCTCTTCATTGTTACAGATTTCTTTAATGTGGAATTATTTAGATGACTTTTACTACTTCAGAGATTGTGTGTATTTACTGATACTGGTGGACTGTAGAAGGTTGAGTAGACTTTTATGATGGAAATGTTCTGAATTGGGTAGTTTTGTCATTGGTGCATGCATTTTGTTTCATTGTTTACTGGAAAAATGTTCAAAACAATAAATTTAAAATGCCCTCTAACAACTGCACTGTATTGTACAAGAAAAACAATCTGCTACAGTCAGGAAGGTGTATCAAAGAGCATGTGTATGTTTCGTGTTCAAGGGGCCTATGATTTGAAAACACCCAAAAGGGGCCTATGATTTGAAAACAGCCCAAAGTCAATCTTTATCTGCCACTGGCAAAATGTATTTTCTTTGAATGTGGGTTTCAATGCTGTTTCAATGCATGTGAGTTTCAAGGGCAGAGAAGTTTTAATGCTAAGTCTGTTTTCATTGTGAGACTGCATTGCTTTGTTTAGCAGATATCTATTGGGGTTTGTGCTGTAAAAATGCAAAATAAAACTTTCAAATGAAATCCAAATCATTGCAGAAGTAAAGCAGTATGCACATTACAGTGTTTATGGTAAATGGGGCAAAATAACTAAGGAATGGGACATTGGAATGGTTGCAGGGGGGAGGCTCCAATCGGCCATGATTTTGTGAGGGGAAGGGCAGCAAACTCAGACAGCCCCAGTTGAACTATACCTCTCAGCTGTCCATATTTTTGCAGAATGAATAGATATGTGCCTCTTATTTTTGGTTTGTTCTCATAAAATGTGTGGTTTTACATCATAACCTTCAGAAAAATGCATGCTAAAGCAAGACCTGTTATTCTATCAACTGTCTTAAGTTTATACAAGAGCAATTTTTAGTAGTGTTTGTATGTTCCCCCAATATATTTGGCCTTATCCAGATTTCCTGCATTAACAGGTTGAGAGGTACGTGCAAATAAATTGCTTTATAGAATTAGACATATCCAAACCACTCAACTGTCCCCGATTTTGGCTCAAAAATGTTTCTCTTCCCCTAATAATCCCACTGCAAAATGGCAATTTTGGAAGAAAACATGGAGGGTTTACAATTAATAAATAACTGTAATCATCAGTTATAGATTACTTTTATTTTAGAAATGCATGTAGATTCTTTTATTTTGTCAGCTGCTGAAGTTAGCAGTACTAATATTAATACTTGTCCCTTCTTTGACAGGTTCCCAGTTGTATTGTGTGGCTATTTTATATTTTTGCATCACATTGTTGGTCCATTTTTCATAAAATTGTGTTTTTTTGGCAAATTAGTGGCAAACCATTAAAGACTGAAGTTAGAAAATAATGAAAGACATTTGAGTTTCAGATTTCGTACCTTTCAGAAAATTCATACTAATGCAAGACCTACTATTCTATTATCTTTCTAAGTTTATAAGAGCAATATTTAAAAATTGTCCTTATTTTTGGGCCTTTGTCACACTTCTATGTATGGCTTTGTCCAGATTTCTTGCTCTGAGGTTGAGAGACATGACAAATGTGTCAGGGCCATCGCAGTCAGCCAGAGACATTTCAAATTGCGACAAACTTGTTGTACCCCACTACACCATGTAGTGACTCTGGATGTGTCCAAGCAAGGCAAGGAGCAGTTATGCAGTGTAAATGTGCAGACTATCCCCCCCCCCCCCATCCAAGGTAAACACAAGTACTACAGTGGCTTTTCATCTGTCATTGATTTTGCTGAATGTTCTGGTTTCCGTCATATTTTTATACTGTTGATTTATGCTTATAATTATTCAGAAAGTGCCTTTTTGCTATGTGTTTAAGTAGCAGTGCTTTAAGGACCATCAGTAAGCTTGTCTGATATTGTAAGATGCAAGTAAGTTTTAATAAGCAGTATTGCCAACATTGAAGGCCTTTCTATTGTTGCCATGCAGAAAATACTTACACAACTACATAACGTATAAGCCTTGGGTATTGAAATGCATATGACAGTATTTGTAATAAAGGACAGGATTACATTATGTTAAGCTCATTACAGGCTTCACCTGCAAACTAAACAGAATGCCAATATATCATGTGTGGTCCATATCATGTGCAGTAATCCTTTAAGCAATATATGTTGAGCTTGTTTCTTGTTTGCTTTTCATTTTTTACTTTGATCCTGTTTTCCCCATGAACAAGTAAATAGTTGTTGTCAGGCAGCAGGCCTTTTTTGGATAAGAAACATTTTTACAAGTGGGGGTATCACAGAGATTGCTACTTTCAGCATGTTACTTGGTACTTTAATAAAGCTGAATATAAATTATAATTAGACCTGGAGTGCAAGGAGAAGTGATTTGAGTTAAGTGGTGCTTGTTTTTCATATACCTGATTTTGACTGGCATTCCAGTAATGTATTTAAAAAGTAATTTATTTTTTCATGCCTCACATCCTTTTTGTTTCCATCTAGATATTAAGTAAGCTGTCATGCAGCCAATGGACTGAAATATTTTTTTTCTTTTACACTTCATTTTGTCTTGATTGGACTCTCATAATGATGGTTTGGCACCCAGGGTAGCGTATTTAATTAAAGTTACAGTTTTTGTGGTTTTGAGCATAGCTCCTCCCCTTTCTAGTTGGCCACACTCATTCCCATTGACCCCACCCATTCAGCTGTCTCCTGCAGCCCCTCTTTGATTTGAAGTCACCAGCTGCCACTGCCTTTCAGTAGCTTGTCCATATCTGCATAAATACTTCACTAACACCAAATCGAAGTTCCCCCATGATCCTTTCAGTACTTTTTCTATGTATTCCCAAGCACTTCTGTGACACCGAATAGAACATTCACACCAATGATCCTTTCAGTAGTTTCTCCATGTATGCACAAGCACTTCACTGATGCCAAATGAAACATTTCCCCAAAGACACCTTCATGAGTTTGCCCATGTCGGCCCAAGCACTTCACTGACATCAAATGAAACATTTTCCCCAATGATCCTTTTAGCTAAGAGGCTGAGAGATATGCAAACCTCTTAACTCCTGCTGCCACTGCTGAAGCAATCTTACCCCTCACCGCCACCCTGAAACACAGTTGTGATCAGAACATGCATGCTAACACAAATCCTGTCGTTCAATCAACTTTGCAGTTTCTATCTTGTGCTAAGAGGTCAAGAGGTATGAAACCGCTTAACTGCTGCTGCCACTGCTCAATCGCTTTCACTTTTCATCTTTGTATACACACACACACACACACACACACACACACACACATAAACCCCCACACACACACACACACACACACTCCTGCACGTGCTTGCATGCACACAAGTGCAGTTTATCTGAGTCTAGGTATACTGGCCTCTGAAACATTTCACCAGCATTAGCCAGATGCTGTACAAATATCCCAGGCAGCTGCCATTCAAATTATCTTGCATTTTCTGGCAACAGTGTGCACCAAGATGGATGATTACATCTACTTCCTGGCAACAGTCATGGATTAAGTAACTGCCATGCAACAATTCTGTGCTATAGACAATTTCTCCTGCATCCTTGGTGCAATAGACTGCACCCACTTTCCATTTAAAACAGCTGTTGTACATGATGCAGAACTGTACATCAAAAGAAAGGGGTGTCAACTGGTGTGCTCAGCAGATCCCTTGTTACAAATATCATGGTGACACACTCTGGTAGTGCCCATGATGCTGCAATATGAAGGGAAAGTGGTCTGAGGGCTGCTTTCCAACACGCTGAAATGCCTGAGGGACTACTAGTCAGTACCTACAGGACCACAACTATGATGTAATCAGAATCTGCACCTGTCAACAGTAAGCGTGAGGGCAACATATGTCCTGATGGTATGATATGAGGCCAGTAACACTATGTCATCTGGGGAAGCAAGGGTGGCCCAGCTCCAGTGATATTCCTCTCCCACTCATAGTAGCAGTCTGTAGGCTGCACTGAGGATCATGCCAGAGTAACATTACTGATAGGCCTCACTGGATCTGTTGTGACTGCCCAAAGCATTGATCATGTTTGGAAAGCCTGTTTGCACTTCATTCCTCCAGACAGTATTGCCCATCCATCCAAGAAGATTGTAATCATGCTGGGGAGGAACCTTGATTATAATTTCATTATGTCTGTGCGAGAAATTGTCTTCCCTACTTTTGATTGACATCTGGAAGACAGTGTGATATGCAAATGTTATACTTTATATGGAGGCTCACATATTGACATGATATTACAAGCATATGTCAATTGAATATATCACCTTTCATGTACAATATAAAGCTGTGCTAAACAATCAGTTTCATTTGTTTTACTGTTATGAATAGATAAGCAGAATAAATATGAAAAAAAAATAATCACTTGTACAATCCTTTAAAAAGTTGCATAGGTCACATGTGGGAGTAAGGGATAACCACACAACCAATGTGCCATAGTAATGGTGTTCTACAGTTACATGCACATCCAAAAAGAATGAGCATGTGTACTCCAAGAATGTCAGATGCACCACCATCAGCGATACACATCCTAACAAATGTTAGTCATAATATGGTATGCCACACACATAATTGAAGTTATACAGAAACAGTGCTGAAAAAATCAGCATATTAAAATGAACTGCTATGTACTTGTGGCAACATATCAACACAATAAACAGCAAACCATCATCATGTTGTTTCTACCAGACCGCATGCTCTAACAACTACTACTATATTACTCAGCATCATAAAGTATCTGTAAACTAGACAGTGAACATACAACTTATGGAAATCCTCAGAAGTCATTGGTTCTAATTAACATACCACAGATATTGCAGTTTAGTCAGAAATCACACTACAGATATATATTCATTCTATCAGTATCTATAGCTGTCTGACACTGTTACCTTTTTATCCATATGTTATTACTGCATATGGGGAAAATCTCCATGTCAGGGGTGGTCTTTTACCCATCTCTGTATGTATATTGTTGAATTCTATCCCACTCCTTTATGTCACAGACAGATTACAATGCTGACAATTTAGAACCACAACACGAAATAAACTTATAAAAAGTAAAAAAGCACGGAGGCCAGCTCACAGGCACATACTTCACTTTATTGTTGAGCGCTTTTGTTGACAAAAAACCATCTGACTTCTTTAGAATAATTAAACAGTACACATCATTTCCTTTTTATATGAAAAAACGATCACATGATACCATTAATGCTGACAATTTACCAACAAAAAAAAGGACTGACAACATGTATAAGTTGATTTATACGGATTAATGATAACATAAGTATGTGATAACAGCAATCTATTCCAATACAATGCCAGCAGGTTACAGGTTACCTTTGAAGCTAGCTGTACATCAGCTATACCTTCAAGTGAGTTAGAAGTTTGATAAAACTAATGTCTGTCTTTCGGCTTTTCCCGGTTAGGGGTCGCCACAGAGGAACTCTGGTCCACTAATGATTGGCAGTGGATTTTCATGAACTCCGAGGTGCCAGCTCGACGTTCAACCTTCAACAAAGGCACGCCCATTTACACATGTCTTTCTAATGCCCACCCAACCATGGGGAGGACATGCAGACTCCACACAGAAGGCACTACCCGCACACCAGCGGAGAATCAAACAGAAGAACCTCTTGCTGTGAGGCAACAGCGCTACCACTGCACCACTGCGGATGTTTTGATAAAACTGATGAACATAGTAATTAGGACTGTCTTTTTAATTTATCCAAATCTTTTGAGTTTGTAATACCATGACAAGAATAGACCCCATTCCTAAGTCAAAGTACGTTTAAAGTTCATGAAATTAGTATTGTTTCACTCTTTGATGTCAGCTAAAAGTACTCTTCTCACCACCTGCAATGTGCCCAGTAATGACTCCTGCAATTCGTACATAGTTACATGTATTGATAGCATATTTAAATACAACTGTAGACTCTTTTTTTATAAGACCTGGTTGCTCCTACTACTATTGGAACTATCTGGGTATCTTTTATCCACATTGCTATCCTTTCTGTTTGCAAATTGTGATATTTTATGATTTTGTGTCTCTCTCTGTACACAGGACACTGGGTGTGGTGATTTCAGTGATCAATGCTACTTTTGTCTTCTTTTCATGGACCACTATATCCAGTTTTCTAGCATCTATCTTTTGAACTGTTGGTAATGGATGATCTCATGTGATGTAAACTTCATCATTTTCTATGATACTTTGTGGATCATGTTTCCAGTGTTTTTCAGCCACTTCAATACCATAATGTTTACACAATCCCCAGTGCAACAGTCTCACCACATTATTATGCCTTTCAGTATATAGTCCTTCTGCCATTAGTATGTCACAACCATCAACAAGATGTGCAAGTGTTTCCAATTCTGTTTTGCAAAACCTACATTTGTCTGTTTCTCCCACATGTTCAATGGACCTTGTAAACCACTGTGTACATAGCCCACTGTCATCTGCTGCCAATATTAACCTTTCATCTATTGGTGTGAATTTACCTCTCAACCATTCATGCATTCGTTCCTGATCAACATGAGTTTCTTCCAGAAGTTTTCTATACTTGCAACTATAATTATGCATTTTCCACATTTCTTGCCTTTTCATCTGGTCCTTCACCTTATATTCTTTCTTTTGTTTTTTGCCACATTCAGTGGCTGCTTTTTTTATCTACTTCTGGTTTTATTTCCATTCCTGCTTGATGCCAATATGCTTCTGCTACATAAAGCAGGAGATTTATTCTCCTCGTGTATCAACAATTTCACTAAGTTTGGGTCTTGTGAGGTCAGCAGATATGTGTGGAGTCCCACAAGTGCAGATATATACATGTAATCAGTCTCAAGGTGGCCCATCCCTCCTTCAGAACTGGGAATATCTAATCTTGGTATTCAATCATTTGGTGAGCATGAAGTATCCTTCTTGTTTTATTGTCTAATTTATCAAACATGTTTTGGGGGCAGTCAATCACTCCAAAACTGTAAGTTAGGACAGGAAGAGCAAATTGGTTTATAACTTGCATGTTTTTCCTACATGTCAGTGCTGTTTTCTTGATTCATTTAAGTCTTCTGAAATATTCCTTACTAAGTTTTATTCACATTTGTTCATGTTTTATTGTTGATTCTTCATCAATTCCCAAATATTTATACACTCCTTCTGGCTCAAATTCTTTTATAACACATTCTTGTCCCAAACTGATGTTTCCTGGTATTGCAGTTTTCCCTGATTTAAAGGTTGCTTTTGCACATTTATCAAGACCAAATGACATTCTTATATTATCTGAAACAGTTCCGACAACTTGCAGTTGTGCTTTCAGTTCCTCATCTGATGAGCCTATACAGTTTTAATCATCAACAAAGAGAAGATGAGAGGTTGTTACACTTTGTTGTTGTCTAGGAGTCAAATTATAGCCATTGCCTAAGCAATTAAGTAGACTGCTTAATGGGTTAAGGGCAAGGCACAATAGCAGTGGTGACAAAGACTCACCCTGGAATATCCCCCTTTGAATTTTTATCCCTGGGATAATAATTTGTCCTTTATCATGGCTTAATTGCAAAGTGGTCTGCCACTGTTTCATGGTCAGTGTAATGCCGTTGATCAGTGTAGGATGTATCTTACACATTTTTAAGCACTTGTTTATCCATGAATGTGGGATACTATTAAATGCTTTTCTGAAGTCAGTCCATGCCATACTTAGTTTCTTCCCCTTTTTACAGTTCCCCACCATGACTTTATTTAACAACAAATGATCCTTTGTTCCATATGACTTTCTTTTGTTGCTTTTTTGTTCTACTGCCATAATTGAGTTTTCTTCTAAATTACTACAAACTCTGTCAGCGTCAATTCCTGTGCAGAGTTTGTATTTCGTCATAAGGCAAGTTATTGGTCTATATTTTTAGGGTAGCTTGCAGGTTCACTCTTAAATAGGAGCATAGTTTTTCCTGTTGTTAGCCAGGTTGGTGTCTGTTCGGGATGCACATATAAATAATTCTTAATCACAGCTAAATCTTCATGCAAACATGTTAATGCTTTTAACCAAAAGTTAGATACTGCATCTGGGCCTGGAGTTTTCCAATTAGAGGCTTTTCTTAACTTTGTTTCACTCTCTCTGGCTGGTACTTCATCCCATGTCATATCCTGTACCTTTAAACTTCTTTCTTTGTTTTGTTCCACAGGATCTTCATAGATATTTCTCCAAAATGTATCTATTTCTTCTTTTTTTTTTTTTGGGGGGGGGGTGTCTTTCAATTAATTTTACCTTGTTTCCAAATTCTCTATAAAACCTTTTTGGGTCATCAGTAATTTGCTTATTTTGTACTTTCCCTTTATATTTACCTGCGTATCTTCTAAGTTTTTTCACCTGTGCTGGAATTTTTACTTTATTTGTGATAGCGCATGATAGATCCTTTTATGTTCTAATTATGCGCATTGCTTTCAGCACATCTATAAACTATACTGTCCATTGAGATTCATGCGATGTAACAGAAGTAAATAGGATATATTACTGTGCAGCTAAATTAATAACAGATAAAGTCTTTTTTGGAGAAATATCTATAAAGTTTTTTTGGAACATGGCAAAGATACTAAATGGACAGAAGAAGTAAAAGAAAGAATAAGAAGTTCAAATGTACAGGATATGAAACGGGATGAAGTAACAGCCAGAGAGACTGAAACAAAGTTAAGAAAAGCTCCTAACTGGAAAACCCCAGGCCCAGATGCAGTACCTAACTTCTGGCTAAAAATATTAACATCTTTACATGAAGATTTAGCCATGAGAAAGAGCTATTTATATGAGCACCCTGAACAGACACCAGCCTGGTTAACAGGAAAAACAATACATCTAATTAAGAGTGAACCCTCAAGATATCATAAAACTATAGACCAATAGCTTTCCTTCTGATGATGTATAAACTACACACTGGAATTGATGCTAAGAGTTTATAGTCATTTAGCAGAAAACTTAATCATGGCAATAGAAAAAAAGGTTACTAAAAGAAAGTCATATAGAATGAAGGATCACTTGCTGCTAAATAAAATCATAATGGAGAATTGTACAAAGGGGAAGAATCTCTAGGGCCACTAGCCTAGTAACCTCCTATGAACATAGGAATCAGTGCACATATCTGTTATGTATACCTATAGGCGTGCGTGTATACACACACACACACACACACACACACACACACACACACACACACACACACACACACACACTAAATGGTGAGGTCAAAATGAATTAGCTTAAAATTCAGCTCATTGTTTGCAAACCTCATGGGACTGCAATACTGTTGTTTAGTTTAGCAAGGGTGGGGTCTTAAGGTAGTATATAACACATTTTCTGGACGCTAACAAAGCAAATACCTGTGGGTGTCAAGGAAAGTCAGGGATCCCCTGGAATGTAGTATGAGAGAAAGGCAGTGATCCTTGGAATGTAGCATCAGCAAAATCAGCACTTCCATCTCTATAACCTGTTCTGTTATCTCAGACACAGTAGTTCTCTACATTGCAAATGTCTTCACCACAGACATGTAATACTGCACATCATCATTACCCCCCCCCCTTCACGCATTTTTCTACATGGGGTCAGAGTGTTATGTGAACTATCGCAACCTCTTTTGATTAAATTCAAGTGTCCTATCTTTGAGAGTCATGCCTAAGTGTTGGGGGTCTTCTCTCACATAATCCATCCCTCTCTTTGCTGGATATCCTCATTTCTTCTTCCCTGTTTCTCCCAAAACCTCATCACCAGATTGAGTGTTTTCCTGAATATGTGTCTGAAGCACTAATCTGTTTGTTTTGACCTTCTTTGTAATTGAAGTTAGTTTGGCTTCTGCAATGATGTTGTCATTTTATTCATGTGTCCCACATTGTGCATCTAACCAATCACTGCATCTCCGTCACTTCCACCTTTTTCAACTGCTCAGCCTTAACTGTCCAGGTTTCTGTACATTATTCTGTCACACACTACCCCCTCACACTCTGTGACATTTGGCTGGAGCCCCCTCTGATTCTAGCTTTTGACCTCCCCATTCAGACTTTCCTTCTCCCCAACCACCCCTCCTAGATAATTGAAACTGTTATCTGTTCTGCTATCTTCCTTTCAGTCTCAATTTTCTGCTTCTTCTGATTTCTCTATTTGCTGCTATGACAACTGTCTTGTCTGTACGCAGCTTTATTCTATGTGACTTCAGGTTTGTATTCATACCCCAATCATTCGCAAAACTTCTTGTTCACACTCTGCTTGCAGTGCCACATCATCTGCGTACATCAGCTTTGTTGACCTGTTCCTCCAACCAGTTTCTTAATGTAGTCCATCACCAGTATAAACAACAGGGAACTCAGAGCTGAGTCTTGATGGACACCCAACCCCACTGGAACTCCTCTGCAGGTCTGAATACTGTCAGTACTTGTTCCATTGGTTCCTTGTACACAGTCTGTACTAATTCTAGCAGTGTTTCTGGCACTTCAGTACATTGCAGTTCTGTCCAAATCAGCTTTGTCATACTCTTTCTCCAAGTCTGGGAATGCTCATTTGGTCTCCTTCCTCATCTTTTGTCTATCAGTCATCTTTTCCTGCATTTTCATGAACTGTGATAGGAGTTTGCTACCTCTATACTGCCTGCAGTTGTGAATGTGTAAGGTAATGAAAAAAAAAAGCCAACAACATCAGGTAACTTGATGTGAGGTGATATACCAAAAGAAAGGCTAGCAAAATTGCAATCTCTTGCATCACCATACATGCTTAGATTGCAGTTATAGCTACAATAATCTAAGAATAATAGCAAATTGGTTGAACTCTACATAAAAATTGCACAAATACAAGAAATCAATCAACATTTCAGTCTTCCACTACATAGGCTGATTGTGACTGCAAGTTGTCTGTATCATGCAAACCAAGTGTTTAATAAACTTTGAGACATGCCAGGACTGAATAAAATCTGTGTAGGCACCATGTAGTGCCTACATAGAATGTTATCATGTCCATGGTCATGGCTCCCCCTCGGCAGTGCACCATGCATACTAATGGTGGTACATTGCCGAGGGAGAGCTAAGGAACATGGTAATTGAATCAGTGTAGGGAGAAGGGGTAGTGCTAACCATGGCTGCAGATGTCTAAGAGATGCCCTGCAATGTCCTTTAGTTTTATTTTAGTTTTTTTTTTTTTTTTTTAAAAAAGCATGTTTGCACATCCTGGAGAATAGCAATGCTAAGCTGTGCCCTCATATAAGATAGCGGACACCTGCCAAACATCTAAAAATAGAAACCGAATGTAATTAATTGTTTATTTAAAAGTGTATTTCAGCGTGTCTGAGCATGTTTGCACAGCGGGGCATGGTGCTCAGCACTGCTTATGGGTAGCTCAGTGGTATAATGTCAAGGTATAATGGATATCTTAATATCCTCATAGTGAAATGGGTAGAGTTACGGCTTCATAAGCAGTAGGTCCATGGTTTGAGTACATGGAAGGGAAAATATGTATTTAAGTTTGATAGACATATCATACAGAGTATTTGAAAATATGACTGCACTGCACTCTGCTAAGCTCTGCTCAACTGTGCTTAGTCATGCTAAGAAACCGCATAAACATGGTAACAGCTGCCAATGTTGATGCACTGCTCGGCTCTGCTTGTCTACTTTGCATGCTGCTAAGCTCCGCTAAGGCTACAGTTCTGCGAGTTTTCACTCTTCTCATCTCAGCTGTGGTGATTTTCATGCTGCTAAGTGATGACACACTTTTTTGAATGTTGCCCAATGACATGTAAAGGTAGGAAAACAGCCTATATTAAGCCCAATAGGTGTAAATACAACAGAACCCATTGGAGATCTGTCAGTGATGGTATACTATGGGTGGTGGTGTTGGTGAAGGTGTGAACTCTCGGGCACAGCTTTGGGGCATTCTGGAGTCCAGGGTCATGGTTGGACTCCTCGTCAAAAAACATGATGACGAGCTGCTGCATGGGGGTTTTCAGGGCTTGGAGTGTAAGGTGAAGGCCTGGGACCTGCTGGCCAGAGAACTCACCAATGTTACTGGTATCCCCTGCACAGGTAAGCAGTATCACAACCACCATGATGACCTGACAAGAAGAAAGAGGGGGGACCTTGAACACCTCGGTCCAAGAAGCAAGGGAAGAGAATGTCCCACAAGTATGTAAGTAATTTTACCAATATGTAATCTGAATATCTGCAAAACTAGTATGCATAATGGTGTGTTTCACAACAGCTGAGAGGACTCACAATGTTGAGTCGCATGCCGGGTGCTTGGCCAGGTTCCATCATGAGTGTAGTTAGTACAAATGTATTATGCTAACTGTATGGAAATAACCAAGAAAGAGTAAAGCATAAACTACAATAAAGTATATACAGTAAAGTTTGTAGTGCAATAAATGTGGAATTATAGCTGTATTGCAAGAAATTAATAATGGCAACTGTAGTGCAATAAAACATGAAACAATACCAGTGACTGCATTAAAGTATATACAATAAAGTCTTTAGTGCAATAAATGCAGAATTAGAGCTGTAGTTCAAGAAAGGAATAATGGCAACTGTTGTGCAATAAAAAAATGAAAAACACCAATAACGCCAAGAGAAATGGTGTACATCTGGATTGTCATCATAACCATTGCAGTAGAGTTGTATGCATTGAGGCTGTAAGGTAAAGTGCTGCAGTCAAGTATAACAACACTGTAATAGCTGTAGAATGCAAATCTAATGGCTCCAAATGTTATTGGTTATGTCATATAGTATTGTTCAAGGCTGTCTCTAGGCCAATATTGGTCACATAAAGCTCTGTCATCCACAGACATCAGGTAATAAAAGGTATATGGGTGAGGTAGCCCACTCCATGAGCTGATATTGTTTGTTGACTTCGCAGTTATGATACTGAACTATAGCTCACCTACTATTTGTGTTATGCTTGTATTTAATGCATGTGCATTCTACTGTCACTGCAATTTAATATAACACTGTAGTTGTACTACCAGATCATATGTTGGTTCCAGGTAAACTTTAGGCAAATATCAGTCAGTCAGTAATCAGCAGCGACCCAGTAGCTCAGTTTGTTAAATGCTCTGTATGTAGTACATTTGCCACACACAGATTAGTGTTCAAATCCAGTGGTATGTAACACTGTTACAGTAGCAGTGACATAATGTTCACAATTTCTCCCTCCACAGGAACTACAGGTAAATGGGTGAGTTAGCCCATATTATGAGTAGATGCCTCAGGGCAGTGAAGGAGCAGTATCAACAGTCCCATGGGTGGGGACATGAGTCACACTGCTGCCGCCTGAAGGCATGTGCAACTTGGATTCCACAACTCCCTCCCCATCCATGGTATCCACCCACTTCATGTGTCACACATAGCCCCTGTCTGCTGTCTTGTCTGTCTTGTCTGTCTGCTCATGCATCTTCCCCTACCCAACTTACCTCCCCAAACGTACCTATGTCCCTTCCCCAACATTCCACTCTCACTTTAATAAAAAAAAAAAATCCAATCTATAATTCTCCATTCCATACACATGTCCACTGGACACAAGTAATTTGGTCCTATTGGCTTGGCAATGCAGTTATGTTGTCCTCACCCCCTTTCTAGAGTTTGACAGATTTTGTAGATGAATTTGGACTCTCAAAGTGCATAGCTGTGGCTGTACAAGAAATGGATAGCTATGGTTCTTTCCTACACCCTTTCTGCACATCCCTACATGCCTTTCAGTATGTTTTTCCCCCTGCTTGCCACATTTTACCACTTTGCTATCACTCCCTTTTTCTTTTCGTTATATTTTTTTACCGTGGATTTGCGGGGAGCTGTGTGGAATGGTGCGGCTCATCGGGCCGCTTTGCTCAGCTAATCTTAAATGGAGCTTTAATTATTAAATGTGTTTATTACATTGTCAGACCCATCTACAAAATACACCTCTGCCATGTTTTGAACCCAAGCTCCTCACATCTACAGCACACTGCATTAACCTGCCATGCCACACAGATCTTAATTAAGACAGGTGGTGAATTCAGTAAATATTGACAGACATTTGAGTTTCAGACTTCATATACTTCAGAAAATGCATGATAACACAAGCTCTTTTATTCTATCAACTTTCTATGTTTATAATAGCAATATTTAAAATTTGACCCTGCCCCCGTTATATTTGGCTTTGTCAAGATTTTTTGTACTTAGAGGTTTAGCACTATGGGCCAGACTGTTATCAGTTTCCCATCAAAGTGGAAAGGTTTTGTTTAAACATGGTTGTGGAGCCTATTCCATAGTGTGGGGATCCTTTGGGACACATATCTCTCTATCCAGTATGTTCTGTTTATTTCAGAAGTTTATAGCCCTGGAGCTGGTGTATCTGGTAATTTCTTTTGCAAATGTGCAACAGATCCATCAAGCTAAGTAAAACAGTGGGTTTGTCTGGGATATGAACCTGTCACCTCTCACACCCAAAGTGAGAATCATACCTCTAAGCCAACAATTCATACTTGGACAGGTGACCTAACTATGACTGTCATTCTAGCAAGCAGCCAGACACTGACGTAGTAAACCAATTTATTCACCATTTCCATTTATCATCAGCTTCTGAGTTGCGGAGACTGATGTTATCCAGCAGCCACTTTCTGTCCCCTGACAGGATACAGAACCTGCATCTTCCCCTCAGTTGTATACCATTTTCTAATAGGCTACACTGTGGGCATTTAAAGTTTCCCCTTTTTAGGTGTTACTATGCTGTGCAGTAGTTTGCTGACACTGCTTAATTGCTGCAGACAGACTATTTCTTTCATGGTACAAACCTTCCTAATTTAGGTGACTCTGGAATGCAGAGCGGTATTGAGCAATTATTTTCCATGCATGATTTTACTCAGTCACTAGGTCACAGCTACAGTAGTCACACAATCTAGTTCAGAATACCTCAATTACTATATAAGAATGATTTGTTGTATCACTTGCCATGTGCTAGTGAGGGACAGTGACCATACAGTCATCCACATAGATCCTAGTAAAATATAATTTGCAAAGTATTCTGAAGTAGTCACTTAGTATGTGTCACCATTGCCCTTATACAGGGCTTTATACTTTTGTTATTGGCTTTCATCTCAGTCTTCACACACAGTTCACAATGTTTATGAATTCTGTCATTACCTACATTTTGATTAACATTGTATAATTATTATAACGATTTTCATAAAATGTTACACCATGTGGTAAGCAAAGTCACAGTATTTGAGTTTTTAAGAGTTTACTATAAACATGGTCTGATTATTCTTAGCTTAAGTGTTCATTAATCACTTGAATCTTCAGTTGAAACAAAACTTGTGTGTCAAAGACAGTACCAGAGTAGGTGTGAAGGCAGGTAAAAACTTCTCTATTCATCTCAATAAGACAATGAAAAGAGTAGAAAATGTCCCCATTCACATTAACGAGGTGGTGGAGACAGAGATTCATTCCTCAGGTCTGACAGATTCCCATTCTAGCAATACTTCACAATTAAGGGATTGTAATTTCAAGTTATGAAAAGTGGCACAGGTGGGGTATAGCTCTGTGGGAGGTATAACATGCTTTGAACTTCCTGCAGGATTTTTGGCTCAGCTCAGAACACACAAAGTAAAAAGCTGAAGGAGAGTTTCTTGCAATCTTTTCTCTTGTAAAAGGAGAAATAGTCCCATTGAGCCATACCTTGTTACATGGATATTGGCTACATGGCTAATTTTGTGAAGGAATTATTTTGAAATTGTCCTCTTTGTACAGGAAGACTACTACCAGCAGACTGTGCGACCCATAAATACACCAGATAGGTGCTGGGTATTACAGGTAAGTGCAACTTTTTATTTTTGAGAGATTGTAAGGCTGTGATAAGCCAGTGGTTTCAGCTCCTGTTCTGTGGGTCCATGGAGAGGAATAAATGAGTACAAATTATGCATTATGTATACTTATGCTGTATTTTTTAATAAGCAGTAATGCATTGTAACATTTTATTTATTTCAGACGTTTCCTATTTTAACTTTGATCTGGGTGTGTGGGTGGTTACTTACTTTTGAACCGGATGATCCACCATTTTGGATTATTTTTATTTCAATTGTGTTTGTTTTAACTGAATACATCATGGTTGGTTAGTTTCTTTCTTGATGGGATGGCTTCAGCTGACTATTTGCTTATATATGCGTGTATGCATTTGTACTTTGTGTAGAGTTAGACTAGTGCAGTCTTGTTTGCATTTCCCTGCATTGATGGCACAGATGGGCAGGGATGTGGCACAGGTATCATTACATGCACAGAGTGTTGTGTGGGGGTGCCAGAGGTCTAGGCTGTGCCAAACAGTTAACAGCATGTGTGTGAGTCAGGAAGGGTTGTGAGTTAGATGAGCCATGGAGAGGTGTCCTGTGTGTCTGTTGGTGACCTGCATGTGACAGTGTTTTTTTTGTGTGCATGTACACAGTCAAGCCCAGTGCTAGCCCTACACATGTGTTTGTTGGACAGCTGTGGACCATACATGGTAGAGTGGACAGTTCACCATCTCCAGCCATGAACATGGGAACTGGCTCTTCCAGGAGTAGCACTGCCACCACCATGCCCAAGGTCAGATGTGGTGCTAGTAGCTGATGGTGACTGCTGTCTGCTGGGGCCGTGCCCACCACGGGATTGCCCAGGACCACGTGCCCATAGCCTGCCACGTCATGGTGTGGACAGCACACTTCCTTCAGTAGCATTGGAGGTGCTGCCACTACGGGACCGTGACTGTGCACAGCCACGTGGACTCTCAGCAGATGGTGTTGCCGAACTACGTCCATGTGTCTGATGCCCAACTCCAACCAGATATTCCAGCACAGACAATGTGCCATCCATGACAGACACTGTCTCAGCCCACCATCTGTCCATTGCATCAGTGAACCAATCCAGGGTGTCCCCAGTGCAGTGGAGACAGTCATGGATGTCAGACTGTGCTGCATCTATAACCCTAAGCATCTATCTGGTGTTGTGTTCTGAACATGCTTGTGCCTCCATGATGGCCCGAAACATGCGCCTAGTAACCTGTGATGTGACACCTGCAACAGTTGGTGGATCAACAGCATTCCTCCTACAAGCACCCTGTCATTCCACCTGTGTGGGACCTCTCCAGCTCTCTGACTATGGCCAGAGAGCTGGCGAGGTCCCACACAGGTGGAATGACAGGGTGCTTGTAGGAGGACTGCTGTGTGGGACCTTGCCAGCTCTCTGACTATGGCCAGTGTCTACATTCACTGATGCCATAGTTGTCACACTGTTCTGTTCAATGTCGCCACCCTCTGACTGTCCAATGTCTGTGTCCTCTGGGGACTGGGTATGTGTGAGCATACTGACTGTGTGAGTTGACAATGGGGGAAGAAGATGGATGTCAACCTCTGGGACAGATTCAGCCCTCAATAACCCCCACCTGTGCCTCACTATGGCCAACATCATCATTAGAGTCCAATGATACACTGATATCAGGTTGTGAGGGGGACAGACTCCAACCCCCCATTCACCTGTAAGAAGCAAGACAAAAGAAGTACATTACTACCTGAACTATTATGTATGGTAATCCACACAAACTCATACAGATGAGGACCTGCAACTGCATTTCCAGTCTCACATATTCTCATCTCTGCTCCCATGCACAACAGGCAACCTGACAACAACATACACGGACAAGTCAAGCCCTTTACAACATGCATTGCAGCTGCATCCTGTTAAAGTTTTCAGTACAATACACCTATAAGGCATGTAATATGACACTATATGTGATAGAACTACACATAAAACCCAGTGCACCTATCTTGAGATTGATATGCCAGTACTGGTGCCACTGCCTCAGGTATGTACTAGCTCCCTTTTGTGTTTGAACAGGCATCTTGGAGTAATCGCCTCATGTATACCAGGCTGTGTAGTCACTCATAAGTATAAGGGCAAATGTGTTAATGTTGGTTGAAATACACATCTGTGATTACCCAGTCTATGAACTGTAGTTAACTGTTCTAGAATGGAACATACAAATATTCTATTCTGGCTAAACACAACAGTTGTACTTAAGGCAATGGCAGCCCTTAACTTTCATAGGGTACATATGATCCATAAAATAAGAGTATCACACTTACCAGACACAGGACCGCAGACTTGGGCCACACTTGATGGACCTATTAAAAGGTGAGGGAAAGGTATTGTCAGCACCACCAAATGTTGCAGCACTACAATGTAATATGTGCATATATCCCCATGTACAGTAGCTACTGTGAGAATGGCTATATTGCTGACATTCTGAGTAAGTGTGCACAGCTGAGTGTAAACCCCAACCCCCTAATGCAGATAGACCTGACAGACATGTACTGCTCTGTACAGCCTGCCATAATGACTGATACAGTATTATACTGGTGAACACAGTAAGCTTACCTGGATGCTCCTCTGCCGAAGACACTGTGTCACCCACCTCCACAATGTACGGCACGATGGATGCCTGGGAGCTGTCGGGTATTCCTAGGTTCACCAGGAATTCTTCTGTGGCCGAGAGCAGTTGTTTCATCACAGGGCCTCCACCAGTGGCTGCACAATCCCTGGCAATAGCAGCTGCCCTTTGTCATGCAGTATTCACCATGTCTGTCGCCCGGTGTCAGACCTGCTCATAGGTCCTGTCCTGTTGGCCAATCTGATTGACATCCCATACAATGTCTGCCCACAAAGCTGTTCGCTGTTCCTGATTATGCCTCACCCTGGACAACAGGATCTGATGGTGCTATCTCAGTCCATCCAGTATTATGTCATTCTCCACATTCGACAAGGGGGCATGTCTTCTGTGGCACATGGTTCCTGAAAGACAACAAAAGGAGAACACATTACAGGACCAGATACATACACATCCACTATGTACAGATCCAGCACTCCCATAATGGCCTTCAGTATCCACTGCTCCCTCACACGTCATACCCCACAGTCTGGCAACACATTAAGTGTGTGGATACCACCAATATAGTAGCAATACTGAGGTATGCCCCCGTGTGCCGTGACAGATTCTGCTGTATGTTCCTACACCCAGCACTGCAGACTACTCAGGTGTGTTTCCTATGGGTAAATTCCCACTATGTCATACAGCCACTTCCAGACATATAGCAGTGTGTTATTACAACAACTGTATGGGGACAGTCCAGCAACACCAGTGTGCCACAATGACAGAAAACAATGCAAACCTGCTGTAGTACATGTTCCCTGTAGGCATCATACCTCTCAACTATACAAATGTTTGCAGATTGTCAAGATGTTTGCCTCATAGTTTCGATTATTTTCACATAAACGTGTGGATTTCTGACAAATGGCTGGCCAATAATTGATGGTTGATGCCAGAAAATAAAGACAGATATCTGAGTTTCACACATCATACCCTTCAGAACACAGTTATGCTACAATAATATCTGTTATTCTATTCACATTCTTACTTTGTATGAGCAATATTTAAACACTGTCACTGAGTTGGGGCCTTTGTCCCCCCATTAATTATGCCTTTGTTCTGATTTATTGCTTTAAGAGGTTGATGTGTATGCTAGGCATAGCTCTCAACCAAACAGGGACAAATGTCAACAGAAACAGGAACTTAGCCAGAGTACATCATGGACATTCATGGACACTTTTAAAATGTTAGAACTATTTATGTGAGGCATTCATAGAATGAGAGGAGGTGAATTAGAGTACATTGTTTGACATTACAGAAGTGTACACCCTTACTGTCACTATGTATTGTGTGCAATCCACTAGCTTAACTACAAGAGCCGACTGTTGCAGGAGGGATTGACAGGGACAGAGCTAAGATGTGATTGAAGGTCCAGGGCAGTTGAGAGGCATGCCTGTAGGTGTAGGACACCAAAGTATCAATGACATGTCCTTACCATATATCTAAGACAGGCTTACATCTGTAATCCCTATTCCCCATACCTCCATCCTCCCATCTGCATCCTGTTATACGGAGAAATCTATTGCATATCTGGTGGAGTGCAGTACTCCTTTGTTGAACTTTGCTTCTGGTTATCTTTTGGAAATACACTCTCTGTGTGAGTTAGGTCTCATACAGACATGTTCCCCATAACCATCTGCTTGCCTTTTTAAGGTACTGCTCATTAGCAGGTAATTGCCTCTGCATTAATCTGTAGCTCAGAATTGCTAATTGCAGCCAAAACAGCTGAATTGCAAAATAATTTGTGAATGACATGCCACTACAGTGCAATATATAAGGCCTTCATGTAGACCTTGGGCCCTTTCTTAGTTGTTAAGACGGACATGACTGAGGTGTGGTGACTACAGGATCACAGAGGGTAGGTACCATAATTGTCAACTGTAGCGATTTATGAAGCATGTCCACAGTTTCACCTCATATGTGTGGTCAGTGTCCCATGACATTGTGGTCATCTGGCAGTTCACTGACAAACATTGTGGGTTGAGGTCAGTAAGGAAAGAGACACATTTGAGTGTCAGACCTCATACCTGTCAGAATATACATGCTAATGCAATAGCTGTTATTCTATCAACTTACTATCTTTGTAGAAGCAAACTGCTAAACATGTCCCTATCTCTGGGCCTTTGCCCTCCCCATTAAGTATGGGTGTGCCAGATCCCTTGTTCTAGGGGGTTGGGAAGTATGGTAGGTCTTTAGCAGCTACCTTTACATACAGCTGTGTATGCTACAGTCGGCAGCTGCTGCTGCAACCTACAACACATAATGGGGAGTGTAAACACTTTGAAGGACAGCAAGCTGTATGTGTAACTGTGGCAGCTGTGGCAGTCCTGTCATTACAGCATTGCCAGGGTAAGGGTAGCCTTTACAGTCCAATCGAGGCATGTGATTAAGGCACATCTGTTATGCAACAGTGCCAATAACAGAGTGGTAGGCAACATATAGTTAGGCTATACGGATATGTGCAGTGTGTCCATACCTGCAGGCCTTTGACTTGCAAAACTAGGCAGCAGTTCCTCAATTATCAGTAATCTGTGAGGATTAAGATTGCATGACTCAGTCATTACTTGCTGTCTTCACAATAATGTAATTGAACTGCAACACAAAACTGGATTTTAACCCAGGACAGTGTTTGGCAAAATGTGTTGCAAGCAAGGCATTTAACAGACTGAGCTACTGCGTAAGTGCTGCAGCAGATGTATTAGCAAGGTATATGTGCAGACATACAGGCTGTTAAACACATTGTCT